>NC_091300.1:39100360-39120360 GCF_038502225.1 Cherax quadricarinatus | reverse complement strand
ACCTGTTGAAACTACTTGTCCAGTTTCCTCTTGAAGGCTTCTACACTTGTTCTAGCCGTGTTTCTGATATCTTCTGGTCAGATGTTGAATAGTCTGGGACCCCAGATGTTGATACAGTATTCCCATTTTGTCCCCACCGCACCCTTGCACCCTAATGGATTTATTTTGCACTTCCTCCCATATCTCTCACTCCAGTATGTTGTTATGACCTTGTGCAGATTTGGGACCAGGCCCTCAAGTACTTTCCAGGTATATATTATCATGTATCTCTCTCTCCTCCGCTTTAGTGAGTATATCTTCAAGACTTGAAGGCGTTCCCAGTAAATTAGGTGCTTTCCTGACTGTGTGTGAGCTGTAAACTATCTCTGTATTGGTTCCAGCTCTCTGGACAGGGATTAGGTAAGCCTACAAGGAGTTCTGGACAGGCTGCAAGCTTGGTCTGATAAATGGCTCCTGAATTTTAACCCCAGCAAGTGCAAAGTAATGAAGCTTGGGGAAGAACAAAGAAGACCGCAGACGAAGTATAGGCTAGGAGGTCAAAGGCTGCAAAACTCAGTCAGTGAAAAGGATCTTGGGGTGAGCATCATACCAAGGAGTCATTCAAGACACTGTACACTGTGTACGTCAGGCCTATATTGGAGTATGCAGCACCAGTAGGGAACCACACTTGGTCAAACACGTCAGGAAACTAGAGAAAGTGCAAAGGGTTACAACAATCTAGCTAAGGGGCATGTCTTATGAGGAGAGCTTAAGGAAAATCAACCTGATGACACTGGAGAAGAGAGATAGTGGGGACATAACGACATATAAAATACTGAGAGGTATTGACTATGTGGATAGGGACAATGTTGCACAGATGGGACAAAGCAATCAGGGGTCACAGCTGGAAGTTAAAAACTCAGATGAGTCACAGGGATGTTAGGAAGTATTTCTTCAGTCATAGTTGTCAGGAAGTGGAGCAGTCTGGAGAGTGATAAAGTGGAGGCAGGATCCATACATAGATTTAAGAGATTTCAAGTTCATGGAGCAGGGAGAGAGAGGACCTAGTAGCGACCAGTAAAGAGGCAGGGCCAGGAGCTATGAATCGACCCCTGCAACCACAAAAAAGTGAGTATACACACACACAAGATCACAGTAAACATATGACCAGTTTCATAATTTCTCACATTATGAAAGAATAGTAAAAACAATAGAACAGAAGACTTGTAAAGATGACATATGACCTCACATAGGACCCTTCTCACTGAGCGTGGAAGTGTAGTGAAGATGTAATCAGGTCACTTAAAAAAAAAATTAAGTGGTATGTCAGGCATAGTTTAAAATCCTCACAAATTCTTTTCGTTATAAATGAATTTAATTTATGTAACCCAGAACTTATATTGCAATCAATTTTGTTTTTTTTATGAAGCTTAATTCAATTATATTTCGCTCAACCATGTACTTGCTTGATACAACGTTCTCAGCCTTTTCAAAATCAGTTGAGTGGTTAAAATCTCTCGCATGAATAAACAGAGGATTAGACTTGTTCAGTTCCAATGGTATATTTATGTTGTAATCTTAGTTCAAAACTGGCTTCTTGAATTCAACCCTGCCAAATGCAAAGTCATGAAGATCGGAGAAGGGCAAAGAAGACTGCAGGCAGAGTATAGACTAGGTGGCCGAAGACTGGGAACCTCGCTCAAGGAGAAAGATCTTGGGGTGAGTATGACACCGAGCACGTCTTCGGAAGCACACAACAACCAGATAACTGCTGCAGCATATGGGCGCCTGGCAAACCTGAGATTACCTAAGTAAGGAATCTTTCAAGACACTGTACACCGTGTACGTCAGGCTCATACTGGAGTATGCAGCACCAGTTTAAAAACCGCACCGGGTCAAGCACTTTAAGAAATTAGAGAAAGTGCAAAGGTTTGCCAAAAGGTTAGTTCCAGAGCTAAGGGGAATGTCCAACGAAGAAAGGTTAAGGGAAATCAGCCTGACGACACTGGAGGACAGGAGGGTTAGGGGAGACATGATAACGACATACAAAATACTGCGTGGAATAGACAAGGTGGACAGACAAGATGTTCCAGAGAGGGGACACTGAAACAAGGGGTCACTCTTGGAAGTTGAAGATTCGGATGAGTCACAGGGATGTTAAGAAGTATTTCTTCAGTCATAGAGTGGTCAGGAAGTGGAACAGTCTGGCGAGTGATGTAGTGGAGGCAGGAAGCATATATAGCTTTAAGACGAGGTATGATAAAGCTCATGGAACCGGGAGAGAGAGAACCTAGTAGTGTTCAGTGAAGATGCGGGGCCAGGAGCTGAGTCTCGACCCCTGCAACTACAATTAGGTGAGCGCGCGCGTGCGCACACACACACACACACACACACACACACACACACACACACACACACACACACACAGGACCAGGCACACATAACAGGAAAGGCACTGCAATGGATCAGAGAATATCTGACAGGGAGGCAACAACGAGTCATGGTACGCGACGAGGTGTCAGAGTGGGCGCCTGTGACAAGCGGGGTTCCACAGGGGTCAGTCCTAGGACCTGTGCTGTTCTTGGTATACGTGAACGACATAACGGAAGGGATAGACTCAGAAGTGTCCTTGTTTGCAGACGATGTGAAGTTAATAAGAAGAATCGAATCGGACGAGGATCAGGCAGGACTACAAAGAGATCTGGACAGGCTACAAGCCTGGTCCAGCAACTGGCTCCTTGAATTTAACCCTGCCAAATGCAAAGTCATGAAGATTGGGGAAGGGCAAAGAAGACCGCAGACACAATATAGTTTAGATGGCCAAAGACTGCAAACCTCACTCAAGGAAAAAGATCTGGGGGTGAGTATAACACCGAGCATATCTCCTGAGGCGCACATCAATCAGATAACTGCTGCAGCATACGGGCGCCTGGCAAACCTACGGATAGCGTTCCGATACCTCAGTAAGGATTCGTTTAAGACTCTGTACACCATCTACGTCAGGCCCATACTGGAGTATGCAGCACCAGTTTGGAATCCACACCTAGTCAAGCACGTCAAGAAATTAGAGAAAGTGCAAAGGTTTGCAACAAGACTAGTCCCAGAGCTACGGGGATTGTCCTATGAAGAAAGGTTGAGGGAAATCGGCCTGACGACACTGGAGGCCAGGAGGGTCAGGGGAGACATGATAACGACATATAAAATACTGCGCGGAATAGACGAGGTGGACAAAGACGGGATGTTCCAGAGATGGGACACAGACACAAGAGGTCACAATTGGAAGTTGAAGACTCAGATGAATCAAAGGGATGTTAGGAAGTATTTCTTCAGTCATAGAGTAGTCAGGCCATGGAATAGCCTAGAAAGTGATGTGGTGGAGGCAGGAACCATACATAGTTTTAAGGCGAGGTATGATAGAGCTCATGGGGCAGGGAGAGAGAGGACCTAGTAGCAATCAGCGAAGAGGCGGGGCCAGGAGCTGTGAATCGACCCCTGCAACCACAAATAGGTGAGTACAAATAGGTGAGTACACACACACACACACAATCATACATTAGCACAACATTGTCACACGCGCGACAGATAAAAACTTTGTCGCAGACATCGAGGAGAGTTTTCCATCACATGAACTGGAAGAAAAATGGTTTCCATGTTTGTTAATGTTGCTGATTGTGCTGATGCTGTTTTTACTGATGTTGCTGTTGATGCTGCTGCTGTTGTTACTGTTGATGCTGTTTTTGCTTATATTGCTGTTCATATTACTGTTGCAGCTGTTGCTGTTTTGCTGTTTTTGCTGTTGCTGATGTTTCTTTTGCTTTTATTGCTAATGTTGCTGTTACTGTAGATGCTGATATTGCTGTTGCTACTATTACTGTTGTGCTTGTTTCTGCTGCTGTTCCCGCGAGTGTTATTGCTGCTACTGTGATGCTGTTGCTGGTGTTCCTGCTAGTGTTGTTGTTTCTGCTGCTGGTGTTGCTGATAATGTTGCTGCTGCTGCTGGCGTTGCTGTTTCTACTGTTGGTGTCCTTTCCTGTTGCTTCTGCTGGTGCTATTGTTGGTGTTTCTGATACTGTTGATGTTGCTGATATGCCCTTCTTGCTGTTGTGGTTGCTGTTACTGCTTGTGCTGCTGTTGCTTCTGCTGGTGCTGCTGTTTTTGCTGCTTTTTCTGTTGCTGCTGATACTGGTGTTACTGCCGGTGTTGGTTCTGCCCATGATACTACTGCTGTTGTTGCTGATATTGGTGTTGCTGCTGCTACTGTTGGTTCTGCTGTTGTTGGTATTGTTACTGTTGTTGGTTCTGCTGATGTTCTATTGCTGCTGCTACTGTTGGCATTGTTGTTGGTTCTGCTTCTACTGTTGTTGGTGCTGCTGCTGGCGGCGGCGGCGGTAGTGGTGATGGTGCTGCGGTTGCTGTTGCTCACAGCCTCCACAGCGGCTCTCTACGGAGGCTATTATTCATGGCAGTCTTTAATAATTTGATTCCCAAGTAATTTCGCAATTAAATGGAGTATAGTGTTGTGAATGAGCGGGCTACACTACACACAGCAGCCAGCTCATCTCCAGCTCCTGGCCCTGCCTCTTAAACTGGTCGCTATTAAGTTTACATTCTCCTGGCTTTGCGAGCCCTCTCATACCTATCCTTCAGGATTTGTAGAGTTCCTGCCAGTACCACTTCGTTCTTCAGGTCCTAGTAGCCACTTCCTCACCACACTCAGGCTTAGTAAATGCTTCTTAACGTCTCTCTGATTCAACTTTTAGCGGTGCTCTCGTGTACCTGTTTCCCGCCTCTCGGACATCTGTCCTTGTCTACCCTATCAATTCCTCTCAGTATTTTGTACGTTATTATGTCAGGTCCTTCTGTTTTCAGTCATTTAGTTTCATTATATAGATCATGTTCCTCCTTATGGCACTAGTCTCATAACAAACCTCGCTTTTTTCCAATTTCTTGGCATGCCTGATCAGGCGTGGGCTCCATACTGGTGCTTCATACTGTAATATGGGCCTTGATGTATGTCCTATATAGTGTCGTGAATGATTATTTAAGACTTTTGAAGGCTAATTACAGGTTCGTTGAAGGAACATTCTCTACCAAGGTTTTTCAGTTGATGTGTATCTCAGATGATATGCTCGGCACTATTCTCACTCCTAGGTCTTTTTTTTTTTTTTACCTTGACTGAAGTTTGCAGCCTCTGTCCCACAGTATGTACTCAATTACTGGTCGTCTTGCTCCTTTCCCAATTTTCATCGCCTTGCATTTGTTGGGGCTGAATTCCGGCAGCTGGGTCTATTTGCAGCCTTTCCTTTTCCATATCTGTTTTTATTTTCCTCCACTTTACATCATCTGTGAACAGGGATACACTTGACTATCTCTTTTGTTATGTTATTCACATATACTAGGAACAATACTGGTTTTAATACTGATCCTTAAGGAACACCACATCTGACACTTTCTTAGTGTGACATCCTGGCCTATCACTCTCTCTCCTTCCCACAAGGCGCTCTGATTCACAACAGCACCAGTTCCTCAACTTTGTGTCTCAGTGTCTTGTGAAATACAGTATTAAATACATTCTTGCAGGCCAAGAGCATGCAGTCCACCCATCTCTTTGATTACTCACTTTAGATTTTTGAGACAAGATTTGCCATCTGTGAACCCGTGTTGGTTATTGTTGGAGACCACTTCTCTCCAAGTGTTAAAGGTACTTATCGATAGACACTATCTGATTTGTGTGTGTGTGTGTGTGTATACTCACCGAGCTGCGTTTTCAGAGGTCGAGACTTGGCTCAAGATCCTGCCTCGTATACCACCTTGATCAGCATCACTGACTTCTGGCCTTTTGGGCAGTATCATATCCATTCTTGAAGCTGTATATTGAGTTTGCTTCCACTACTGCTTCATCCAAGTCATTCCACTTTTCAATCCCCCTCCCGACCCAAATATTTCCTTTCATCCCTATGGCTGATCTGGGTCTTCACCTTCCACCTGTGTTCCTTTGATCCACTTATTTCAGTCTGTCTTTCCACCCGGGTTGTCAGATTCATTTCCTTCAACCTCTCCTCGCAGTGTATTTCGGTTATATTCTAAGGTTTGATAATCTTGCTTTAGCCGGTATTGTAATACGGCTTGAATGTATTTCTAGCGAGATGCATGGTGTTGTATTCACCCCAGGATCCTTTCTCTCTGATATTTGTAGCTTCTCTCCGCCCATGGCTGTTCTTTGTGTCTGCTGTGTCCCCCACCTTCTCCACTTGCCATAGCCTTGCATTTCTTCACATCGAAGTCACTTCTTAGACCACATCTGTAGAAAAAAATAACACAAACACAATGTATTTTTTTACGTAAAGATTTTTTATGCCTGAGTTAAGCTGTTGTATTCCGGTTCATTTTGAGACCATGTAAAATTTAAACTATTTCTCTAATAAAGACTTAGCGCAGTTGCTTTAACTTGCGAGTTACTCTAGTAATTTACAAGTTACTTTAATAATTAAACTCTTAGAAGTCTCCGAGCCATGGTTAATTTTAAATTACATTACACTTGTATACCTAACAAACTTCCTAAATTATCCTTCACACACAAACATTCGCAATACATTTCGGTGGTTTAAAATTACGTGTTTTTAAAGCTTTACGCAGCCTTTTTAAAGCTTTATACAGCATTTTTTAAAGCTTTATACAGTTTTTGAAAAGCGTTACACAGACTTTTTAAAACTTTACAGTCTTTTTAAAGCCTTGTACAGCCTTTTTAAAGCTTTACACAGCCTTGGTAGAGCTTTACACAGCCTTGTTAAAGGTTTATACAGCCATGGTACAGCCTCACACATCCTCCTTAAAGCTTTACACATACCTTCTAAAACTATATATCCCACGCATATTTTTTTAAAACTTTACACAATTTTTTAAGCTTTATACAGCCCTTTTAAACCCTTAAACATCTTTTTAAACATTTAAACGTATTTTTTTTTGAAGCTTTGCGTCTTGTTTTAAGCTGTAGAAAACTAGATGGGTTCCTTTGAGTCGCCACAATTGCTGTCAGTCGCCACAATTGCTGTCAGTCGCCACAATTGCTGTCAGTCGCCACAATTGCTGTCAGTCGCCACAATTGCTGTCAGTCGCCACAATTGCTGTCAGTCGCCACAATTGCTGTCAGTCGCCACAATTGCTGTCAGTCGCCACAATTGCTGTCAGTCGCCACAATTGCTGTCAGTCGCCACAATTGCTGTCAGTCGCCACAATTTCTTCTTCGTTATTGTTTCACTAGTTTCCTAATTATTTTTCTGGTCCCGTAATCCTTATTCTTATATCTTCTAGCGCCCATCCTCCTCCTCCTCCTCCTCCTCCTCCCCTCTCTTATCTGCCTTCTCTGCCTCCCCTCTTAACATCTCTACCTCCCCTCTCTTACCTACTTTCTCTATCTCCCTTACCTGCCTTCTCTACCTCTCCTCTCTTACCTGCCTTCTCTACCTCTCCTCTCTTACCTGCCTTCTCTACCTCTCCTCTCTTACCTGCCTTCTCTACCTCTCCTCTCTTACCTGCCTTCTCTACCTCTCCTCTCTTACCTGCCTTCTCTACCTCTCCTCTCTTACCTGCCTTCTCTACCTCTCCTCTCTTACCTGCCTTCTCTACCTCTCCTCTCTTACCTGCCTTCTCTACCTCTCCTCTCTTACCTGCCTTCTCTACCTCTCCTCTCTTACCTGCCTTCTCTACCTCTCCTCTCTTACCTGCCTTCTCTACCTCTCCTCTCTTACCTGCCTTCTCTACCTCTCCTCTCTTACCTGCCTTCTCTACCTCTCCTCTCTTACCTGCCTTTCCTGCTCCTGCTTTCTTTCCTATTCCTCTACATCTTGTCCCTTGCTTTAATTTTCTTTCCCCTACCTTGACCTCTTTTCTACGTAGTCCTTTTCATTCGCTCTCGTTCTCTCCTGTGAAGCATTTATTCTACTTGGAAAGCCTTAAGTATTTAAAACGTACTCTTTCAAGGCGAGAAGATGCGTGATAAAAGTCTGGGCACCATGGGTACAATAAGAGACTGTATCAACATCCGTGGACTAAGATTATTTAACCTGCTACCAGCAGATGCCAGAAATGTTTCTGGAACAAGTGTAGAAGTATTCAGGATGAAACTGGAGGACTATCTGCTCCAAGTACCAAACAACCAGGATGGGATGTGTATGCAGATGTTGTCTACACGGAGTGACAGCACATAAAAGTAGGCAGATAAATGTTCGTTTTTTTTTTTTTTTGACAAACAGCATAGATTACTAGAAGTAAACAACACAATCTAGTCTTTATACAAAGGTCAGTTCCTCAAGGCACGGTCCTGGCACCTTTACTGTTATTCTCATAGCAGATATAGATAAAAACAATCGCCACAGCTTCATATCATCATTTGCCGACGATGCGAAAATAAATATGAAAGTATCCTAAGTAGAAGACACTACAACGACAGTCACAAATAACTTTCTTCATGAAGGTGCTAGAATATAACGAGTTCAGCGGTGAATTCCAACTCCTCAGATATGGAAAAGAATGAAGAACCAGAAAGATTCACAATATACAAAATTAGAGATGACTGCTGAATTAAACGAAAAGAACATGTGAAAGACCCGAGTGTAATGTTAGTTGACTTGTCGCTGGGAGAACACAAGTCACATGTTGTGAAACCTTGAGAAATGACGGGATTGGTAATGAGAACGCTCAAAACAAGAGAAATATTGCCATTAACGATGTTCTTTAAATTACTTGTGGTCTTTCGAATGGAGTATTGTTCGCTGTTGACGGCACCATTCAGGGCAGGTGAGATACCAGAGCTCGAATAGATGCATGTATGGTTTACAGTCCGCGTAGAACCTAAAAGTTCTGAAATGGAGGAGTGAGAGATGCATGATAATATATACACGGAAGATGATACTTGAGGGCCTGGTCCCAACCTACACACTACCATAACTACGTATTGGAGTGAGAGAGATGGGAGGATCTTAAGTAAACCCAGTCTTTAGCAGGGGCGCCATGGGGCCCCAGTAAAATGTATTAAAATTCCTGAGTCCAGACCACCTTACCTTTGATAAGTTTCGAGTTTTTTTTTTTCTAATCCTGGAGTCCGGCCTTGGGCCACACTATTCAAAACTCTACTAGGAGATATCAGAAACACTGCCGGAACAAGTGCAGAAGTCTTCAAGAGGAAGCTCAACCAGTATCTCCCCAAGTGCCAGATCAGCCAGGCTGTGATGGATATGTGGGGCAGAGCCCAGCAGCAACAGACTGATTGACCAGGCAAGCACTGCGCAAGTCTCGCCCATGACCAGGCTATGGGAGGAGGAAGACTTGAAACCGGTCAGTTATATCACAGGTAAATTCATTCTGTGATAAAATTTTCCAGTCAGAAATTAGACATGGCCATGGGTTTATTTTTCAGTGTATGGAACAACTTGAGTGTGAGAGTTTCTCCAACATGATGCCAGATTTATCCAGAGCCTCGTGAACCTCTAGCATGGTACTGACTGTAATAAGTAACAAATGAACATAATTTCCGCCGCGGTATTTACTATAGGCTCCTACAAGAGGAAAATTCTGACGTGTTGACATTTCTTGGTTTATGAGGAAAACTAAGTTTGGTGACTGAAGAAATGGAGATGGAGAAAGACGGAGGAGACAGGAAAAGGAAGAGAGGGGGAGAGAGAGAGAGAGAGAGAGAGAGAGAGAGAGAGAGAGAGAGAGAGAGTGAGAGAGAGTGAGAGAGTGAGAGAGAGTGAGAGAGAGTGAGAGAGAGTGAGAGAGAGTGAGAGAGTGAGAGAGAGTGAGAGAGAGTGAGAGAGAGTGAGAGAGAGAGTGAGTGAGTGAGTGAGTGAGTGAGTGACAAGTACATTAAGAGAGAAATTAATAAGTTTAAGGGGACCAAGATTCTTCAGCACCCTCTCTTCGTGCATAAGAGAAATTACCAACAGACTCCTAATTGTCTGCAAAAGGAACATGATAAGTTCCTCAAGTCAGTTCTTGATTAGCTGGGTTTGGGTGTATACGTTGGACTGCATGCGGCGAGCACCAACATCCTGCTCGATCAGGCCAGTAACCAGAAGACCTAGTCTGGGACCTTGCCGAGGAACAGGGAGCGGCAGTGATTTCGAAATCGACTCCAGGTAGAATCCAGGCAGATCCTAGCAAGGTAAAGCTGCGCGATTACGACACACTGAAGTCGTAAAGTTATTCCCGTGTTGCAGCAGTTATGATAACACCTGTAGCAGGTGTTATCATAACTCATTACAACGAGTTTAGTTCTGAGCAACGTTTGAGAAGGAGAGTCCTGTGATGTGAAGATTTGATGCACCTTGACACAGAGCAAAACTTTGTCTTTAATAAAAGCTTGATGAACGAAACACTTGTGTAACACCTGAGTATCCTAAATACTGAGACGTTTCGTCAACGTCTCATCAATAAAGATACTTAGGTACTGCAAATGTCTCATCAACTTGTCGGTAATGTATAACATTAACATTATAACAGAGCTTGTTCTGCAGAACCTCTCTTTACCGTTAGAAGTGTATCCACTTCCATCCAACAGATCTCTCTCAATATCTGTTTAATGGTCTCGGGGATCTTGACCTTCCCGCCTGGTCTCAGACCAGCTCTCCTGATTTGGAAAGTAAATATTACAGGATTGAGGATTAAGAAACGCACAAATTAGAGAAGTGTATAGTGAATGAAAGTTTGCAAAATATAAGTGAGTATATAGTAAAGGTAAGCAAAGTTTATAAGACTTAAGTGTCATCTTATATGTTCATGAGAAAGAAAGTGAAGAATGCAGCAATCCTTCCAGATTAGATTACGTTTAATAGGCTTCCGTAGAATTCAGTTGGACGGCTGCTGTCTACCAACCTACTACTGGTGGTTGTGTCAGACCTTGTTATTTACGTGTAGATACCTTTGAGTTCGGGAGTTTTTCTACTCCCAGAGCCCGGCCTTGGGTCAGGCTCATTTGGTGCTTGCCTGGTCAAGCAGGCTGTTGCTTCTGGAGGCCCGTTGCCCCACATATCCAACACTTGTCTAGTTGATCTGGCACCTAGTGAAAATAATTGTCCAGTTTCCTCTTACAGACTTGTACAATTGTCTCAACAGTGTTTCTGATATCTTCTAGTAAGACGTTGAAAGACGCTGCCTATTACTGTTATTTAAACATGTAACATTTTCAGTGGAAGGATCCCAGTTTTGAGGCTGGTATTGTACTTAACACCAACCATGTTAAATGTTCCGTGCCTCGAGAAGGGTACTCGCCACATCTTCAGTATGCCTTCACGGTAGTTATATACAGATTTAGACAGGTTAAAGAGAAGCTTTCAATTTAACAGTAGGTGTGTGAAAGAAACTGATAGGTAGCTTTATTAAAACACACTGTTTGTAAGGTTTAGGGATGAGTGCGGGGGTCGGGATGCGCGCGCGCGCGCGCACACACACACACACACACACACACACACACACACACACACACACACACAGACCAGGCACATATCAACCAAATAACTGCTGCAGCATATGTGCGCCTAGCAAACCTAAGAACCGCATTCCGACATCTTAATAAGGAATCGTTCAGGACCCTGTACACTGTATGCGTTAGGCCCATATTGGAGTATGTGGCACCAGTTTGGAAACCACACCTAGCCAAGTACGTAAGGAAATTAGAGAAAGTGCAGAAGTTTGCAACAAGACTAGTCCCTCAGTGGGTCCTTAGAGAGGGAGCAGAGATGCTGTGTGTGTCACTAACAAAAAATCTTCAACACAGACATTGAAACTGAGCAACTACCTGAGGTATTGAAGGTGGTAAATGTAGTCCCAATTTTTAAGAAAGGAGATAGTCACGAGGCATTAAACTACAGACCACCATCACTGACTTGTATACAAAATCATTGAGAAGATTATCAGGAGAGCAGTGGTGGAGCACCTAGAACCGAACAAGCTTATAAACGACAACCAGCATGGTTTCAGGGAAAGGAAATCGTGTGTAACAAACCTACTGGCGTTTTATGACAAGGTAACGGAAGTAAGACGAGAGAGAGGGGTGGATAGATTGTTTCTTCTTATGCTTCAAGAGGGCCTTCGACACAGTTCCTAACAAGAAGTTAGTGCAAAAGCTAGAGGATCAGTCATGCATAACAGGAAAGACACTACAGTGGATCAGAGAATACTTGACAGGGAGGCAACAACGAGTCATGGTACGTGACTAGGTGTCAGAGTGGGCGCCTGTGACGAATGGGGTTCGACAGGGGTCAGTCCTAGGACCAATGCTATTTTTGGTATATGTGAATAACAGGGATAGACTCAGAAGTGTCCCTGTTTGCAGATGGTGTGAAGTTAACGAGGAGAATTAAATCTGATGAGGATCAGACAGAGTATAGGCTAGGTGGTCAAAGACTACAAACCTCACTCAAAGAAAAGGAGCCTGGGGTGAGTATAATACCGAGCACATCTCCTGAGGTGCACACGAACCAAATAACTGCTGCAGCATATAGGTGCCTGGCAAACCTAAGAATAGCGTTCCGATACCTCAGCAAGGAATCGTTCAAGACTCTGTACACCGTGTACGTCAGGCTCATATTGGAGTATGCAACACTAGTTTGGAACCCACGCCTGGTCAAGCACATCAAGAAATTAGAGAAAGTGCAAAGGTTTGCAACAAGACTAGTCCCAGAACTAAGGGAAATGACCTACGAAGAAAGGTTAAGGGAAATCGGCCTCTCGACACTGGAAGACAGGAGGGTTAGGGGAGACATGATAACGACATATAAAATACTACGAGTAATTGACAAGGTGGACAAAGACAGAATGTTCCAGAGATGGGACGCAGAAACAAGGGGTTACAATTGGAAGTTGAAGACTCAGATGAGTCAAAGGTATGTTAGTAAGTCTTTCTTCCGTCATAGATTTGTCAGGAAGTGGAATAGTCTGGGAAGTGACGCAGTGGAGGCGCAGTTTTAAGACGAGGTTTGATGAACCTCGTGGAGGGAGGAGAGTGATCAAGTAGCGATCAATGAAGAGGCAGGGCCAGGAGCTATGCTCGACCCCTGCAATCATAAATAGGTGAGTAGACACACACAGGGCCAGGAGCAGTGAATCAATCCCTTGAACCACATATAGGTTAGTACACACACTAATGGGCTTGGCCGAGGAGAGTTAGAGCTGCCGATATCGGGCTGCAGGTTAATTGTGGTGCTTCTTTTCCACCTCACTGAAGTCACTGAGTCTGATTAGTAGACAGCTGCTGTTCTACCGTATTGTGCATAGGGCCAGTGACGGCGGAAGGGGGAGCACGAGCCCTCCCAAAATTCCATCAGCTCCCCAAAGTCTCTCAGATATAAATAGTTATAACATTGCTTCAAAACAGGTCTCCTAGCCCCCCACCCCCTCTTCCAGCAAGACAGCCACCCCAAAGCCCTTCTCCCAGTATAGAAATTCTGGCGCGCCTCTTCCATAAGGCCAACACCTCGCATTGGCATTCATGGTGGTAGAAACCACCGTATGTAGCACCGCAAACCACCACTTTCTTTTAGCCATGGTCCAGGTTTACCCAACACCACCTCTGAGTGCACCACAGAAGGCCAAAAAATTGAATAATAAAAATCTTGTATTAATATGTTCTTAATTAAGATCATAGTGGGATAATTCTTTAGATGTGAGTGTGTGTGAAGTATCAACAAAACTGATAGGTGTATCCTCGTACTGAGTTGTGACTCCATTGAGGAGAGATTCCAGACAAGTTCTTCACACAAGTTAGCCGCCCCGCCACACACTAATGCATATCCAGTGGCTTATGTAAATGTCCTCAAGTTACTCCAAATAGAAAACTCAGCAGATCTTCAGCTCGAGCATGTAGAGAGTTTTCCAGTTGTGGGCCGTCTCGTTGCACTCTACCTACAGGAGAACTTTTTTTTTTTTAGGTGCGCATTCAAGAATGAAGAGAGGTGCAGCAGTTGAAGGCATCATCACAGGTGGGCGTATTAGTGAAGTGAAACCAGCTAGATAACTGAGTTGAAGCTGACTCTAAACGATGCAAGGGTAAATTCCAGCTGTTGGACCCGCCTCTTATCTTTCGATTGACAGATATGAATTCGCTCTATCGTAATCGTATTTGAACCATCATTTAGTCATTTTCATATAAGTTGTTGTCTAGATCGTTCCACTTTACTAATACGCCCACCTGTGATGATGCCTTTAACTGCTGCACCTCTCTTCATTCATAAATATACAAATGAAAAACATGTTATCTCCTGCCTTTGCTTCAGGTTGATCCAGGCTGCCAGACTGGGCATTCTCTCTCAAGGATAAGGCACTGATCACCTCATCTTTTTTAACACACCAGTTTTAAAAGTTTAGAGGTTTTATCCTTCCTCACTTCATTTCAAATCCCAGCTCTATCAGAGATATACCACCAACCCTCAGGATGCGACCCACAACAGTCGGCTAACACCCAGGTTCCTACTTACTGCTAGGTGAACAGGGGTAGCAGGTCTTGTGTTTGCCGTTTATATGTTGTATATTAAGATAACACTGGATTGCGAAAAGTTTTCAAAATATAGTGAAGTGTAGCACATGTCTTGTACATCTACCTGTATTTATTATTTACCAGTAGTGTAGTGTTTCCTGATGTGTGTAGGTTGTCTGTGTTGGCTGTGCAGGTTGTTGCGTCTGTGTTGGCTGTGAAGGTTGTTGTTGCGTCTGTGTTGGCTGTGCAGGTTGTTGCGTCTGTGTTGGCTGTGCAGGTTGTTGTCGTGTCTGTGTTGGCTGTGCAGGTTGTTGTTGCGTCTGTGTTGGCTGTGCAGGTTGTTGTTACGTCTGTGTTAGCTGTGCAGGTTGTTGTTACGTCTGTGTTGGCTGTGCAGGTTGTTGTTGCGTCTGTGTTGGCTGTGCAGGTTGTTGTTACGTCTGTGTTGGCTGTGCAGGTTGTTGTTGCGTCTGTGTTAGCTGTGCAGGTTGTTGTTACGCCTGTGTTGGCTGTGCAGGTTGTTGTTGCGTCTGTGTTGGCTGTGCAGGTTGTTGCCGTGTCTGTTTTGGCTGTGCAGGTTGTGTTGGCTGTGCAGGTTGTTGTTACGTCTCTGTTGGTTGTGCAGGTTGTTGTCGTGTCTTTGTTGGCTGTGCAGGTTCTTGTTGTGTTTTTGTTGGCTGCGCAGGTTCTTGTTGTGTCTGTATTGGCTGTGCAGATTGTTGTCTGTTGGCTGTGCGGGTTGTTGTCTGTGTTGGCTGTGAAGGTTGTGTCTTTGTTGGCTCTGCTGGTTGTTGTTGTGTCTTTGTTGGCTGTGCAGGTTGTTGTGTGTTTGCTGTGCAGGTTGTTGTCGTGTCTGTGTTGGCTGTGCAGGTTGTTGTTACGTCTGTGTTGGCTGTGCAGGTTGTTGTCGTGTCTGTGTTAGCTGTGCAGGTTGTTGTTACGTCTGTGTTGGTTGTGCAGGCTGTTGTTACGTCTGTGTTGGTTGTGCAGGCTGTTGTTACGTCTGTGTTGGTTGTGCAGGTTGTTGTCGTGTCTTTGTTGGCTGTGCAGGTTCTTGTTGTGTCTGTGTTGGCTGTGCAGATTGTTGTCTGTTGGTTGTGCGGGTTGTGTCTTTGTTGGCTCTGCTGGTTGTTGTGTGTGTGTTGGCTATGCAGGTTGTTGTGACTGTGCAGGTTGTGTCTGTGCTGTCTTTGCAGGTTGTTGTGTGTGTTGGCTGTGCAGGTTGTTGTCTTGGTTGCGTGTTTGTGTGTTTGTTGTGCAGGTTATTACGTCTGTGTTGCTGTGCAGGTTCTCTGTTGGCTGTGCAGGTTGTTGTTGTGTCTGTGTTGGCTGTGCAGGTTGTTTCTGTGTTGGCTGTGCAGGTTGTTTCGTCTGTGTTGGTTGTGCAGGTTGTTGTCTGTGTTTGTTGTGCAGGTTGTCTGTGTTGGCTGTGCAGGTTGTGTCTGTTGACTGTGCAGGTTGTCTGTTTCGGTTGTTCATGTTGTGTCTTTGGCTGTGTTGGTTGTGTAGGTTGTTGTTGTGGTTGGGCTGGGAGTGCAGATTGCTCGTGTCTGTGGTTGGGCTGGCAGTACAGGTTGCTGGTGGTTGGGCTAACAGTACAGGTTGCTGGTGGTTGGGCTAACAGTACAGGTTGCTGGTGGTTGGGCTAACAGTACAGGTTGCTGGTGGCTGGGCTGGCAGTGCAGGTTGCTGGTGTCTGTGGCTGGGCTGGGCTGGGCTGGGCTGGGCTGGCAGTGCACGTTGCTTGTGTCTATGGCTGGGCTGGCAGTGCAGGTTGCTTGTGGCTGGGCTGGCAGTGCAGGTTGCTGGTGTCTGTGGCTGGGCTGGCAGTGCAGGTTGCTGGTGTCTGTGGCTGGGCTGGCAGTGCACGTTGCTGGTGTCTATGGCTGGGCTGGTAGTGCAGGTTGCTTGTGTCTGTGGCTGGCAGTGCAGGTTGCAGGTGTCCGTGGCTGGGCTGGCAGTGCAGGTTGCAGGTGTCCGTGGCTGGGCTGGCAGTGCAGGTTGCTGGTGTCTGATTGGGCTGGCAGTGCAGGTTGCTGGTGTCTGTGGCTGGGCTGGCAGTGCAGGTTGCTGGTGTCTGGCTGGGCTGGCAGTGCAGGTTGCTGGTGTCTGTGGCTGGGCTGGGAGTGCATGTTGCTGGTGTCTGTGGCTGGGTTGGGAGTGCAGGTTGCTTGTGTCTGTGGCTGGCAGTGCAGGTTGCAGGTGTCCGTGGCTGGGCTGGCAGTGCAGGTTGCTGGTGTCTGATTGGGCTGGGAGTGCATGTTGCTGGTGTCTGTGGCTGGGTTGGGAGTGCAGGTTGCTTGTGGCTGGGCTGGCAGTGCAGGTTGCTGGTGTCTGTGGCTGGGCTGGCAGTGCAGGTTGCTGGTGTCTGTGGCTGGGCTGGCAGTGCACGTTGCTGGTGTCTGTGGCTGGGCTGGTAGTGCAGGTTGCTTGTGTCTGTGGCTGGCAGTGCAGGTTGCAGGTGTCCGTGGCTGGGCTGGCAGTGCAGGTTGCTGGTGTCTGATTGGGCTGGCAGTGCAGGTTGCTGGTGTCTGTGGCTGGCATGGCAGTGCAGGTTGCTGGCGTCTGTGGCTGGGTTGGGAGTGCAGGTTGCTTGTGTCTGTGGCTGGGTTGGCAGTGCAGGTTGCAGGCGTCTGTGGCTGGGCTGGCAGTGCAGGTTGCTGGTGTCTGTGGCTGGCTTGGCAGTGCAGATTGCTGGCGTCTGTGGCTGGGCTGGCAGTGCAGGTTGCTGGTGTCTGTGGCTGGGTTGGGAGTGCAGGTTGCTGGTGTCTGTGGCTGGGTTGGGAGTGCAGGTTGCAGGCGTCTGTGGCTGGGTTGGCAGTGCAGGTTGCAGGAGTCTGTGGCTGGGTTGGCAGTGCAGGTTGCTGGTGTCTGTGGCTGGGCTGGCAGTGCAGGTTGCTGGTGTCTGGCTGGGTTGGCAGTGCAGGTTGCTGGTGTCTGTGGCTGGGTTGGGAGTGCAGGTTGCTGGTGTCTGTGGCTGGGTTGGGAGTGCAGGTTGCTGGTGTCTGTGACTGGGTTGGCAGTGCAGGTTGCTGGTGTCTGTGACTGGGTTGGCAGTGCAGGTTGCTGGTGTCTGTGACTGGGTTGGCAGTGCAGGTTGCTGGTGTCTGTGACTGGGTTGGCAGTGCAGGTTGCTGGTGTCTGTGGCTGGGCTGGCAGTGCAGGTTGCTGGTGTCTGTGGCTGGGTTGGGAGTACAGGTTGCTGGTGTTTGTGGCTGGGTTGGCAGTGCAGGTTGCTGGTGTTTGTGGCTGGGTTGGCAGTGCAGATTGCTGGTGTCTGTGGCTGGGTTGGCAGTGCAGGTTGCTGGTGTCTGTGGCTGGGTTGGCAGTGCAGGTTGCTGGTGTCTGTGGCTGGGTTGGCAGTGCAGGTTGCTGGTGTCTGTGACTGGGTTGGCAGTGCAGGTTGCTGGTGTCTGTGGCTGGGCTGGCAGTGCACGTTGCTGGTGTCTGTGGCTGGGCTGGTAGTGCAGGTTGCTTGTGTCTGTGGCTGGCAGTGCAGGTTGCAGGTGTCCGTGGCTGGGCTGGCAGTGCAGGTTGCTGGTGTCTGATTGGGCTGGCAGTGCAGGTTGCTGGTGTCTGTGGCTGGCATGGCAGTGCAGGTTGCTGGCGTCTGTGGCTGGGTTGGGAGTGCAGGTTGCTTGTGTCTGTGGCTGGGTTGGCAGTGCAGGTTGCAGGCGTCTGTGGCTGGGCTGGCAGTGCAGGTTGCTGGTGTCTGTGGCTGGCATGGCAGTGCAGATTGCTGGCGTCTGTGGCTGGGCTGGCAGTGCAGGTTGCTGGTGTCTGTGGCTGGGTTGGGAGTGCAGGTTGCTTGTGTCTGTGGCTGGGTTGGCAGTGCAGGTTGCAGGCGCCTGTGGCTGGGCTGGCAGTGCAGGTTGCTGGTGTCTGTGGCTGGGCTGGCAGTGCAGGTTGCTGGTGTCTGGCTGGGTTGGCAGTGCAGGTTGCTGGTGTCTGTGGCTGGATTGGGAGTGCAGGTTGCTGGTGTCTGTGGCTGGGTTGGGAGTGCAGGTTGCTGGTGTCTGTGACTGGGTTGGCAGTGCAGGTTGCTGGTGTCTGTGACTGGGTTGGGAGTACAGGTTGCTGGTGTTTGTGGCTGGGTTGGCAGTGCAGGTTGCTGGTGTTTGTGGCTGGGTTGGCAGTGCAGATTGCTGGTGTCTGTGGCTGGGTTGGCAGTGCAGGTTGCTGGTGCCTGTGGCTGGGTTGGCAGTGCAGGTTGCTGGTGTCTGTGGCTGAGTTGGCAGTGCAGGTTGCTGGTGTCTGTGACTGGGTTGGCAGTGCAGGTTGCTGGTGTCTGTTGCTGGGCTGGCAGTGCAGGTTGCTGGTGTCTGTGGCTGGGTTGGGAGTGCAGGTTGCTGGTGTTTGTGGCTGGGTTGGCAGTGCAGGTTGCTGGTGTTTGTAGCTGGGTTGGCAGTGCAGATTGCTGGTGTCTGTGGCTGGGTTGGCAGTGCAGGTTGCTGGTGTCTGTGGCTGGGTTGGCAGTGCAGATTGCTGGTGTCTGTGGCTGGGTTGGCAGTGCAGGTTGCTGGTGTCTGTGGCTGGGTTGGCAGTGCAGGTTGCTGGTGTCTGTGGCTGGGTTGGCAGTGCAGGTTGCTGGTGTCTGTGGCTGGGTTGGCAGTGCAGGTTGCTGGTGTCTGTGGCTGGGTTGGCAGTGCAGGTTTCATATTCTCTTGTTTAGAATCTAATTTTAGTAAAATATGCCTCTATCTGCTTTGTTCATGTCCCTGAGTATTTTGTATGTTGTGATTGCATTCTCTCTTCTGCATCTTGAGCAGTCTTAGCCTTTATATCTCCTCTTGTAGTTAGAGCAGTAGTATCTCTTATCTCTTGTAGTTTGAGCAGTTGTTGCTCTTATCTCTCCATTTGTAGTTAGAACAGTTGTAGCTCTTATCTCTCTTCTTGTAGCTAAAGCAGTTGTTGCTCTTATCTCTCCATTTGTAGTTAGAGCGGTTGTAGCTCTTATCACTTCTTGTAATTAGAGTAGTTGTAGCTCTTATCTGTCTTGTAGTTAGAACAGTCGCAGCTGTTATCTTTCTGTGCCCTGAACTCGCACCGCGATTCATTATTTTGAAAAAAAAAATTATTACAGTAATAAGAAATATTAAGAAATACATATTAGGATATGCTAAGTTTTTGTAGTAGTAGTTAGTAAGCTATGCCCATCATCTTACATGCTTACGAGACGAGGAAAAGATCAGTAATACTGTCAGGGTACAAAACTCTAATCAGATTTCACTCTCACATTCATAGGAGCAGAGGGTAGTAGCTGTCTTCATGGTTGCACCTATGTGGTGAAGTGTCTTGGTTTAGATTCTCAAGACCGTGGTGTTGGATACCAGATAAACCAAGTTAGTTACTTTGTATCTAGATGTTCAGTACATTACATAGCTATTTTAAGTGGTCTTGAGGACACACAGGCGCTATGGGTTCACGTTTATGTAGATACATTATTTATATCTAAACTATTATAACTTATATTAAAAAAAATCTTGGTTTTTGTGGTTCTATACTCCTGTGGGCCGCAAACAACAACAGTTTATTTGACCAAGTAGTCAGC
>NC_091300.1:39055725-39100260 GCF_038502225.1 Cherax quadricarinatus | reverse complement strand
GAAATCCCAAATATTTTTAAACATATGCAAAATCTAAGTTAAGAACTATTGTGTAGAATTGGACCATTTAACACAGGAGGTTCATACACTGCTGGTGAAAAAGAGATGAGAGGAATTCTAAAAGACCAGCATGAAGCAGTATTTAGGAATCAATTAAACGAAAGCAGAGTGGAAAATGCAGAACTCTTTTGCTACTCCTGAAGGCCACACAGAACACAAAATAGGCTTAAGTGCAAATCTGGAAGTATTCAAACGATAGAAAATATGCTTACTCATGCAGCACCTGAACCAGATTCGTAGGATTCCTTATTTATAAAGAAGTGAAAAATTCCACTATCACGAGCACTTGGCATTCTTCATAGGAAGACCTCAAATATACATGAAATCCTGGAGACCTTAAAGAGTGCAGACTTAGCTCCTTTTCATAAAGGAGGCAGTAGAGCGCTAGCCGAAAATGAAACCAGTAGCCCTAACGTCACACAAAAGTCATTGAAAGAGTGATGAGACGTCAAATTACAAACTTTATGGAACAATATAACCTTCACAACACGTACCAATATGGATTTAGATCAAGATCATCATGTTTATCACAGCTACTAAACCACTGTGCATATACGAAAATAAGCATGAAAATCACCTTAGCAGAGGACACGAAAATGCTGCGAGAAGTAAATAATGTCTTCCATTGGACAGTGGAGTATAACATGACGTTCAGTAGGGATAAATTCCAATTACTTAGATATAAGAAGAATGAAGAACTTAAGAGACTATATACAATATGCTAGAAAAGTATCAAAAGAATGAAAGGAACATGCGAGAGAGCTGTTGGCATTTCTTTCAATGAACAATAAGACAGATGTCATAACAGGAATATGAAGAAGATAATGAGAAACTTCAAATAAGGGAAATAGTGCTGATGGTGACACTTTTCAAATACCTTTTGCTCTCTCGCTTAGAGTTTTGCTAATTGTTGACGGCTCCTTGAATTCAGGGCAGGACAAATATGAGAGCTATAACAGATACAGAGATCATTTACGACCCACTTAGCGTCAAAGCATTTAAATTACTGGGAACGCCTCAAATTCCTAAATATGCATTCACTGGAATGGATCAGAGATACATGATAATATATACCTGTACTTGGAAAGTACTTGAGGGCATAGTCACAAAAACTGCACAGTGCCACACTGAGTTATGGGAGACTGTGTAAAATGAACTTGGTTAAAAACAGGGTCGCCTTGGGCATATGAACATAACATCGGTGGGCACCGACTGTTTAACACTAAAAGATATTAGAAACATTTCCGGAACAGGTGTAGAAGTTTTTAATAGGAAATTGGAAGTACCTAAGCTAAGTGCCTGATCAACCAGGCTGTGGTGGATATGTGGGCCAGCGGGCCGCCGACAGTAACAGCCTGGTTGATCAGGCAAGCATCAGACAAACCTGGCCCATGACCGGGCTGCAAGAGTAGGAAAACTCTCGAAAGCCTTCATAGATATAAAGGTATATCTGATTGGTTATAATTGCGCACCTCGCTCGCTGGTTACTATCTCACCTCTCTTGCTGATTGGTTACTATCTCCCCTCATCACTGATTGCTGGTTCCGCCGTACATGTTGGCGCGCAACGTTCGTTTAGCAATCATCCGCCGTGCACTCGTCACGCTGCAGGCATAAATTATGCGTTTTGACATGCGTAGAAAATTTTAATTGGTGTAAGTGCGTTTTGTCACTGAGCTGCATACGAAAGTTGGGGAGGTTTGAAGGGGCGATGGGGGAGGGGGGGGTGCTGGATGTAGGGGTTTGGTTGGGGGGGTGCTGGGTGTTGGAGCGATGGGCTTTGAGTACGAGTGAAGAGTGGGGGGTTGGGGTGAAAAGGGTGTGTTTTGGAAGGACCTGTATTAAGTCACGATAATGACCTGACATTCCTCAAGTGACTGCTGTCACACCTGGTCTCAGGTCTCTCCCAGATTTCACCAGTAAGGTAAGTAAAATTAAGGTAACAGACCTGAGTAATTTTCACAGAGCCAGGTGATTGATCACTACACTGATCCACCACCGTCAACATAAAATTTATTCAAACGCTCTTCTACTAACTAAATTTATAATTAGTAATTTTAATATAGTAGAGATCAAACGAAGCATTATTATTAGGTATCCAAGAAGGGGATTAAGTGGGTGCCTGATTTTTTTTCTTCCTCCAGTCTTTTGTTTATAACTTGAACTCCTCAGCCGATTGGCTTTAAATTTTCATTGTTTGTTTACCGTAATGAGAGAAGAGGTGATGCAACTCTTGATGTGTGGTGCCCTCTGGTCAGTGTTATATAACCTGCAACTCTTGACGTGTGGTGCCCTCTGGTCAGTGTTATATAACCTGCAACTCTTGACGTGTGGTGCCCTCTGGTCAGTGTTATATAACCTGCAACTCTTGACGTGTGGTGCCCTCTGGTCAGTGTTATATAACCTGCAACTCTTGACGTGTGGTGCCCTCTGGTCAGTGTTATATAACCTGCAACTCTTGACGTGTGGTGCCCTCTGGTCACTTGACGTGTGGTGCCCTCTGGTCAGTGTTATATAACCTGCAACTCTTGACGTGTGGTGCCCTCTGGCCAGTGTTATATAACCTGCAACTCCTGACGTGTGGTGCCCTCTGGTCAGTGTTATATAACCTGCAACTCTTGACGTGTGGTGCCCTCTGGTCAGTGTTATGTAACCTGCAGCTCCTGACGTGTGGTGCCCTCTGGTCAGTGTTATATAACCTGCAGCTCTTGACGTGTGGTGCCCTCTGGCCAGTGTTATGTAACCTGCAGCTCTTGACGTGTGGTGCCCTCTGGCCAGTGTTATGTAACCTGCAGCTCTTGACGTGTGGTGCCCTCTGGCCAGTGTTATGTAACCTGTGCCTGAAATATTGTGTGATACTTTATGAGAGCTTCTCGAAATCGACTTCAGAATATTAACACTGTAGATATAAAATTGAATTTTTACTGCCATTGTTGGACTTGATTCTTTAGAATGCCTTTTTTTTCTGATACTTTCAAAATTTCTATGTTGGTGGGCTTTTTATTACAAAGAAAAAATAATATTTACTTCGAGTTATTTAAATTTTAATTTGGAACTTACTAAAGCAGTTGGTGTCTGTGTAATTAGAGACCACCTCTTCTGATCAGCTTTAATTACTAAGCGCAGGTGCGTCTTAATGTATTGAAGGTGGGCTGTGTAGCAGTCAGTTTGCTAATTTTGTCAAATTGGACCTTATTAAACAAAAAAAAAAAAACTTCCTTGAAGAATTGCAAAGGTTTTTAAATAGAATATATTGTACTGAGAAAAGGCAACAAATATTGGTGCCATTTTTTTTGAAGGAATCGAGATAATTTTTGAATGCCTCTTCTGATTCTCATTAAATTTTCATTCTGATATTTAACTGCATTTAGAAACTTGTGCCGCACTCTACACTATTCATATCACTTACGTTGACTCACTAGGGATGGAGCTAGGGTTATGCAGTACCGAGATACCTTTCTCGGATCGTGCAGCGACTGGAATATATCTAAATATGTCTAATATATCTAAAATATATCTAATAGTTTATACAAACCTTACCAAAGTATTCAACTAATGCAACTATGGTGTAAAATTGTACGAAATGCATGCAGAAGAAACAGCTGGAAAAGTGGGCAGATGGATATTTAACTTCCTAACATAGAACCCGAAGAGTAACGAACAGAGTAAGATCAGAGGCTGTAACAGTGGAATTTTTTTTTTTATCCCAAGGAATAGTGCTCACCCTGCTACTTTCTCTCATTGTCTTATCCGACATCGAGACCAGTCACAGCACAGTATCATTTTCGCTCACAATACTAGAGTTTGTATGAGAGTGGCATCTGTTGAGGACACAGCAAATCTCTAAGCTGATACAAAATCAAAGAAAAAATATAATATTCAATAAGGACAAATTGCATGTACTCCACTTTAGAAAAAAATGAGGAAATTAAACCTGGGAATGGAGTAATAACAAACTCAATCCACTTAATAAAAGTGAAGTTTACTGGGAATGAACTAGGAGTGATAAATGTTATAAAATCTTTCATTCAAGGATCGCAACAATGTTGCCATGCTCAGCTGCAAGGAAAATAATGACCTGGATAATTAGAACATTCTAAACAGAGAGATACAGAAACTGAGGATCTTCTTTAAGTCATTCTATTTCTCTAGGTTGGGCTGGTACTGTATGGTAACAAGCACCGTTGCCTGATGTAATGTTTGAATTCCTGCGAACTGTACTCGGTGCGCCGGCGGGAAAAATCCATCATAATTTTCACCTGGAAAATTATGGAAAGTTTGATCCCAAATCTGCACGCCAAAATCACTCCCTACGAAAGTAAGAGGTTTGTAAGACGATGTAAAATACGCGTAACGAGGAGAGTACGCTAAGACAAAACTCAATAAATGTAAAGAGACCAAGACTCTTCAACACCCTCCCTTCTTGAATAAGTAGAATTACCAACCCTGAGATATCTTGAAAGAGCGAAGTAGACAAGTTCCTAAAGTTAGTTCCTGATCAGCTAGGCTGTGATGCTTACAGTGGATTTCGTGCAGGTAGCATCAACAGCCTGATTGATCAGGTCATTCACTGGGAGGTCTGATTTGGGACCTGGCTGCTAGGGCTATAACTCAGAACATACTCCAGGTAGGTAGGTAAGCTCTCTTGAGGATGTTGATATACAGCTCCGGGTCCTTTTAAGCTAGACTTCCTAAGTTTGTTGAGCTTAAACTCTTGGTTCTGTTCAAAGTGTTGATGTGCATCTCTTGGACCTCTTGAGATGGTTGAGGAATACCTTCGAGGTCTCCTGAGGAAGTTAGGCTGTAGCTCCTCTGCCTCCTTAGGACTTTTGAGGTACAGCTACAATACCTCTTGCCCTGAAGTTGATGAAGCTGGAGTTGTAGGATACGGGGATACCTTCCTCAGATCACTGAGGTAGAGGAACCTAGGGCTGTAGGATACGGGGATACCTTCCTCAGATCACTGAGGTAGAGGAACCTAGGGCTGTAGGATACGGGGATACCTTCCTCAGATCACTGAGGTAGAGGAACCTAGGGCTGTAGGATACGGGGATACCTTCCTCAGATCACTGGGGTAGAGGAACCTAGGGCTGTAGGATACGGGGATACCTTCCTCAGATCACTGAGGTAGAGGAACCTAGGGCTGTAGGATACGGGGATACCTTCCTCAGATCACTGAGGTAGAGGAACCTAGGGCTGTAGGATACGGGGATACCTTCCTCAGATCACTGAGGTAGAGGAACCTAGGGCTGTAGGATACGGGGATACCTTCCTCAGATCACTGAGGTAGAGGAACCTAGGGCTGTAGGATACGGGGATACCTTCCTTAGATCACTGGGGTAGAGGAACCTAGGGCTGTAGGATACGGGGATACCTTCCTCAGATCACTGAGGTAGAGGAACCTAGGGGTGTAGGATACGGGGATACCTTCCTCAGATCACTGAGGTAGAGGAACCTAGGGCTGTAGGATACGGGGATACCTTCCTCAGATCACTGAGGTAGAGGAACATAGGGCTGTAGGATACGGGGATACCTTCCTCAGATCACTGAGGTAGAGGAACCTAGGGCTGTAGGATACGGGGATACCTTCCTCAGATCACTGAGGTAGAGGAACCTAGGGTTGTAGGATACGGGGATACCTTCCTCAGATCACTGAGGTAGAGGAACCTAGGGCTGTAGGATACGGGGATACCTTCCTCAGATCACTGGGGTAGAGGAACCTAGGGCTGTAGGATACGGGGATACCTTCCTCAGATCACTGAGGTAGAGGAACCTAGGGCTGTAGGATACGGGGATACCTTCCTCAGATCACTGGGGTAGAGGAACCTAGGGCTGTAGGATACGGGGATACCTTCCTCAGATCACTGAGGTAGAGGAACCTAGGGCTGTAGGATACGGGGATACCTTCCTCAGATCACTGAGGTAGAGGAACCTAGGGTTGTAGGATACGGGGATACCTTCCTCAGATCACTGAGGTAGAGGAACCTAGGGCTGTAGGATACGGGGATACCTTCCTCAGATCACTGGGGTAGAGGAACCTAGGGCTGTAGGATACGGGGATACCTTCCTCAGATCACTGAGGTAGAGGAACCTAGGGCTGTAGGATACGGGGATACCTTCCTCAGATCACTGGGGTAGAGGAACCTAGGGCTGTAGGATACGGGGATACCTTCCTCAGATCACTGGGGTAGAGGAACCTAGGGCTGTAGGATACGGGGATACCTTCCTCAGATCACTGAGGTAGAGGAACCTAGGGCTGTAGGATACGGGGATACCTTCCTCAGATCACTGAGGTAGAGGAACCTAGGGCTGTAGGATACGGGGATACCTTCCTCAGATCACTGGGGTAGAGGAACCTAGGGCTGTAGGATACGGGGATACCTTCCTCAGATCACTGGGGTAGAGGAACCTAGGGCTGTAGGATACGGGGATACATTCCTCAGATCACTGAGGTAGAGGAACCTAGGGCTGTAGGATACGGGGATACCTTCCTCAGATCACTGAGGTAGAGGAACCTAGGGCTGTAGGGTACGGGGATACCTTCCTCAGATCACTGAGGTAGAGGAACCTAGGGCTGTAGGATACGGGGATACCTTCCTCAGATCACTGAGGTAGAGGAACCTAGGGCTGTAGGATACGGGGATACCTTCCTCAGATCACTGAGGTAGAGGAACCTTGGGCTGTAGGATACGGGGATACCTTCCTCAGATCACTGAGGTAGAGGAACCTAGGGCTGTAGGATACGGGGATACCTTCCTCAGATCACTGAGGTAGAGGAACCTAGGGCTGTAGGATACGGGGATACCTTCCTCAGATCACTGAGGTAGAGGAACCTAGGGCTGTAGGATACGGGGATACCTTCCTCAGATCACTGAGGTAGAGGAACCTAGGGCTGTAGGATACGGGGATACCTTCCTCAGATCACTGGGGTAGAGGAACCTAGGGCTGTAGGATACGGGGATACCTTCCTCAGATCACTGGGGTAGAGGAACCTAGGGCTGTAGGATACGGGGATACCTTCCTCAGATCACTGGGGTAGAGGAACCTAGGGCTGTAGGATACGGGGATACCTTCCTCAGATCACTGGGGTAGAGGAACCTAGGGCTGTAGGATACAGGGATACCTTCCTCAGATCACTGAGGTAGAGGAACCTAGGGCTGTAGGATACGGGGATACCTTCCTCAGATCACTGAGGTAGAGGAACCTAGGGCTGTAGGATACGGGGATACCTTCCTCAGATCACTGAGGTAGAGGAACCTAGGGCTGTAGGATACGGGGATACCTTCCTCAGATCACTGAGGTAGAGGAACCTAGGGCTGTAGGATACGGGGATACCTTCCTCAGATCACTGAGGTAGAGGAACCTAGGGCTGTAGGATACGGGGATACCTTCCTCAGATCACTGGGGTAGAGGAACCTAGGGCTGTAGGATACGGGGATACCTTCCTCAGATGACTGAGGTAGAGGAACCTAGGGCTGTAGGATACGGGGATACCTTCCTCAGATCACTGAGGTAGAGGAACCTAGGGCTGTAGGATACGGGGATACCTTCCTTAGATCACTGAGGTAGAGGAGGCTGGGACTGTGGTAAAGAGCAAACCATTCTCAGATCATTGATGTACAGGGGGCTTGGACTGGAGGCTGCGGAGGGATACTTTCCTCGGATCATTGAGGTAGAAGGGGCTTGGGTTGTAGGATACGAGGATAAGTGACGGATACAAGTCTAGGAATAGAAAGTGCTAAATGCTATGTCATTCTGGGTACTGATGAGAGGGGGTAACCTATTTTAATCTGAGGAAACAGAAGAGCATTAGTTACTTGAATCAAGAGCATCAAGGTTTCCCCTATTGAAGTGATTTGTCTGAGATACAGTAAGATAGGTCAGGTATTTGTGGGTTAAGATATTAGACATGTGGATGATTAGGTTAGCCATCAGGTATTTGTAGTGTAAGCTAATTTGTGTATTATGCAAGCCATCAGGTGTGTGCATGATAAATATTGGATTAAACACTGGCAACACACTAGGAGTAACAGAGGCAGTAACAATATCAGTGATAGAGAAGCAGTAGAAGCTGCAGTGATGGTGGTGGAGCAGGGGAGGGTAGTAGGGCACTCCTACACGCTATTACTGTGGGCATACAGCCTCCTTGATCCCTCGGTGAGGAGGTCACATAGGCTATAACACCTGTTGTTATTCTCCTCCTCCCAGGGAAAAGGATTCACCCTGGGCGTACGGTGCTGTAACCTGCCACTTATGTACTACACTGAAGAAAAGGCACATGTTGCAGAACAGGCTTTTATAAGGACTACGTTTCGCGTTGTTTACAGCTTTATAAAGTCTACACAGCGCGAAATGTTCCAGTTAGGTTAGGTTAGGTTCGTCAGGAAACAGGACAAATGTTTCCTGACGCGGGTGTTAGTCAGATGATGACCCGCCTTTGGAGCTTTTGGTCATCTGACCGAGGCCTTCCGCTGGCTTACCGGTCCACCCCTTTAAAAATTATGGTCATTTATAACCAGTCTGTCTATATATATGAAATGTTCCAGTATCTTTTCTTCCGTGTGCGCTTATATCTTGGGATGAACTTGCTTGTTCCTGTTTCACTCTCGTCCTTATTCTTCCCTACGCTTTCTTATTTTTCCTTGTCCTTTCTTAAGTCTCTAACCCCTGGACTTTGGCCAGACACAACACACCATAATCTTTAAGAGTAATGGTTCAACTTGCGCGCGGTTGCCTGCCGGTATTTCCCAATATTATCGTGGGGATCTGACCGTAAAATCTCCATTACTCTGTTATAGTTCCTAATTCAATTTGGCAAAGCGGGATACAGCCATGAAATTGTGATTACCGAAGTGTATTTTGTAATTCAATTTCGCAAGGCTTATAAATAAAGCTCTTGTATTCGTTTTTGTTGGCCATGAGTTATTGTTTGATTTGGTTGCTTCTGACACTTGTTGTATAACAAACTTTAGATGATTATTATTATTATTTCTACTACTTCTACTGTTATTACTACTATTATTATTATTACTACTATTTTTATTAATACTATTATTATTATTACTATTTATTACTATGATTATTTCTATTATTACTACTACTACTATTATTACTACTACTATTATTACTACTACTATTATTACTACTACTATTATTACTACTATTATTATTACTACTATTATTACTATTATTACTATTATTATTACTATTATTACTATTATTATTACTATTATTATTACTATTATTATTACTATTATTACTACTATTATTACTACTATTATTACTACTATTATTACTATTATTACTATTACTACTATTATTACTATTACTACTATTATTACTATTACTATTATTACTACTATTATTACTACTATTACAACTATTACTACTATTATTACTACTACTATTATTACTACTATTACTATTACTACTACTATTACTATTATTACTACTACTATTACTATTATTACTACTATTACTACTACTATTACTATTATTACTACTATTACTACTATTACTATTATTACTACTACTATTACTATTATTACTACTATTACTACTACTATTACTATTATTACTACTACTATTACTATTATTACTACTATTACTATTATTATTATTATTATTATAACTTCTATTATTATAACACCGGCCATCTTCCACCGAGGTAGGGTAACCCAAAAAAGAGGACACACATTCACCGTCATTCGATCACTGTCGTGCCACAAGTGCACTAACTTCCCCACCCCTCCTTCAGAGTGCAGCACTTGTATTTCTCATCTCCGGGACTTGAGTCTAAGCAGTTTCTCTGAATCCCTTCATAAATATTATCTTGTTCATTCACTAACAGCACGTCACGTCACACGCATCCTAACTACAACGTTTAAAACCCACGATTCATACCCTTTAACATTGTTCACACTACTATACTCTGGTCAGTCCCCATTTTGTGACTGTTTTTGGGTTGATTAATTAGGCTACATAAAGCCTGTCTACTGCACTAGTGTTAAGGCTGCACGTAACCTTTTTATCACTAGACAAGAATACTTTAATCTCTAATATGTGGATTAAGTAAAAGTCTCAATATACAAAGTATTCACTTACAGCTCTCGGTATTTATATTCCGGGTATTGGATCGGACTAGGATGTCGAAGTGAATTTGAAACTTCCGATGATTAAATGTACACTTCTCTTGTTATATGTACAATTGTAAATGTGCAAATTTAACATTTTCCAGTTTCGGACGACTGGTAATAATGTATCGTATTTAACAATGTTAAAAATCTTCAGCTTAATAAATGACTACAACATTTGATAATAACATCATCTTGGCTGCTGTTAATTCCTGTTATCAGGAAATTGGTAAAGTGAAGTTACATAGTATATTGCGTCTCCTCTTCCATAATTAGTTGTGGCTCAGTTATGTTGTTTTCTTAGTGGCTCAGTTATGTTGTTTGTTAGTGGCTCAGTTTAGTTGTTTGTTAGTGGCTCAGTTATGTTTGTTAGTGGCTCAGTTATGTTGTTTGTTAGTGGCTCAGTTTAGTTGTTTGTTAGTGGCTCAGTTTAGTTGTTTGTTAGTGGCTCAGTTATGTTTGTTAGTGGCTCAGTTATGTTGTTAGTGGCTCAGTTTAATTGTTTGTTAGTGGCTCAGTATAGTTGTTTGTTAGTGGCTCAGTATAGTTGTTTGTTATTGGCTCAGTTTAGTTGTTTGTTAGTGGCTCAGTTTTGTTGTTAATGGCTCGGTTATGTTTGTTAGTGGCTCAGTTTAGTTGTTTGTTAGTGGCTCAGTTTAGTTAATTGTTAGTGGCTCAGGTTTTGTTAGTGGCTCAGTTATGTTGTTTGTTAGTGGCTCAGTTTAGTTGTTTGCTAGTGGCTCAGTTTAGTTGTTTGTTAGTGGCTCAGTTATGTTTTGCTAGTGGTTCAGTTATGTTGTTTGTTAGTGGCTCAGTTATGTTGTTTGTTAGTGGCTCAGTTTAGTTACTTGTTAGTGGCTCAGTTATGTTGTTTGTTAGTGGCTCAGTTATGTTGTTTGTTAGTGGCTCAGTTTAGTTGTTTGTTAGTGGCTCAGTTTAGTTACTTGCTAGTGGTTCAGTTATGTTGTTTGTTAGTGGCTCAGTTATGTTGTTTGTTAGTGGCTCAGTTTAGTTGTTTGTTAGTGGCTCAGTTTAGTTACTTGTTAGTGGCTCAGTTCAGTTACTTGTTAGTGGCTCAGTTATGTTTTGCTAGTGGTTCAGTTATGTTGTTTGTTAGTGGCTCAGTTATGTTGTTTGTTAGTGGCTCAGTTTAGTTACTTGTTAGTGGCTCAGTTTAGGTGCTTGTTAGTGGCTCAGTTATGTTGTTTGTTAGTGGCTCAGTTTAGTTGTTTGTTAGTGGCTCAGTTTAGTTGTTTGTTAGTGGCTCAGTTTAGTTGTTTGTTAGTGGCTCAGTTATGTTTTGCTAGTGGTTCAGTTATGTTGTTTGTTAGTGGCTCAGTTTAGTTGTTAGTCGCTCAGTTTAGTTACTTGTTAGTGGCTCAGTTATGTTGTTTGTTAGTGGCTCAGTTTAGTTACTTGTTAGTGGCTCAGTTCAGTTACTTGTTAGTGGTTCAGTTATGTTGTTTGTTAGTGGTTCAGTTATGTTGTTTGTTAGTGGCTCAGTTTAGTTGTTTGTTAGTGGCTCAGTTTAGTTGTTTGTTAGTGGCTCAGTTTAGTTACTTGTTAGTGGCTCAGTTATGTTGTTTGTTAGTGGCTCAGTTATGTTGTTTGTTAGTGGCTCAGTTTAGTTGTTTGTTAGTGGCTCAGTTTAGTTGTTAGTCGCTCAGTTTAGTTACTTGTTAGTGGCTCAGTTATGTTGTTTGTTAGTGGCTCAGTTTAGTTACTTGTTAGTGGCTCAGTTATGTTTGTTAGTGGCTCAGTTTAGTTACTTGTTAGTGGCTCAGTTATGTTTTGCTAGTGGCTCAGTTATGTTGTTTGTTAGTAGCTCAGTTTAGTTGTTTGTTAGTGGCTCAGTTTAGTTACTTGTTAGTGGCTCAGTTAGGTTTTGTTAGTGGCTCAGTTATGTTGTTGTTTTCTTAGTGGCTCAGTTATGTTGTTAATGGCTCAGTTTAATTGTTAGTGACTCAGTTTAGTTGTTTGTTAGTGGCTCAGTTATGTTTGTTAGTGGCTCAGTTATGTTTTGTTTGTGGCTCAGTTATGTTTTTTGTTAGTGGCTCAGTTATGTTGTAGTTTTGTTAGTGGCTCAGTTATGTTGTTGTTTTGTTAGTGGCTCAGTTTAGTTTAGTGAATCAGTTTAGTTATTTTGTTAGTGGATCAGTTTAGTTGTTAGTAGATCAGTTTAGTTTTGTTAGTGAATCACTTTAGTTGTTAGTGGATCACTTTAGTTGCTGTACCTGAATGTTGAACTAATTGTTAAGTACCTTAATGTCAGTGGTGGGTTATAAAGAATGAAGTGAGCGTGTCAGCACTGTCCATGATCAGCTGAGCCTCAACTTCAGTTAGCAAGACCACGGAACATAATTTTGGTTGTCGCAAGCTGCATGTATAAAGTTAATGCCTACCTCTGAGCAGTTATTGAAGACCATTGTTCATCATTGTTCATCCTAACAGAAGTGAATGCCATGTTTGGGGCATTTACAGAAACATACAAGGGATGTTTTGGACGGAGAGATACAGAAAACTACAACATGTATAGATTTGATAGAATCGATAGATCACAGGGAGGAGTAGGAATCTATGTAAAGGATACTTTCTGTTGCACAGAAGTGCTGAATTCTACGAATGATATAGTAGAAATTCTAGGCATTAAAGTTAAAAATAGGAATTTGGTAATTATCCTAGTATACAAACCACCAGCAACTGCTGAGGAATTCACAGATCAGTTAAGATAGATAGTTAGCTCTCTGGATAGGCTAGAAAATCCCACACCAAATATTTTACTCCTTGGAGATTTTAATCTCCCTCATGTAAAATGGAAGATGGCGCAACGTAATGTTATACCAGAAATATCTCCGGGAAGCACCCTGGCTCAACAGGTACATACCAGGGAACTAATGAGGCTTTGTGAAAAGTACTCTTTAAACCAACAGGTAATTGATCCCACTAGAAATGAAAATACCCTGGATTTGATATTTACAAACAACGAGGAACTGATCAGACAAGTTACAAAAACTATATACTCTGATCATAACATCATAGAAGTTCAAACGAGTATTAACTCAGGGTTAGGAAACTGCGTCACTAATATTAGAGACGGGATGTTCAGTATAATTTTAACCATAGAATTGAGTGGGAAAAAATAAAGCAAGAGCTATCAGACATACCCTGGGAATCAGACATGAGCACCCTAAATCCCCAGGAGTGCCTAGAGAAGCTGAATAGAGAAACATACAAGATATGTATGAAGCACGTACCATGGAGAAAACCCAGAAGATCAGATATAGAGAGAGTGCGTAGGAGATGGTACAAAAGAAGAAAACGGGTTACTGAATTGCTTTAAAACACACACATGCTTCATCAGAGAAAAGATAGGCTTAGACAAGAGATCATTGAATTAGAGTAAAAACTCAGGATGTCATACCTAACAGAAGTACAAAGGGAGCAAAGGGACATACCGGATATTGCGAGAAAACCAAAATATTTCGGTTCCTGAGAGGAGACTCGTATACTGACGAACAAAAAATTAGTGAAATCCTAATAGAACAGTACGAGTCGGTGTTCAGCAACCCACTAAATGACAGCAAGTTAGAAAATGCAGAAATATTTTTCACTCCAGAAGAAGGCCGAGCAGACCAATTAACCGACATTAATACAAATCCCATAGTTTTCGAAAAAGAAATGGACAACATGCCCACTCGCTCAGCACCTGAACTAGATTCATGGAATGCTCTATTTATAAAGAAGTGCAAAGTACCACTAGCATGACCCCTCAGTATTCTTTGGAGAAAGAGCTTAGACCTAGGTGAAATACCGGAGGCCTTAAAGAGTGCAGACATAGCTCCTTTGCACTAGCTAAAAATTACAGACCAGTAGCCCTAACCTCTCATATAAAAATCTTCGAAAGAGTGATGAGACGGCAGATTACAAATTTCATGGACCAGCATAACCCGAACCAGAATGGTTTTAGAGCAGGACGATCATGTCTGTCACAGCTGCTGAACCATTATGACAGAATTAGGGAGGCATTAGAAAACGATCAAAACGCAGATGTGATTTACACAGTTTTTGCAAACGCGTTTGACACGTGCTATCATGGAGTGATAGCGCACAGAATGAGGTCCATGGGCAATACGGGGAAGGTAGGCAGATGGATTTTCGGGTTCCTAACACACAGAACAAAAAAAAAGTGAACAGGGCAAGATCCAGCCTCAGCGAGGTCAAAAGTTCAGTGCCCCAAGACACTGTCCTGGCACCTCTGCTGTTTCTCATCCTCATAGCAGACATAGATAACACCCGGCACACTTTTGTATCATCATTTGCAGATAACACTAAAATAAGCATAAAAGTCACTACGGTAGAGGACACTGAAAAAGTACAGGAAAATATAAGGGTTATCCAGTGGGCAGTGGAGAACAACATGACGTTCAATGGTGATAAGTTCCAGCTGCTTAGGTATTGAAAGAATGAAGAACTCAACAAGAACACTATATACAAAGCTCAAGAGGGTCACCAAATAGGACGTAAGGAACACGTAAAAGACCTGGGAATAATTATGTCAGTTGACCTTTCTTTTAAAGACCATAAGACAAAGATCACGACAGCCAGGAAGATGACTGGGTGGCTATTGAGAACTTTCAAAACAAAGGAAGTAATGCCGATCGTGACTCTTCAAATCGTTAGTGCTCCCTCACTTAGAATATTGCTCAGTGCTGACGGCCGCGATCAAAGCAGGAGAAATATTGGAGCTGGAACAAATACAGAGATCGTTTATGGCTCACATTGAGCCAGTAAAGCACCTAAACTACTGGGAACACCTGCAAATCTTAAACTTGTACTCATTGGAGCGGAGGAGAGAGAGATGCATGATAATATATACCTGGAAAGTACTCGAGGGCCTGGTCCCAAATCTGCACACTGCCATAACAACATACTGAAGTGAGAGATATGGGAAGAAGTGTTAAATAAACCCAGTGAGGAACAGGGGTGCGGTGGGAACAATAAGGGAACACTGTATCAACATCCGGGGTCCCAGAGTTTTCAACATCTTACCAGAAGATATCAGAAACACGGCTGGGACAAGTGTAGAAACCTTTAAGAGGAAACTGGACAAGTATCTTCACCAGGTGCCAGATCAATCAGGCTGTGATGGATATGTGGGGCAGCTGGCCTCCAGCAGCAACAGCTTGGTTGACCAGGGAAGCACCAGACGAGCTTGGCCCATGGCCGGGCTCCGAGAGTAGATTAACTCTCGAAACTCTTCAAAGGTATCAAAGTGGGTTACATTGATGCAATTTCTTGGACAATATAAGCAACATTTCTGCATTGGCTTGGACAGTATAAACAACATTGATGCATTGGCTTGGACAGTATAAAGAACAATGATGCACTGGTTTTCTTGAATAGTGGATACCTGAAGGCACCCTGATGTCAAGGGTCACCGCCCCAGCGGCCGGGCCCTAGACCAGGCCTGGTGGATCAGCCAGACTTGTTACAACTGGCTGCACGCAGCAACTGATTTGAGTAACTTGTAAAGTTTTCTCTTGACTACAACCAGAGATTTGTTTATAATTCTTATGCATGAAGGGAGGTCGTTGAAGAGTCCAGGATCTCAGACACTCATCGAGTTCTCTCAGCTGTACTCGTCGTGCCCCTACTTTTTATTAGAGGTACCTTGCATTGTCGTCCAAGTCTCTTGTTTTCATTCGTAGTGATTTCGCCATGTACATTTGGGATCACTCCTAGGATATTCCGGGTGTAAATTATAATGTACCTTTCTCGCCTACATTACATGGAATACAGTTGAAGTGGCTAAAATACATTCCTTGTAGTTCAGATGTTTAAGTGTATATAGACAGTAAAAGTTCTCTCAACGTTTTCTTGCTCAGTAGTCTCGCGTGCCTTAAAGGAGGCCGTTAGTATACAGCAGTATTCCAGGCTGGAGAGGACAAGCGATGTGAAGAGTATGATCATTGGTTCAGCATCTCTTCTCTTGAAAGTTCTAGATATACAGCCTATCATATTTCTTGCAGTAGCAATAGCAGTATTGTTGTCATCCTTAAATGTGAGATCTTCCAATATCATTACTCCCTAGCCTCAGATTCGGAACATTCGTCCTGTTCAATGATTTGAGCTTGTCCTGTACTCTATATTTGTCTTTATTTCCTCCATCCCTCTACAGTGGAGAAACTTAAACTAGCCCTTAATGAACATCACATTGTTCTCTGGGGACCCTTGCAAGACTTGATTTATATTCTCCTGAAGATTTGCTGTCTTTGACGGACGCCAGTCTTGGATAGCCAGATGTCATCAGCCAAATATGTTACTGTGCTATGATTCATGTCCTTGTCTGTGTCGGCTATAAGAATAATAAACAGAAGTGGTCAGAGTACTGTGCCTTGTGGAGCACAACTTTCGCTGTGGCAGCCTCCTACTTCATTCTGTTTACCACCATTACTACTGTCTGAGTTATATTTATTAAGAAGTTAAATAACCATCTACTCATTTTGCTAGATATTTTTTTGCATACATTTTATGCGCTATCACACCATAGTCAAACTTGTCAAAGGTTTTCGCAAAATCAATGAACACGATATCAGCATTCCATGCAGTAATCTTAAAATTGTGAAAGGTAGGGTCGACCTGCTCTGTACCCATGCTACCCTGAATTGTGCAATCACTACAGTTCCAAGTGATTGGCAATCTTGTTTTTAGGGCCCGTTCAAAGGTTTTGATAATGTGTGAAGTTAGCATTACTTTTCTTTAGTTTGTATTGATTTCTTTACTGCATCCTTTGTGAAATGGGACAATATTGACGATTTTTAATGACTGTGGGACGACACTTGTGTCCAGGATCTTTATAGAATACTGAAGGCCCGAGATGGTGTTTTCTTTCTGTGATGAAAAAGGAGTTCCATAAGCTTTTTCCCGGGGCAGAGTTCATGAGTATGCTGGTCCCGGGGCAGAGTTCATGAGTATGCTGGTCCCGGGGCAGAGTTCATGAGTATGCTGGTCCCGGGGCAGAGTTCATGAGTATGCTGGTCCCGGGGCAGAGTTCATGAGTATGCTGGTCCCGGGGCAGAGTTCATGAGTATGCTGGTCCCGGGGCAGAGTTCATGAGTATGCTGGTCCCGGGGCAGAGTTCATGAGTATGCTGGTCCCGGGGCAGAGTTCATGAGTATGCTGGTCCCGGGGCAGAGTTCATGAGTATGCTGGTCCCGGGGCAGAGTTCATGAGCATGCTGGTCCCGGGGCAGAGTTCATGAGTATGCTGGTCCCGGGGCAGAGTTCATGAGTATGCTGGTCTCCTTCCCTCAGTCTTATTATGTCATCTTTTACACTTGCCTTATGGTGTGGCTGTGAAGAGTTTGCCCATATTTGGCTTTTGCTGCTATTTTATTCTCAAACTTGCATTCATCCTCTCTCCTCACCCTTACATATTCATTTCTGGTTCTTCTGCTCACTTCTGTTGTCGTGTCCTCCAATTTCTTTAGTTATAATATCCATTTTCTTCCTCTACATTTTTTTGGTGAAAGTATAATCTTTGTTTTTGCCATTTTCCTTCTGGGTATGAAATTTTGTCTTCTGGCATCTCTGGCTAGGTATTCTATCTTACTGACTGCCTTTCCGTCCCCTTTCCCAAGGCACAGCATCCAGGAAGTCTCTCATCCTTCAAAATTTCCTTTTCTGAAGTCTGTGTTTTCGCTCCTTCCCTCACCCCCCCCCGTCCCTCCCTTCCTCTCCCATGAGCCGTTCTTCGCACGTTTAATTCCACAGGGTATTCAAAATTCAGGACTGTATGGTCAAGTGCCTGGGAGGTTTTCTATTCTTTTTCACTGATATCAGATATACTCTTTGGTGAATAATAGATTTGATCTTGCTGGCTCGTCTCTCTCTTTTTCTCTTTCTCTTGTAGTGTCCTTGATATGCTGACAGTTTTCCCTAACCACCACCATCGTCATAGCCCTCCAAGTTTCACTGATTTCTGTTTAGCAGTGCAACTCATTCCCCTTCCCACTTTCTTTCTGATATAGTGCTGTGATATATCTGTTTTCACTTTACATAGCTTCGACTCTGTGGGAGCTGTGTCTGGGGTAACTTTGGTATTCGTTTTTTTTTCAGTTAATCATTCTTATTGAGTAATGTATCGGCATGTGTGTATCATACTATGAGCTTTCTTTCCTTTACCATGCTGAAGTTTGTGTTGTCTAGGTTTTCTTTTCGTTACTCATCTGTCAGAGGAGGGAAGACAAGGCTGGGGGTGGTGTGTGCATTTTTACAGGGGAAGGGGTAAATTATGGGGTTGTTATTATTGGGGGGGGGGGGGATGGAGGCGGGCCCTGAGTTGGGCCTGCTAGGTGGGCCGGCGGTGAGCCTTAAGAAGTTCAAGTCTAGGTGCTCCATCTTGCTTCCCCTTCCTGTCCAACAGCTTTTTATGTGATCAGGTGTTCTCTCTCCACTTCTTACCTGTCTCGATCCATGTTTACGTAATGACACTACGTTTCCACTTAAAGTGCTTTCTGTATCCAGATCAGAATACCGGCGAAAAAAAAAAAAAAGATTCTGGAGACAGACCTGTGTGTGACCAGATTAGTTTGATTAAGCGTTGTTGCCTTAGGAGAACTACCCAATGTACTGCAAATTTCTCACCTGGCCTATCTTTTCCTCTCCTGCGCAATCAATGATAGATATACCCTCATGTTCTTCCTCTTCACATCTCCTTCCTGATCTGCCATCAGTCTCCTCAAGTCCATAGATCGTCAGTGACCTTCCTCTTAATTACCTTATTTTTCTCCGGTGGGCCTTGTCTGTCTTCACCGGTTCCCTTGCCGTCTCTTATTACCTTCTGTACTTAATTGTCTCCTGAGAATATCTCTATAAACGACTTTTCTCTCTCGTCCTTTCTGGATCCCTCTGCTCCTTCCTAGTACTGTTCCTCCTATTCTCCTCCTCATTTATTCCATGGTCTTCAACTATTTCATTTCCTCTTCGAGTCTTAGAGCTCTGTCATTAGTCATATCAGTAATATTTACTTGTTCCATAATTTCCTCCTGAAGGCAACTGAACGTCCTCTTCCACTCTGCTCTTTGGACCAGCTATTATCATATCTAATTATTGCCGCCAACTGTCTTCTCTCCCACTTGTGAGCGTTCTTGTGTTTTATTATAGTTTTGCCCTCTGGGTTATACACAAGTGAAACAAAGTTTATCCATTTTCAGCTTTTCCCAGGTATGGAGAGAGTTTTATCATTGATGGCAGGTGGTAGAGTATGATTGTAGTTTGCGTTGTCCGTGTTCAGCAGTGGCTACCCTTTCAGAAGAGGCAAGTGTGTGGGCGTGTGCGTACGTACACATGATCGTACCTACAACAATCATGGTGTAAATGAGACTGTGGAGCAGGACAGGATGGGGAAGGCTTACACCAAGATTAACATAAGCCGGTAATGGGTGAAGCGTGGACTGTGACACACCGCCACACAAGATCCACCTGCTCGTCAACCTACACACTGTTGTCGTCCTTAACTACATAAACATTGTTGATCCCTGACACCACCTCGTCTGGTTGATGACCTCGCTACCGATTAACACTGTCCTCCAGTGTAGAGGATTAATACTGTCAGTGTAGAGGATTCATACTGTCAGTGTAGAGGAATAATACTGTCATTGTAGAGGATTAATACTGTCATTGTAGAGGATTAATACTGTCAGTGTAGAGGATTAATACTGTCAGTGTAGAGGATTAATAGTCAGTGTAGAGGATTAATACTGTCATTGTAGAGGATTAATACTGTCAATGTAGAGGATTAATACTGTCATTGTAGAGGATTAATGCTGTCAGTGTATAGGATTAATACTGTCATTGTAGAGGATTAATAATGTCAGTGTAGAGGATTAATGCTGTCACTGAAGAGGATTAATGCTGTCAGTGTAGAGGATTAATACTGTCATTGTAGAGGATTAATGCTGTCAGTGTAGAGGATTAATACTGTCAGTGTAGAGGATTAATACTGTCATTGTAGAGGATTAATGCTGTCAGTGTAGAGGATTAATGCTGTCACTGAAGAGGATTAATGCTGTCACTGAAGAGGATTAATGCTGTCACTGAAGAGGATTAATGCTGTCACTGAAGAGGATTAATGCTGTCACTGAAGAGGATTAATGCTGTCACTGAAGAGGATTAATGCTGTCACTGAAGAGGATTAATGCTGTCACTGAAGAGGATTAATGCTGTCACTGAAGAGGATTAATGCTGTCACTGAAGAGGATTAATACTGCCAGTGTAGAGCATTAATGTTTTCAGAGTATTAATACTGTCACAGTAAAGTATTAATACTGTCACAGTAAAGTACTGTCACGGTAGAGATTAATACTGTCACAGTAGAACATTAAATCTGTGACTGTAGAGGATTAATACTGTCACTGAAGAGGATTAATACTGTCACTGAAGAGGATTAATACTGTCACTGAAACTGTTACGTGAACTGGATTTTAATCATATTGCGAGTGTATTAAAAATTTGTTAGTAGAACACTCATAACCAGTAACAGGTGTGTCACATGTGTCATAGATGTCACAAGTGTATCAGGTGCGTTACAGGTGTGGCACAGGTGCATCACAGGTGTGTCAGAGGTGCGTCACATGTCTTACAGGTGTCACAGATGCGCCATAAGTGTGTCACAGGTGTGTCACCGATACATCATCAACTCTTGTCAAAATTAAGAGTGCATGTGGCTTGTCATACCTGTGATCAGTGTGCAAAGTTTTTCTCTGGAGGCTCAGCCTGAGACCCATCCTGAGGCCCAGCCTGAGGCTCAGCCTGAGACCTAGCCTGAGACCCAGCCTGAGGCTCAGCCTGTGGTCCATCCTGAGGCCCGGCCTGAGGCCCGGCCTGAGGCCCGGCCTGAGGCCCGGCCTGAGGCCCGGCCTGAGGCCCGGCCTGAGGCCCGGCCTGAGGCCCAGTCTGAGGTTCGGCCTGAGGCCCAGTCTGAGGTTCGGCCTGAGGCCCAGTCTGAGGTTCGGCCTGAGGCCCAGTCTGAGGTTCGGCCTGAGGCCCAGTCTGAGGTTCGGCCTGAGGCCCAGTCTGAGGTTCGGCCTGAGGCCCAGCCTTAGTGGCAGGACTGGTGAAGTGCCTGGTCAACTAGGTTGTTACTGTCACAGGCCTACATAGCCATCACAACCTAGCTGATGTAACATAGCATGACTTTGAACAATGTTTCGCTGACCTGTGAGCGAAACTATAATATAAGCTTACTATATTACACATTTTTTGTTGTTCCATACCTGTGTTACACCTGTCTTTGTTGTACCATACAAGTGCTACACCTATTAACCTGTTAGTGTTTACCTGGAGTTTTACCTGGAGAGGGTTTCGGGGGTCAACGCCCCCGCGGCCCGGTCTGAGACCAGGCCTCATGGTGGATCAAGGTCTGATCAACCAGGCTGTTACTGCTGGCCGCACGGAAGCTGACGTATGAACCACAGTCCGGTTGGTCAGGTACTGACTTCAGGTGCCTGTCCAGTGCATTCTTGAAGACAACCAGTAGTCTATTGGTAATCCCCCTTATGTATGCTGGGAGGCAGTGTGTTAATAACCTTGTATTGACTGTTAGTGGTAATTAATTTGTACTGTCAGTTGTAATTAACTTGTACTGACTGTCAGTGTTAATAAACTTGTATTGACTGTCAGTGTTAGCAGACTTGTACTGACTGTCAGTGTGTGTTTGCAGGTTCGCGTGATGGAGCGGAGACTGGAGTGGAGTGCTGGTGGTGGAGGAGGGAGTGATGGTGGAGGAAGCTCTGGAGGAGGCAGGAGTGAGGGAGTCGATGACATGGACGACCTCCAGGTGGAAATGGTGGAGAAGGAAGCAGTGATCACCACCCTCTCCACCCAGGTGGAGGAGCAGGTGAGTGATGGAGGGACCGGATGGTGGTGGGAGGGAGCAGGTGAGTGATGGAGAGGGATATAGGACTAATACCCCCGTATAATCATGTACTAGTAATGTAGACTATTTCCACTGTGGGTCCTAACAGTCGAACTAGGATGTTATGTACAACACATCACCTAGTTACAGGTACCTACCTACTTATAGGTGTGAGGAGACTTGCCCACACGTCCCACCCAGGAATCGAAGGCAGGTTCCTTCGGTTGTATGGTTGTAACCTTGAGCTCCAGGTGATACTAGCAACTCAGAGAGCTCTAATGAGCACTTCAGTAAGTCCCATCAAGGGCGGAGGCTTAGTGTAGTACTTAATCATGCACTGCACAAATTACACAAACAATTTTCGGCTTTAATCGCACAGAGCACTTGAGACAGAGAGAGAGGGGGGAGGGTAAGAGAGAGAGAGGGGGAGGGTAAGAGAGAGAGGGAGGTGGGTAAGAGAGAGGGAGGGGGGGGAGGTAAGAGAGAGAGAGAGAGAGAGAGGGGGGGGGGTAAGAGAGAGAGGGGAGGGTAGGGTAAGAGAGAGAGGGGAGGGTAAGAGAGAGAGGGAAGGGTAAGAGAGAGAGAGGGGGAGGGTAAGAGAGAGGGGGGAGGGTAAGAGAGGGGGAGGGTAAGAGAGAGAGGAGGAGGGTGAGAGAGAGAGGGAGGGAGGGTAAGAGAGGGGGGAGGGTAAGAGAGAGGGGGGAGGGTAAGAGAGAGGGGGGAGGGTAAGAGAGAGGGGGGAGGGTAAGAGAGAGGGGGGAGGGTAAGAGAGAAGGGGAGGGTAAGAGAGAGGGGAGGGTAAGAGAGGGGGAGGGCAAGAGAGACAGAGAGGGGGAGGGAGGGTAAGAGAGAGAGAGAGAGGGAGAGAAGGTAAAAGGGAGGGGGGAGGGTAGGGTAAGAGAGAGGGGGTAGGGTAAGAAAGAGGGGGAGGGAGGGTAAGAGAGAGAGGGGGAGGGAGGGTAAGAGAGAGTGGGGGAGGGAGGGTAAGAGAGAGAGGGGGAGGGAGGGTAAGAGAGAGAGGGGAGGGAGGGAGGAGAGGGTGAGGGAGGGTAAGAGAGAGAGGGGAGGGAGGGTAAGAGAGGGAGGGTAAGAGAGAGAGGGTGAGGGAGGATAAGAGAGAGAGGGTGAGGGAGGGTAAGAGAGAGGGAGGGAGGGTAAGAGAGAGAGGGGGAGAGTGAGAGAGAGGGGGAGGGTAAGAGAGAGAGAGAGAGACGGGGGAGGGAGGGTGAGAGAGAGAGAGAGAGAGGGGGAGGGTAAGAGAGAGAGAGAGAGAGGGGGGGGAGGGAGGGTAAGAGAGGGGGAGGGAGGGTAAGAGAGGGGGGAGGGAGGGTGAGAGAGAGAGGGAGGGAGGGTAAGAGAGAGGGAGGGAGGGTAAGAGAAAGAGAGAGGGAGGGTAAGAGAGAGAGGGAGGGAGGGTAAAAGAGAGAGGGAGGGAGGGTATGTTAGAGAGAGAGAGGGAGGGAGGGTAAGAGAGAGAGGGGAGGGAAGGTAAGAGAGAGGGAGGGAGGGTAAGAGAGAGAGGGAGGGAGGGTAAGAGAAAGAGAGGGAGAGAGGGGGTAAGAGAGAGGGGGAGGGAGGGTAAGAGAGAGAGAGGGGGGAGGGAGGGTAAGAGAGGGGGAGGGAGGGTAAGAGAGAGAGAGGGGGAGGGTAAGAGAGAGGGGAGGGTAAGAGAGGGGGGAGGGTAAGAGAGGGGGGAGGGTAAGAGAGAGAGAGAGAGAGAGAGAGAGAGAGAGGGGGAGGGTAAGGGAGGGAGGGTAAGAGAGTGAGGGAGGGAGGGTAAGAGAGAGAGAGAGGGGGGGGGGGGAGGGTAAGAGAGAGAGGGAGGGAGGGTAAGAGAGAGGGAGAGAGGGTAAGAGAGAGAGAGAGAGAGGGAGGGTAAGAGAGAGGGGAGGGAGGGTAAGAGAGAGGGAGGGAGGGTAAGAGAGAGGGGGAGGGAGGGTAAGAAAGGGGGGAGGGTAAGAGAGAGAGAGGGGGGGGAGGGTAATAGAGGGTAATAAAAGTTCTGAGCCAGGAGTTTCTCCACCAGAGAACGGTGCAGTTAATGATCAGGGAACTATCACTGCACCTGATCACCTACTGCGCCGAAGTACGAACAGCAGGGACACATCTGTCAGAACTGGTAGAGGACGGGGCAGAGGACGTGGAGGAGGAAGACATCTACAGCGGTCTCACCCTCCACTAACACAGTTCCAGCGGCAGAATCTGAGGACAAATCTGCAAAACACAGGAGGTGCAACAAATCCTAGTCCACCCTCCCAGGCACCTAGGCTGTGCTCTCGCTGTCACCGGAAGGGGCACACTGCCTGCGAGATACCAGGTGTAATTACTGCTACAAGAAAGGACATAAGGAGGACCAGTGTCGGAAGAAAAAGGAACTTGACAGACAGGGCCACCTGTTTAGAGACCTGTTCTCAGAACAAACCAGCAGGATCTCTGAATTGGTGAACACTCTCACACGTCACCCACTTAGCTACTCCTATCCCAGCCCAGCAGGTGGGATTGTGCCTTATACAAGACCACAGACTTACTTCCCTGCAGCTGCCTCAGTACCCTACCTCTCTCAAGGGCAGGCACCTTAAATTCCCTACACACCCACCACCTCAAGCTGACCACTTCATCATGAGGAGCCAGTCTATCAGCATCCTGTCGGCCAACATTAGAGGTTTCATTACTAATGTTGGAGAGCTCACACATAGTTTTGTGAACACTCGACGTCCCGACATGATAGCTGTTGTTGAAACATTTTTGGATGACAGGACTCCAGAAAATTTTGCAAGAATTGCTGGCTACACCTCATGGATGAGAAGAGACAGGCAAGAGCAAGGAGGAGGTGTTGCTGTGTGCTTCTCTAAAAGTGTTCATGCCCAGCACATTGATGTTGCCACCCCTACACATCTTGAAATGATGTTCTTCAAGCTCTGTATAAACACTAGTACCTCTGTACTAGCATGTGCAATGTACAGACCTCAGTGGCAACATGCAGACCCTATCAATTTCCTAATGGAAAATATTGACTCCCTTCTGCTACAACACAACTGTCAACATATTATAATTGTTGGTGACCTCAACCAGCACCTTATACAGAGGGACTTTGATGACCTTTTTGCAGTGTTTGACATGAGAAACTTTGTTGATTTCCCTACTCATATCTCTGGCTCCTCCCTTGACCCAGTAGTGAGTGATCTGGCAGAAGGCATAGTCACTTGTCAACCCCTCGGCTATGTTGGATCGTCTGACCACAAGGCTGTTTTTACGACACTTAAGATCCCAACAGAACGAGGTGAGGAGTCCACACGCACAACCTGGCTATGGGAAAGAGGTAATTGGCCAGCCCTTTGCTCTGAGCTCGCCACCACCGACTGGAATGCTCTTCTCCAAGGGGATGTTGACAACCAAGTGAAAGCCTTCACTGGACACATCCTTAATCTACAACAAGAACACATTCCTCACCGGCAATATGTGACGAAGCCTACAGATCAGCCTTGGTTTGGCTTTCGTTGTAGAGAGGCTGCTACTGCTAAGTACAAAGCATGGCGAAGGTATAAGAGACATCCTACCACCTATAACAGGAACTTGCACATGCAAGCCTGTAGGCATATGGGTGATGTTCAAAAGTGGGCCATTGCTAAATGGGAGGTGGACACTAAAAGAAAGTTAGCATCAGGTAGGGTAGGCTCCAAAACCTGGTGGTCCCTGGTCAAGGACAGACAAGGTTATCTGCCTGATGAACTTATTCCACCTCTAAATCGACAGGATGGGACCACCTCTACTAGTAGTCAAGAGAAGGCGGACCTCTTTGCTGAACACTTTGCTACCAAAATGCAAGTTCTTGATCCAGCAAGGGACCCTCCTTGGCTAGCTGCAAGAACTGTGTCAAAACTGTCAGTGGTGACAATAAGGCAGGAGGAGGTGCATTTCCTACTTAAATCGCTTGACCAAGAAAAGGCTGTGGGCCCAGACAAGTTGAGCCCAAGATTGTTGAGAAGATGTGCAGACCAGCTAGCAGCACCTCTAACTCGCATCTTTCAGCACTGCCTAGTACAGTGTAAATGGCCCTCTCTATGGAAAGAGGCAAATGTAGTCCTTGTTCACAAAAAGAAGAGCAGAGCAGAAATCAGCAACTACAGACCAGTGTCACTCCTGTCAATCACTGGTAAGATCCTTGAGACAATAATCTCAAGACAAATGACAGAGTTTTTTGACTACCACTCACTACTTTGTGATCGTCAATATGGCTTCAGGAATGGTTACTCTGCTGCTGATCTGTTGTTAAACCTCTCCACTAAGTGGCACCAGTCACTGGATGAATCCAAAGTCAGCTGTGTGGTAGCACTGGACATTGCTGGCGCTTTCGACCGGGTGTGGCACCAGGGACTCTTAGCAAAACTTCAAGCACTGGGAATTGCAGGCTCTACGCTATGTCTCCTCAGTGATTACCTTCATGGCAGATCTCTAAGTGTAGTTCTCAATGGAATGGAATCAGCAAGACATCCTATTGGGGCAAGTGTTCCACAAGGAAGCGTGCTGGGTCCATTGTTATGGAATGTCTACTTCAAAGACCTTCTTCATCTCATCCCAGAATCACATGCATATGCAGACGACTGTACACTGACATTCACTTATCCAAGAGAAGAAACGCCAGCTGCTCTAAGCTACATCAATCACCAGCTGAGAGCTATATCAGCTTGGGGAAATAGATGGCAAGTAACATTTGCACCTGAGAAAACGCAAATGATGATCGTCTCTAGGCACCATGATGGTAATGCTGGTGCAGTAGTAAGGATGAATGGGAGGATGTTGGCACCTGGAGAAGAAGTTGATATCCTTGGGGTGAAATTTGACTCCAAACTAACCATGAAGAACCACGTTGTAAATCTTGCAAACAAGGCAGCCAGGAAGCTTACAGCACTTCGCGTATCTCCCATCTGCTTGACAGTAGGGGTTGCAAGATCCTGTACGAGGCACAAGTACGCTCACACCTTGAGTATGCTCCACTTTCTTGGTTTGCCTGCCCCCCCTCTCATCTGCGACTGCTTGACAGAGTAGAGAACAGAGCAAGACGTCTCATCTCTCGCCTGGACCCATCCTGGATAGATCTGTCATTTCAGCAGAGCCTTCAACATAGGAGGGATGTGGGTGGCCTTACTGTTATTTACAAGGCCAATATTGTCAAAATACCACACTTGGATCCACTTCGAGGACAGCGTGAAACAAGCTTTTATGCCACAAGACGGGCAGAAAGCAGCAACTTCACTCTGGCTGTACCCTTCTCCAGAACATCACTCCATCTGAGATCATACATACCCAGGATGACTCGAGTATGGAACACATTAGTACAATATCGTCAAAATACCACACTTGGATCCACTTCGAGGACAGCGTGAAACAAGCTTTTATGCCACAAGACGGGCAGAAAGCAGCAACTTCACTCTGGCTGTAAGTCACTCCATCTGAGATCATACATACCCAGGATGACTCGAGTAAACACATTCGTAAAAATGATGTCAACGAGATAAAGTCAGTTGATCAAATGAAAATGCCCCACAGATGGCTCCAACTTCATCCTGTTCCCTACTTGTATGTCTCATAACAATAAAAATGCTTTCAAATGAGCTGATGTAGGTAACAGCTCTTAGCTTGCCAATAAAGTTAGGAATCCTTAACCTGTAAATAGCTGTCAATAAAGCTAGGGATCCTTAACCTTGTCAAACCCTGTGTAAAAAAAAATAGAGGGGGAGGGAGGGTAAGAGAGAGAGAGGGGGGGAGGGTAAGAGAGAGAGGGGGAGGGAGGGTAAGAGAGAGAGGGGGAGGGAGGGTAAGAGAGAGAGGGGGAGGGAGGGTAAGAGAGAGAGGGGGAGGGAGGGTAAGAGAGAGAGGAGGGAGGGTAAGAGAGAGAGAGAGAGGGGGGGAGGGAGGGTAAGAGAGGGAGGGAGGGAGGGTAAGAGAGGGAGGGAAGGAGGGAGGGTAAGAGAGGGAGGGAAGGAGGGTAAGAGAGGGAGGGAGGGAGGGTAAGATAGAGAGAGGGAGGGTAGGAGGGAGAGAGAGTGAGAGAGAGGGAGGGTAAGAGAGAGAGAGAGGGAGGGAGGGAGGGTAAAAGAGAGAGGGAGGGAGGGAGGTAAGAGAGAGAGGGAGGGAGGGAGGGTAAGAGAGAGAGAGAGAGAGAGGGAGGGAGGGTAAGAGAGAGGGGGGAGGGCGAGAGAGGGGGGGGGGTCGAACGGTCAGTCGGTGTTAGACTGGAGTTAGGTTGAGGTTAGACTAAAGCTACTGAAGTTAAACCGAGATTAAATTGAAGTTACTGAGGTTAGACTGAAGGTTAATTGAAGTTAGACTGAAGTCAGGCTTGGGTTTGAATAATGTTAGACTGAAGTTACTGAGGCTAGACTGAAGTTAGTGTGAGGTTAGGTTGGTAGGGAGGGAGTGGGGGATAGGAGGGGGGGAGGGGAATAGAAAATAGCAGACTGGAAAATTATCTCCATAAAATAATTTTTTTTTATACTTGTCGAACATAACTTTGAAAGTGTCGACTGTTTTGCAAAACAAAAGAATGAGAGTAGCTGGGAACGTAGCGTATCCGAAACTTGATTTTAGACAGCCTAGCTGCGAGGCTGACGAAGTCTCAGTGGCAGTTAGCACCTCAATTTGGTAGTCAAATCTTGTTCAGTTTCAGACAGTTGAGGTTTAATTCTAACCGAAAGTCGAGGCGGCTTTCAGTTCGTCAGTTTGGCAGTCAAATCTTGTCTGGCGCACTGACTAAATGGAAGGTTGTGAAGCCGGGGATTAGCATAGCTGCCACGGGCGGTGGAAAGGATGAGGGGGGGGGGGGATGCTGGAAGAGGAGGGACTCAGGATAGTTGTCAGGACGATGGTGGAGGGATAGGATGGAAGGAAGAAGGTCGCGAGGATTGAAAGAATTATGGAAAGAAGTGTTATTTGGAAGTAATGTAGAAGAGAATCAAAAGGCGCAGGAGTGTGACTGGAACAATACACAACCCGTACATAGAAACTTATAAGGACGTGTCGGTCCCACTTGGTCAAGTTGGACCGAAAGACCGTCATAACTTTCTCATACGTGCGGGTTATTTGCTTAAAGTAGAAGAGGATGCAACGAGGAAATGATAAGTGGGAAGTATTGAAAAGTAGAGTTGAGGGATGGTAGGTAGAAAGGATGGTAGGTAGAAAGGATAATAAGAGGGATGGTAAGTAGGAAGGATGGTAGGTAGGAAGGAAGGATGGTAGGTAGGAGGGATGGTAGGTAGGAGGGATGGTAGGTAGGAAGGATGGTATGTAGGAGGGATGGTGGGTAGGCAGGATGATAAGTAGGAACTAGGGTCGGTAGGAGGGATGGTAGGTAGGAAGGATGATAAATAAGAAGGATGGTAGGTAGGAAAGATAAGTAGGAAGAATGGAAAGTGGAAGGGATGGTCGGTAGGAAGGATGTTAGGTAGGAAGGGTGATAAGTAGGAGGGACGGTAGGTAGGTAGGATAGGAAGGATGTTAGGTAGGAAGGGTGATAAGTAGGAGGGACGGTAGGTAGGTAGGATAAGTAGGAGGGACGGTAGGTAGGTAGGATAAGTAGGAAGGATGGTTGGTAGGAAGGATAAGTAGGAGGGATGGTAGGTAGGAAGGATGGTAGGTAGGAAGGATGGTAGGTAGGAAGGATGGTAGGTAGGAAGGATAAGTAGGATGGACGGTAGGTAGGAAGGATGGTAGGTAGGATAAGTAGGAGGGATGGTAGGAAGGATGATGGGGATGATAGGATGATAAATAGGAAGGATGGTAGGTAGGTAGGTATGGTATGTAGGAGGGATGGTAGGTAGGAAAGATAAGTAGGAAGGATGGTAGGGAGGGAGGATGGTAGGTAGGAAGGATAAGTAGGAGGGATAGGAAGGATGATAAATAGGAAGGATGGTAGGGAGGGAGGATGGTAGGTAGGAAGGATGGTAGGTACGATGGATGGTAGGTAGAAAGTATAATTAGTAAGAGGGATGGTAAGTAGGAAGGATGGTAGGTAGGAGGGATGGTAGGTAGGAGGGATGATTGGTAGGAAGGATAGGTAGGAAGGATGATAGGAAGGATGATAGGTAGGAAAGATGATAGGTAGGAAAGATGATAAGTAGGAAAGATGGCAGGTAGAAAGGATGGTAGGTATGAGGGATGGTAGGTATGAGGGATGGTAGGTAGGATAAATAGGAAGGATGGTACGTAGGAAGGATAAGTAGGAGAGATGGTAGGTAGGAAGGATGATAAATAGGAAGGATGGTAGGTAGAAGGGATGGTAGGTAGGAAGGATGGTAGGAAAGATTAGGAGGGATGGTAGACAGGAAGGATAAGTAGGAGGGATGGTAGGTAGGAAGTATGGTAGGAAGGATGATAAGTAGGAAGGATGGTAGGTAGGAAGGGTGACAAGTAGAAGGGATGGTAAGTAGGAAGGCTGGTAGGCAGGAAGGATGATAAGTAGGAGGGATGGTATGCAGGAAGTATGATAAGTAGGAGGGAAGGATGATAGGAAGGATAAGTAGGAGGGATCGTAGGTAGGAAGGTAGCAAGGATGGTAGGTAGGAAGGATGGTTGGTAGGAAGGATGGTTGGTAGGAAGGATGATAAGTAGGAAGGATGGTTGGTAGGAAGGATGGTAGGTAGGAAGGATGGTAGATAATGACAGAAGGTAGGCAGGATAGATAGGATGGAAAGAAGGAAGGATAGGTATGAGGGAAAGTAGGAAGGATGGGTAGGAAGGATGGGTAGGAAGGACAGAAGATACAGGAAAGATGTTAGGAAGAAGAGATAGGAAGGATGGTAAGTAGGATGGAAGGTAGGAATGATGGTAGATAGGAAGGATTGTAGGTAGGATGGCAGTGAGGAACGATGGTAGATAGAAAGGATGGTAGGTAGGACGGAAGGTAGGAAGGATTGTAGGTAGGATGGTAGGAAGGCAGGAAGGACAGAAGGTATTAAGGATAGGTAGGAAAGATGGTAGGAAGGATGGAACATAAAGGATAGTACTTAGGAAGAATGGAAGGTAGGAGTGATGGAAGGATGATAGTAATGGAATAAAGGATGGCAGGAGTGATGGAAGGATAATAGTAATGGAATAAAGGATGGTAGGAGTGATGGAAGGATGATAGTAATGGAATAAAGGATGGTAGGAGTGATGGAAGGATGGTAGGTGGGGGTGGTTATCAGTTACACGAGTGTTGACGTCTTAAGAAATATTTCCTGGGGTTTCCACTGGGGTTGAACCTTCAAGGAGAGTGGGGGGTGGTGGGGGAGGGCTTTTGATTCAGGTTATTCTCTCCTGCATCAGCTCAAACATTTTTCATTCACTTCCATTCCCGTTCCCAAATGTTTAGCGCTTGCCTGCTAATATAATACAAATGAAAGGAAGAAAATTACCTTTCCTTGGCTAATTGCCTCTCCCCTCACTACCACTATAGAGAGAGAGAGAGAGAGAGAGAGAGAGACAGAGAGAGAGAGAGAGAGCTTAACGAGGGGAAAAGGGGGTAATTTACTCTCACTAATTGCTGCTTGTTTTCTCATTCCCCAGAGACAACTACGGCTGCAGGACGCCAAGAAGGTGGAGGCCAAGGCTGCCAAGATCAAGGAGTGGGTCACTAACAAGCTCAAGGAGGTAACATTAACTTCTAACTTGTCTTTATTGTTTGATGCTTGATGTTATCTCTATCTCTCTCTCTCTCTCTCTCTCTCTCTCTCTCTCTCTCTCTCTCTCTCTCTCTCTCTCTCTCTCTCTCTCTCTCTCTCTCTCTCTCACACACACACACACACACACACACACACACACAGGAGCTCGGACTCGACCCCCGCAACCTCAACTAGGTGAGTACACACACTACCACACACACACACACACACACACACACACACACACACACACACACACACATACACACACACACACACACACACACACACACACACACACACACACACACACACACACACACACACACACACGTACTCATATACAACAGGCCTAGTGTCTAATCGACATGTGCCTAGGACAAAATGGTAACTAACACACACACACACGCACGCACGCACGCACATGAGAAGATAAGTTAGCAAGATTGGACCTAATATATACCGTAAATACATCTGACAAAAGTGAAACAAAGTATGATAGCCTCTTGGGAGCCACTGTTCATACAGTCCTAAACTTTGAGTTCTGGAGGAACTAAAGGTAGAGGGAAATATGGCAGGTAGAGAGTTTAGGAAGTAAGACTTTAGAAGAGCGAACTTCAAGGGATTGAGAGAATTCCTGAATGCAGTGCAGTAAGAAACAGAATTGGAAGGAAAGTCAGCGGATGTGATGGAGAACATAGCTGGAAAATACCGGGAGGCAGAGGAGACCATACCTAAAAGATGATGTGCGAACAACAAAGACAAAGTCTTCGGTTCAACCAGAGATATAGAGAGGAAAGAAAAAGATATACAGCGTGGAAAAAGTACAGAAAGAAAAGGACAGACAGGAACAGAGAAGTGAGTAGATTAGCTAGAAATGAATGTATTAGGGCGAGGAGAAAGGCCGAGAGAATTTGAGAATGACATTGCATTTAAGGCCAAGTCCGGACCAAAACTGCTTCGCAGTCACATCAGGAGAAAAATGACGGAAGGATAAAATAATTCGACTGAAGAAGGAAGGAGAAGAGCTCACGAACAACAAGGAGGAAGTCTGAGTAGTGTTGATAAAAAGATTTGCAGAGGTCTTCTCAGTGGAAATTAGGCCAATACGAGAGAGATTGAAAATATAAGGGGCATCGAGAAGCTCTGGGTAACATCCACACAACAGGGAAATAGGCAAAGAAACTTAGACTAAGGCAGTGGGACCTGACAACGTGTCACCAGTGGACTCTGCGAGAGGGCGCAGAAACATTATCTGAACTCCTAACAGTGATCCACAAGAAGTCAATTGATGCGTGGCAGTTACCAGAGATCTGAAAGTCAGCAAATGTAGTTCCTATGTTTAAGAAAGTAGACAGGCTTCAAACTACAGACCAGTTTCTCTGACATGCTTATCTTGCAAGGTATGGTGAAAATTATCAAGAGAGTAGCAGAACACTTGGAGAAGTGGTTTCATACATAATAACCAGCATAGGTTCAGAGATGGCAGATCTTGCCTTACCAATATGTTGGAGTTCTCTGACAAAGTAAAAGATGGGTGACAGGAGAGGGAAGGGTTGCGTGGATTGCATTTGCTTAGACTACAAGAAAGCAATTTGTACTGTACCTAACAAGAAGCTGGGGCAAAAAACTTGAGATCCAGGCAAGAATAACAAAAGATGTAGTGTGTTGGATCAAAAAGTATATTAGGGGAAAGGAAACAAAAGAGTGGCTGCCTTCAAGAGGGAACTAGACAGATGCTTAAGTCAGTGCCCGATCAGCCGGGCTGTGGTTCGTACGTTGGATTGCGTACGGCCAGCAGTAACAGCTTGGTTGATGAAGCCCTGATCCATCGGGAGGCCTGGTCAAGGACTGGGCCGCGGGGGTGTTGAACTTCGGAACGACCTCCAGGTAGACTACAGGTAGGAAAAAGACGTCAGAATGAGGGATTCCTCAAGGATTGGTATTAGAACCAATACTGTTTCTGATTTATGTAAACGACATATCAGATGGGATTGATTCACTTATATTCCTGTTTCCTGATTATGTAAAACTAATGAGATTGAAAGCAGATGAGGACACGGAAAGGCTCGAAAATAAAAAAAAAAAATCAGAGGATGCAAGATTCCAAACTGATCTTGACAAAGTGCACACTTGGTCAGGTAAGTGGTTGCTTGAATTCAACCCCAGCAAATACGAGGTAGTGAACTTGATAAAGGGGGAAGGCGTCCAGCCACAAGGTAGAGACTTTGGGGACAGAGGCTGCAGACCTCACTCAAGGAAAAAGACCTAGGGGTGAGTATAGTGATTGGTGTATCTCCAGTGGCTCACACCAGCCGAATAGCCTCTACAGTCAGTGTTCTTCTGGCAAATGTAAGAGTAGCCTTCAGGAATGTTAATAAGAATCTTAACAGTCCTTCAGGAATGTTAATAAGAATCTTAACAGTCCTTCAGGAATGTTAATAAGAATCTTAACAGTCCTTCAGGAATGTTAATAAGAATCTTAACAGTCCTTCAGGAATGTTAATAAGAATCTTAACAGTCATTCCGACCCTTTATGCAATATATGTCAGGCTTATCTTAGAGTATGCAGCACCGGTATGGAACCCACATCAGAAAGAACATTAAGAAACTGGAGAAAGTGCAGAAGTATGCAGCGAGACATTCCCGAACTAAGGGGCACGAGCCGAGGAGAGGCTGACGGAACTGAATTTAATGATGTTAGAGGACTGAATAATTAGGAGGGATATAACACAAAATATTCATAGGGGAGCGCTAAACCCATAGGAGTCATACGGGAAATATGTAACCTAGCTTAATCCGCGGAAGAGGTTAGGTTTGTTCCTTGGATCAAGAGCCTCTCAACGGCATCAAAAAAACTGCCTTTGATGGAAGAGGTAAAGTAAGACAGAGACAGGCTGCTTGAGAGGCGGGAAACAAACTCGGCGGCAGAGCTGGAAGTTAGGGACACCTAAGTCATTGGGATGTCAGGAAGTATTTCTTCGGTCTCATGGTGGTTGGGGAGGGTAATGATCTCGATGAAGTGATGGAGGCAGAACCCGTATATAGTTTGGAGAGTAGGTTCAGTAGGACCCACGAGGCTTGGACGTTAAAAGGCGGGTCCAGGATCTAGGACTCGACCCCTGCAACCACAAATAGGTAAGCGCGGGCGTAAACCGTTCTCTCACTCACAAAACAAAACACTAGTTGGCGAAATGTCGTAAATAGATACCCAGGTGTTGTACCTGTGTCTAGTTCCTCATGTAGTCGGTGTTGTATACTAATATTGTAAAGATATCTTTGGGTTGTGTTGAGTCTGGGTGAGTTAAAGATGTGTGCACGGTACTTGCACTCGATATGTGCACGGTACTTGCACTCGATATGTGCACGGTACTTGCACTCGATATGTGCACGGTACTTGCACTCGATATGTGCACAGTGCATGCACTCTGATGAAATGACGAGGATGATGGTGAAATTTAGAAAAGATTTGTTGGAGGAAAGAGCAATCTTGTGCAAGCAGTTCACTGTTGCAGATTGTCAGGGATGGAAGGAGAAAGCTGTTGGGTTTCTCTCTGGAAAATAATAATGGAAAACAACTTAGAATGTCTAAATAAATTTTAATGGAAATTTTAACGCCCATATTAAATAAACCTAACTTTAAAGACAAAAACATAGAGACAAAGTAAAACTGAACAAAAAAAATAAAATTAATGGTCAACCAGAAGAACAAGTAAACATTCAGTACTGTGGCTCTTGTTACTGTTGTCTGTTACTGTGGCTCCTGTTACTGTTGTTACTGTGGCTCCTGTTACTGTTGTTACTGTGGCTCCTGTTACTGTTGTTACTGTGGCTCCTGTTACTGTTGTTACTGTGGCTCCTGTTACTGTTGTCTGTTACTGTGGCTCCTGTTACTGTTGTTACTGTGCCTCCTGTTACTGTTGTCTGTTACTGTGGCTCCTGTTACTGTTGTTACTGTGGCTCCTGTTACTGTTGTCTGTTACTGTGGCTCCTGTTACTGTTGTTACTGTGGCTCCTGTTACTGTTGTCTGTTACTGTGGCTCCTGTTACTGTTGTTACTGTGGCTCCTGTTACTGTTGTCTGTTACTGTGGCTCCTGTTACTGTTGTCTGTTACTGTGGTTGCTGTTACTGTGGCTCCTGTTACTGTGGTTGCTGTTACTGTGGCTGCTGTTACTGTTGTCTGTTACTGTGGTTGCTGTTACTGTTTGTTACTGCGGTTGCTGTTACTGTTGTCTGTTTGGCTTCTGTTACTGTTCTGTTACTGTGGCTGTTACTGTTGTCTGTTACTGTGGCTGTTGTTACTGTTGTCTGTTACTGTGGCTGCTGTTACTGTTGTCTGTTACTGTGGCTGCTGTTACTGTTCTTTTACTGTGGCTGCTGTTACTGTTGTCTGTTACTGTGGTTGCTGTTACTGTTTGTTACTGTGGTTGCTGTTACTGTTGTCTGTTACTGTGGCTGCTGTTACTGTTTGTTACTGTGGCTGCTGTTACTGTTGTCTGTTACTGTGGCTGCTGTTACTGTTTGTTACTGTGGCTGCTGTTACTGTTGTCTGTTACTGTGGCTCTTGTTACTGTTGTCTGTTACTGTGGCTCCTGTTACTGTTGTCTGTTACTGTTACTGTAGCTGTTACTGTGGCTGCTGTTACTGTTGTCTGTTACTGTGGTTGCTGTTACTGTTTGTTACTGTGGTTGCTGTTACTGTTGTCTGTTACTTTGGCTTCTGTTACTGTTGTCTGTTACTGTGGCTGTTGTTACTGTTCTTTTACTGTGGCTGCTGTTACTGTTGTCTGTTACTTTGGTTGCTGTTACTGTTTGTTACTGTGGTTGCTGTTACTGTTGTCTGTTACTGTGGCTGCTGTTACTGTTTGTTACTGTGGCTGCTGTTACTGTTGTCTGTTACTGTGGCTGCTGTTACTGTTTGTTACTGTGGCTGCTGTTACTGTTGTCTGTTACTTTGGCTTCTGTTACTGTTGTCTGTTACTGTGGATGTTACTGTTGTCTGTTACTGTGGCTGTTGTTACTGTTGTCTGTTACTGTGGCTGCTGTTACTGTTCTTTTACTGTGGCTGCTGTTACTGTTGTCTGTTACTGTGGTTGCTGTTACTGTTTGTTACTGTGGTTGCTGTTACTGTTGTCTGTTACTTTGGCTTCTGTTACTGTTGTCTGTTACTGTGGCTGTTGTTACTGTTGTCTGTTACTGTGGCTGCTGTTACTGTTGTCTGTTACTGTGGCTGCTGTTACTGTTCTTTTACTGTGGCTGCTGTTACTGTGGTTGCTGTTACTGTTGTCTGTTACTGTGGTTGCTGTTACTGTTTGTTACTGTGGTTGCTGTTACTGTGGCTGCTGTTACTGTTTGTTACTGTGGCTGCTGTTACTGTTGTCTGTTACTGTGGTTGCTGTTACTGTTTGTTACTGTGGTTGCTGTTACTGTTGTCTGTTACTTTGGCTTCTGTTACTGTTGTCTGTTACTGTGGATGTTACTGTTGTCTGTTACTGTGGCTGTTGTTACTGTTGTCTGTTACTGTGGCTGCTGTTACTGTTCTTTTACTGTGGCTGCTGTTACTGTTGTCTGTTACTGTGGTTGCTGTTACTGTTTGTTACTGTGGTTGCTGTTACTGTTGTCTGTTACTGTGGCTGCTGTTACTGTTTGTTACTGTGGCTGCTGTTACTGTTTGTTACTGTGGTTGCCGTTACTGTTGTCTGTTACTTTGGCTGTTACTGTTGTCTGTTACTGTGGCTGCTGTTACTGTTGTCTGTTACTGTTGTCTGTTACTGTTGTCTGTTACTGTGGTTGCTGTTACTGTTTGTTACTGTGGTTGCTGTTACTGTTGTCTGTTACTGTGGTTACTGTTACTGTTTGTTACTGTGGTTGCTGTTGCTGTTGTCTGTTACTTTGGCTTCTGTTACTGTGTTACTGTGGCTGTTACCGTTGTCTGTTACTGTGGTTGCTGTTACTGTTTGTTACTGTGGTTGCTGTTACTGTTGTCTTTTACTGTGGTTGCTGTTACTGTTTGTTACTGTGGTTGCTGTTTGTTACTGTGGCTGCTGTTACTGTTGTCTGTTACTGTGGCTGGTGTTACTGTTGTGTATATTACTGTGGCTGTTGTGTCTGTTATTGTGGCTGCTGTTACTGTTGTCTGTTACTGTGGTTGCTGTTACGGTTGTCTGTTACTGTGGCTGCTGTTACTGTGGCTGTTACTGTGGTTGTTGCTGTTGTGCCTGTTACTGTGGTTGCTGTTACTGTTGACTATTACTGTTGTGGCTGTTACTGTGGTTGCTGTTACTGTTGTGTCTGTTATTGTGGCTGCTGTTACTGTTGTCTGTTACTGTGGTTGCTGTTACGGTTGTCTGTTACTGTGGCTGCTGTTACTGTGGCTGTTACTGTGGTTGTTACTGTTGTGCCTGTTACTGTGGTTGCTGTTACTGTTCTGTTACTGTGGCTGCTGTTACTGCTGCTGTTTCTGTGGCTGCTGTTACTGTTGTCTGTTACTATGGCTGCTGTTACTGCTGCGTCTGTTACTGTTGTGTGTTACTGTGGCTGCTGTTGCTGATGCGTCTGTTACTATGGCTGCTGTTACTGTTTGTTACTGTGGCTGCTGTTACTGTTGTTTGTTACTGTGGCTGCTGTTACTGATGCGTCTGTTACTATGGCTGCTGTTACTGATGCGTCTGTTACTATGGCTGCTGTTACTGTGGCTGCTGCTACTGATGCGTCTGTTACTGTGGCTGCTGTTACTGATGCGTTTGTTACTGTGGCTGCTGTTACTGCTGCGCCTGGTACTATGGCTGCTGTTACTGCTGCGTCTGTTACTGTGGCTGCTGCTGTTACTGCAGCTGCTATTGCTGCGGCTTTTGTTACTGCTGCGGCTGCTGTTGCTGTGGCTGCTGTACTCCGGCTGCAATTCCTGTGTTAGGGCTGCTGTTACTGTGGCTGCTTTGGCTGCGGCTGCTGTTGCACCTGTTGCTGCGGCTGCTGTTGCTGCTGGGCCTGTTGCTGCGGCTGCTGTTTCTGCTGCGCCTGTTGCTGCGGCTGCTGTTTCTGCTGCGCCTGTTGCTGCTCCACCTGTTGATGCGGCTGCTGTTTCTGCTGCGTTCAACTATTGTTCGAGCGAAACGTGGCATTACACTGTCCATGTTTCTGTGATTCAGCATTTGTCGGCTTCTGCCCAAGCCGCATACCTTAGTAAGCTGTCAGAGAGCTTAAACCAAGCTGCATCCTTTAGTAAGCTGCATCTTTTCGTAAGCTGTCAGCCTAAACCAAACTGCATACTTTAGTAAGCTTTCAGAAAGCTTAAGCCAAGCTAAATACCTTAATAAACTGTTAACAAAGCTTAGAAAAAGCTGCAGACCTTAGTAAGCTGTCAGCAAAGTTGTCACTAATTGGAGGTAAGAGAGGCAGTGGCAGTCGTAATTCTCCTAAATTAAATGAAAGGAACTTGTCCCCCTGGGGAGGGTGAGACTGACTTGTCCCCTTGGGGAGGTAAAGACTGTCTTGTCTCCCTGGGGAGGTAAAGACCGTCTTGTCTCCTTGGGGAGGTAAAGACTGTCTTGTCTCCCTGGGGAGGTAAAGACCGTCTTGTCTCCCTGGGGAGGTAAAGACCGTCTTGTCTCCCTGGGGAGGTAAAGACCGTCTTGTCTCCCTGGGGAGGTAAAGACCGTCTTGTCTCCCTGGGGAGGTAAAGACCGTCTTGTCTCCCTGGGGAGGTAAAGACCGTCTTGTCTCCCTGGGGAGGTAAAGACCGTCTTGTCTCCCTGGGGAGGTAAAGACCGTCTTGTCTCCCTGGGGAGGTAAAGACCGTCTTGTCTCCCTGGGGAGGTAAAGACCGTCTTGTCTCCCTGGGGAGGTAAAGACCGTCTTGTCTCCCTGGGGAGGTAAAGACCGTCTTGTCTCCCTGGGGAGGTAAAGACCGTCTTGTCTCCCTGGGGAGGTAAAGACCGTCTTGTCTCCCTGGGGAGGTAAAGACCGTCTTGTCTCCCTGGGGAGGTAAAGACCGTCTTGTCTCCCTGGGGAGGTAAAGACCGTCTTGTCTCCCTGGGGAGGTAAAGACCGTCTTGTCTCCCTGGGGAGGTAAAGACCGTCTTGTCTCCCTGGGGAGGTAAAGACCGTCTTGTCTCCCTGGGGAGGTAAAGACCGTCTTGTCTCCCTGGGGAGGTAAAGACCGTCTTGTCTCCCTGGGGAGGTAAAGACCGTCTTGTCTCCCTGGGGAGGTAAAGACCGTCTTGTCTCCCTGGGGAGGTAAAGACCGTCTTGTCTCCCTGGGGAGGTAAAGACCGTCTTGTCTCCCTGGGGAGGTAAAGACCGTCTTGTCTCCCTGGGGAGGTAAAGACCGTCTTGTCTCCCTGGGGAGGTAAAGACCGTCTTGTCTCCCTGGGGAGGTAAAGACCGTCTTGTCTCCCTGGGGAGGTAAAGACCGTCTTGTCTCCCTGGGGAGGTAAAGACCGTCTTGTCTCCCTGGGGAGGTAAAGACCGTCTTGTCTCCCTGGGGAGGTAAAGACCGTCTTGTCTCCCTGGGGAGGTAAAGACCGTCTTGTCTCCCTGGGGAGGTAAAGACTGTCTTGTCTCCCTGGGGAGCTTGTCTCCCTGGGGAGGTAAAGACTGTCTTGTCTCCCTGGGGAGGTAAAGACTGTCTTGTCTCCCTGGGGAGGTAAAGACTGTCTTGTCTCCTTGGGGAGCTTGTCTCCCTGGGGAGGTAAAGACCGTCTTGTCTCCCTGGGGAGGTAAAGACCGTCTTGTCTCCCTGGGGAGGTAAAGACCGTCTTGTCTCCTTGGGGAGGTAAAGACCGTCTTGTCTCCCTGGGGAGGTAAAGACCGTCTTGTCTCCCTGGGGAGGTAAAGACCGTCTTGTCTCCCTGGGGAGGTAAAGACTGTCTTGTCTCCTTGGGGAGGTAAAGACTGTCTTGTCTCCTTGGGGAGGTAAAGACCGTCTTGTCTCCTTGGGGAGGTAAAGACCGTCTTGTCTCCCTGGGGAGGTAAAGACTGTCTTGTCTCCTTGGGGAGGTAAAGACCGTCTTGTCTCCCTGGGGAGGTAAAGACCGTCTTGTCTCCCTGGGGAGGTAAAGACCGTCTTGTCTCCCTGGGGAGGTAAAGACCGTCTTGTCTCCCTGGGGAGGTAAAGACCGTCTTGTCTCCCTGGGGAGGTAAAGACCGTCTTGTCTCCCTGGGGAGGTAAAGACTGTCTTGGGTATCTTTAGAGGTGTGTACAGTGAGATTGTCTTAACATTATCTCAGTACTTGCTGTGGGTAACTTGGTGAAACGTTTCGCTTTCTCAGCCGGCTTCTTCAGTCGAGTACAGGAGAATACAACAGTGGAGAAACTAGTAGTTTGATGTGATCAGTCCCTCACCCTAGGTAGGTTGTGGTCAGTCCCTCACCCTGGGTAGGTGGTGGTCAGTCCCTCACCCTGGGTAGGTGGTGGTCAGTCCCTCACCCTGGGTAGGTGGTGGTCAGTCCCTCACCCTGGGTAGGTGGTGTGCGTTCTACACCCTCCTCCCTACGTGTGTGTTTACTAGCCTATATGTACTCGCCTATATTTTGTTGCAGGGGTCGATTCACAGCTCCTGGCCCTGCTTCTTTGCTGGCCGCTACAAGGCCCACTCCTGGCTCCAAGAGCCTTATCATACTTCGGCTTAAAACTTCACTCTCCAGATTGTTTCATTTCCTGACAACTCTATGCCTGTAAAAATACTTCCTAACATCTCTATGACTCGTCAGTTTTCAACTTTCAGCTTTGCCCTTGTGTTCCTGTTTTCTCTCTCAAATATTCTGTTCCTATTCACGTTGTCAGTTCCTTTCAATATTTTGTACGTTGTTATCCTGTTCTTATCTTGTTCTCTAGTGACATCAGGTTGAGTTCCCTTGTCCTCTCCTCGTAGGACATACTCCTACGAGGATTAATCTGGTTGCAAACCTCTGCACTTTTTCCAATTTCTTGATGTGCTTGGCCAGGTGTGGGTGACCCTTTGCTGTTATGTCTCATCTCTGAAACATCCTGTCCTAATTCACCTTGTCGATTCCTCTCAGTATTTTATGTGTCGTTATCATGTCCCCCCTATCCCTCCTGTCCTCCAGTGTCATCAGGACAATTTCCCTTAACTTATTCACGTATGGCATACCCCTTAGCTCTGGGACTAGTCTTGTTGCAAACCTTTGCACTTTCTCTAACTTCTTGACGTGCTTGACCCGGTGTGGGTTCCAAACTGGTGCTGTGTGTACTCGCCTAATTGTGGTTGCAGGGGTCGATACTCGGCTCCTAGCCCCGCCTCTTCACTGAACGTTACTAGGTCTTCTCTCCCTGCTCCATGAGCTTTATCATACCTCGTCTTAAAGCTATGTATGGTTCCTGCCTCCACTACCTCACTTGCTAGACTATTCCACTTCCTGACAACTCTATGACTGAAGAAATACTTCCTGACATCCCTTTACTCATCTGAATCTTCAACTTACAAGTTGTTTCTGTGTCCCCCCCTCTGGAAAATCCTGTCTCTGTCCACATTGTCTATTCCACGTAGTATTTTGTATGTCGTTATCATGTCTCCCCTAACCCTAACTTTGGAACTAACCTTGTCGCAAACCTTTGCAATTTCTCTAATTTCTTGACGTGCTTGTCCAGGTGTGGGTTCCAAACAGGTGCAGCATACTCTAGTATGGGTCTGACGTACACAGTGTACAGTGTCTTGAACGATTCCTTACTAAGGTATCGGAACGCTGTTCTCAGGTTTGCCAGGCGCTCATATGCTGCAGCAATTATCTGGTTGTGTGCTTCCGGAGACGGGCTCGGTGTTATACTCACCCCACGGTATTTCTTCTTGAGTGAGGTATGCAGTCTTTGGCCACCTAGTCTATACTCTGTCTGTGGTCTTCTTTGCCCTTCCCCGATCTTCATGACTTTGCATTTGGCGGGGTTGAATTCAAGAAGCCAGTTGCTGAACCAAGTGTCCAGCCTGTCCAGGTCTCTTGAAGTCCTGCCTGATCCTCATTAACTTCACATCATCTGCGAACAGTGTGTTGTGTATGTGCGTGCATGCATGCGTGCGTGTGTGTGTGTGTGTGTGTGTGTGTGTACTCATCTAGTTGTACTCGTCTAGTTGTGGTTGCAGGGGTCGAGTCTCAGCTCCTGGCCCCGCCTCTTCACTGGCCGCTACTCACACTACCCGCTCTGTGAGCTTTATCATACCTCTCCTTAAAGCTATGTATAAATCCTGCCTCCACTACATCACTTCTCAGACTATTCCACTTCCTGACAACTCTGTGACTGAAGAAATACTTCCTGACATCCCTGTGATTCATCCGAGTCTTCAACTTCCAACTATGACCCCTTGTTGCTGTGTCCCATCTCTGGAACATCCTGTCTGTCCACCTTGTCTATTCCTCTCAGTATTTTATATGTCGTTATCGTATCCCCCCTATCTCTCCTGTCTTCCAGTGTCGTCAGGCCGATTTCCCTTAACCTCTCCTAGTAGGACATACCCCTTTGCTCCGGGACTAGCCTTGTTGCAAACCTTTGCACTTTCTCTAGTTTCCTTACATGGTTGGCTAGGTGAGGGTTCCAAACTCGCGCTGCTTACTCCAGTATAGGCCTAATGTACACAGTGTATAGGGTCCTGTGTGTGTGTGTGTGTGTGTGTGTGCGTGTGTGTGTGTGTGTGTGTGTGTGTGTGCGTGCGCGTGCGCGTGCGTGCGTGTACTTGCCTATTTGTACTCGCCTATTTGTGGTTGCAGGGGTTGAGTCATAGCTCCTGGCCCCGCCTCTTCACTGATTGCTACTAGGTCCTCTCCCTGCTCCATGAGCTTTATCACACCTCGTCTTAAAACTATGTATGGTTCCCGCCTCCACTGCGTCACTTCCTAGGCTATTCCACTGCCTGAGAACTCTGTGACTGAAGAAATACTTCCTAACATCCCTCTGACTCATCGGAGTCTTCAACTAACAATTGTGACCCCTTGTTTCTGTGTCCCATCTTTGGAACATCCTGCCTTTGTCCACCTTGTCTATTCCGTGCAGTATTTTATATGTCGTTATCATGTCTACCCGGACCCTCCTGTCCTCCAGTGTCGTCAGGCCAATTTCCCTTAACCTTTCTTCGTAGGATAATCCCCCTTACCTCTGGGACTAGTTGCAAACCTTTGCACTTTCTCTAATTTCTTGACTTGTTTGACCAGGTGTGGATTCCAAACTGGTGCTGCATACTCCAGTATGGGCCTGACGTAAATAGTGTACAAAATCTTGAACGATTCCTTACTGAGGTATCGGAACGCTATACATAGGTTTGCCAGACGCCCGTACGCTACAGCAGTTATCTGACTGGTGTGCGCCTCAGGAGATGTTTTCGGTATTATACTCGCCCCAAGATCTTTTTTCTTGAGTGAGGTTTGCAGTTTTTGGCCACCTAGACTATACTGTGTCTGCGGTCTTCTTTGCCCTTCCCCGGTCTTCATAACTTTGCATTTGGCAGGGTTAAATTCAAGGAGCCAGTTGCTGGACCAGGCTTGTAGCCTGTCCAGGTCTCTTTGTAGTCTTGTCTGATCCTCGACCGATTTGGTTCTCCTCATTAACTTCACATCATCTGCAAACAAGGACACTTTTGAGTCTATCCCTTCCGTTATGTCATTCACATATACCAAGAACAGCACAGGTCCTAGGACTGACCCCTGTGGAACCCCGCTTGTCACAGGCACGTACTCTAGCACCTCGTCACGTACCATGACTCGTTGTTGCCTCCCTGTCAGGTATTCTCTGATCCATTGTAGTGCCTTTCCTGTTATGTGTGCCTGATCGTCTAGCTTTTGCAG
>NC_091300.1:39013225-39048225 GCF_038502225.1 Cherax quadricarinatus | reverse complement strand
TCCTTAACCTTGTCAAACCCTGTGTATAGAGGCAGACAGGCATTCCTCTAGAGGCGAAGACGTTGGATAACCGATCTTCTCAAGGGCAGCAAACTGTCTGAAGCAAGAAAGGAAACTCTGGTTAGGGAAATGGAGAACTCCAAGGACAAACTGGTTATATCATATAAAGTTCAGCAGAGACGGATATTCATTTGAAATACCTTTGAATGAATTCAAGAGCTTTTCAATTCACATAGCCCGGTCCTGTACCAGGCCTGACTTGTGCTGGGAGGGAGGGGGCGATGGATGGAGGGAGGGAAATGCAAAGAGCCATAATGAAATTAGAAGAAATCTCAAATACCTCTGTCATAAAATCCAGGGCGAAAAATTATATCCAATATAAGACCTTTTAATTAGAGGAGACGGAACATACGTTTGTTGAAGGTTTTGTTGATACCAGAATCTCTGAATGTGGCGTTCCTTGAAGGTTTTGTTGATACCAGAATCTCTGAATGTGGCGTTCCTTGAAGGTTTTGTTGATACCAGAATCTCTGAATGTGGCGTTCCTTGAAGGTTTTGTTGATACCAGAATCTCTGAATGTGGCGTTCCTTGAAGGTTTTGTTGATACCAGAATCTCTGAATGTGGCGTTCCTTGAAGGTTTTGTTGATACCAGAATCTCTGAATGTGGGTTTTGGATAAAGGGTTTACCTATTTTTTTTTTTTTATCTCTTTCATGAGGTTCTACCAGCTTGTACATCTTCAGTTTCGTTTCTTCTTCTTCTCATGTGTCCATCAATAACTATTTAATCTGTCCTGAAGTCAGAATCTTTGTACTGCTGCTGTTCTAGTTCCTGGGTAACTATCTTTTATGTTTATAATATTTTCTCCCTAGTCTTTCATCTCTGTGTATCGTACATATTTTTACATCTATTTCACTGGTCTTAATAATGTCCACTTGCTTTTTTAGTTTTCTTCATCTATTGTGTGGAACCTTTCATTACTTCATAGTTACATATTCTCTCTTATATAAATACGTATTCTATCATTGCTTTTAAAATTATCTGATGTTGAAATTTTGCCATTTTGTAATCTATCCATTTATTTTGTCCTGGTGTACAACAATGTTTGAACTTTGTGCCGTCGTTTATCAAATATCTTATAATATAAAGAACTTTTACTTGCCTTAGTAATCTTCCATACTAATGGTTCTTTTTTCGTACCCTGGGACACCGGTCACGTATATCGCTGTGCACTCCTTCAACCGTAATAAACATACACACACCGTTCTTCAAGCTGCTATCGTTAAAATCCATTGATTGTGCTCACCTATTTGTACTTACCTATTTGTGGTTGTAGGGATCGAGACATAGCTCCTGGCCCCGCCTCTTCACTGATCGCTACTAGGTCCTCTCTTGCCCTGTTCCATGAGCTTTATCATACCTCGTCTTAAAACTATGTATGGTTCCTGCCTCTACTACATCGCTTGCCAGACTATTCAACTTCCTGACAACTCTGTGACTAAAGAAATAGTTCCCAACATCTCTTTAACTCGCCTGAGTCTTCAGCTTCCAGTTATGACCCCTTGTTTCTGTGTCCCATCTCTGAAGCGTCCTGTCTCTGTCCACCTTGTCATTACCTCGCAGTATTTTGTATGTCGTTATCATGTCTTCCCTAACCTTCCTGTCCTCCAGTGTCGTCAGACCGATTTCCCTTAACCTATCTTCATAGGACATTCCCCTTAGCTCTGGAACTAACCTTGTTGCAAACTTTGGCACTTTCTCTAATTTCTTGACGTACTTGACCAGGTGTGGGTTCCAAACTGGTGCTTCATACTCCAGTATGGGCCTGTGAGTGAGAGTGAGTGAGAGAGTGAGTGAGAGAGTGAGAGAGTGAGTGAGAGAGTGAGTGAGAGAGTGAGTGAGAGAGTGAGTGAGAGAGTGAGGTGGGTGGGAGAGGAGAGGTGGAGTGAGTGTGAGTGGTGAGAGTGAGGAGAGTGAGAGAGAGGGAGAGAGTGAGAGTGAGTGAGAGAGAGTGAGAGGAGAGTGAGAGAGAGGAGGAGGAGAGTGAGAGAGGAGTAAGGGTGAGTGAGAGTAGAGATGAGTGAGAGGTGAGAGAGAGAGTGAGAGAGGAGTGAGAGAGTGAGAGAGAGAGAGAGAGAGTGAGAGAGGAGAGTGAGGAGGGGAGAGTGAGAGTGGAGAGAGGAGTGAGAGGAGGAGTGAGAGAGAGAGTGAGAGAGGAGAGGAGAGAGAGGTGAGAGAGAGTGAGGGTGGATAGAGAGGGAGAGGAGAGGTAGAGTGAGTGAGAGTGAGAGAGGTGTGAGAGGAGTGAGAGGAGTGAGTGAGGAGGAGGTGGGAGAGGAGTGAGTGGAGTGAGAGGAGTGGAGGGAGTGGGAGTGAGAGTAGAGAGGAGTGAGAGTAGAGGTGAGTGAGAGTGAGTGAGAGTGAGAGTGAGAGTGAGTGAGAGAGAGTGAGTATGAGGAATGAAAGCTTGCACAAGTATCGACTGACGGAGGAAGATGGATTGGCAGATACATATTAAGAGAAATTCCGACTTAGTCAGCGGGTGCAGGGAAGGAAGGTGTAAGTCAAGGGGAATAGTGTGTGGGGCGAAAAGTGTGTGGAAATTGGGGAGAAAAAATATGGGAATGGGAGGCAAAAAGGGAGGAAGGCGTAGGGGTATGTGGGGAGAGGGAAGGAAGGCCTGGGAGTGTGTGTGGGGAGACGGAAGGAAGGTCTGGGTGTGTGGGGAGAGGGAAGGAAGGTAGGTCTGGGAGTGTGTGGGGAAAGGGAAGGAAGATCTGGAAGTGTGTGGTGGAGAAACTTTGGAATGTTGGGGGTGGGGACTGGTGGGAGCAAGACGGGAAGAATGGAAGGAGATAAGAGAGGTAGAAAGCAAGGAGCGGTGTGAAGTATACCAACAAGTTAGGAGGGGCAGTGCTTCATCTCTTACCGAGTCGGATTCTCCGCCAAAGATTGTTGCAGCTGTTAATCAGGTGACCAACACTGCATATGAACTAGCGCTGAGGCAAAGCACAAACAGCAGGGATATATCTGGTAGAGTTGGACGAGGGCATAGTAAAAGACGCGAAAGTGAAGGAGGTAGACACCCACAGCGACACAGTCCCAGGAAAACGTTCACCAGGTACATAATCATCAGCCTTTTCAGCGGCAGAACTTAGAGAAATCAGCTGCTGAATCAGCAGTGAAACACGAGAGGTGCAGGAAACAGGAGTCCACCTAGGCAGTACTCTCTCTGTCACCCGAGGGGGCACACCACTGACAACTGCCTGCAAGATACCAGGTGCAATTACTGCCACCAGAGGGGACATCAGGAGGACCACTGTTGTAAGAAAAAGAAACTTGACAGACAGGATTACCAATTCTTTAGAGATTTATTCTTGGAACAAACCAGCAGATCTCAGAATTGGTGAATACACACTTCACCCACACAGCTACTCCTTTCTCGGCTCAGCAGCTGGTTTTGTGCCTTATACAAGACCACAGAGCTATGTTCCAGCTGCTGCTCCGGTGTCCTACCTGTCTCAAGGGCAAGCACCTTACACACCCGTCAACTCAAATTGAACACAGTTATGAGGAGCCAGGATTGTCTGGTGCTTGCCTGGTCAACTAGACTGTTCTTGCTGTCGGCCAGCTGGCCCACATGTCCATCACAGCCTTGTTGACCCGGCATTTGGCAGAGAAAATTTTCTAGTTTCTTCTCTAAAGACTTGTACACGTCTTCCGGCAGTATTTCTGATATTTTATTTTGCCCATGACGCCCCTTCTTTTAAATGGATCTGCCTCTCAAGGAAGGTTCCTTGATGTTGGTGAGGGGCTCTTGATTTAGGGAATTGGATCTGTGCTCCAGTTCCCCGAATTAAGCCTGAATGCCTTCCACATCTCCCCCCCCAGGCGCTGTATAATCCTCCGGGTTTAGCGCTTCCCCTTGATTATAATAATAATTAAATGGGTCTGTTTTATATTTCCTCCCTGATCTCTCATTCCAATACGTTATGGTAGTGTAGATTTGGGATTCAGCCCTCACGAATCTTTCTTGTATGTATTATGTGGTACCTCCTTTCACCCCACACAGTATGTTCCCAGTACTATGAAGCATTCCAAGAAGTTTAAATGCTTTAATGGTTCTGTGTTTGCAGTAAATGATCTCCGTACAATTTCCAGCTCTGATATCTTTGCTGCTTTGAACGGAGCAATCAACATTGAACAATATTTTGAAAGAGCACGAGTAATTTGAATAGTGTCACCATTTTCATTATTTTGTTTTTGTTTTCAGTGTTCTCATTATCTACACTGTCTTTTTTTTTTGTTCTTTCGCAGTATTTGCTTAATTATTTTCTCTAAATGCTAGGTCATCTGACATAATTATACCGAAGTCTTGTACGTTTCTTTAGTTCTGTGAGATGGTCTTCCTGCTCTCTCTCTCTCTCTCTCTCTCTCTCTCTCTCTCTCTCTCTTAAGTTTTTCATGCTTTCCATATCTGAGCAGTTGAAATGTGTCACCTTTAAAAATCATGTAATTAACCACTACCCATTGATAGACTTTGTTAATATCTGCTCGTTTCCCCCCCCCCCCGTCTTCTACCGATGCGTCTTTCATGTTTATTTTGGTATCGTTTTGCAAAGGATGATACGAAGCTGTAGCTAGTGTTGTTATCTATACCTAATGTCCCCTCAAGGGAGGTTCCTTGACACTGGTGAGGGGCTCTTGATCTAGGAAATTGGATCTGTGATCCAGTTACCTGAATTAAGCCTGAATACCTCTCATATCCTCCCTACAGGCACTGTATAATCCTACGGGTTTAGTGCTCCTCCATGATTATAATAATGTGCCTTCTGTGAGGATGAGAAACAAAGGCGCCAGGAACGTATCCTAGGTTAATGAATTTTTACTTTGCTAGAACTAAACTTTCCTTTGTTATTATGTTCTCTTCCTTAGAAAATTGAATAATTATTCTCCAAATTTATCTGTCACACCTATTTACTCTTATTTTATGGGTTATCAATCGTTGGTCGCAATTGTCAAATAACTTGTATGAGGCAGGGCTGGAAGGTTTGGTAGGAATTGGCGTAAGGGTGGGTTGATGGGGTAGTTGGTGGGCAGGAGGGTGGATCAGTAGCACCACCTTGCAGCAGTGCCAGTAGAAGCTGGGGTCGTGCACGCGGAAAATTACTAGTTTACGCTACATTGGTGGTCACTGGGCAGGTCCGTCCCCATGGTGGACTGACCCCCCCCTCTCTCTCTCGCTTTTTTTTTTACACAGGGTTTGACAAGGTTAGGTTAAGGATCCCTAGCTTTATTGACAAGAGCTATTTATAGATTAAGGATTCCTAACTTTATTGGCTAGCTAAGAGCTGTTACCTACATCAGCTCATTTGGAAAGCATTTTTGTTATGAGACATACAAGTAGGGAACAGGATGAAGTTGGAACCATCTGTGGGACAGCATTTTCATTTGATCAACTGACTTTATCTCGCTGACATCATAATGCTGTACGAATGTGTTGCATGCTCGAGTCATCCTGGGGATAAATGATCTCAGATGAAGTGATGTTCTGGAGAAGGGTACAGCCAAAGTGAAGTTGCTGCTTTCTGCCCGTTTTGTGATATAGAAGCTTGCGTTACGCTGTCCTCGAAGTGGATCCAAGTGTGGTACTTTCACAATATTGGCCTTGTACATAACAGTAAGGCCACCCACATCCCTCCTGTGTTGAAGGCTCTGCTGAAGTGACAGATCTATCCAGGATTGGTCCAGGCGAGAGATGAGACGTCTTGCTCTGTTCTCTACTCTGTCAAGCAGTCGCAGATGAGAGGGGGGGGGGGGCAGGCAGGCAAACCAAGAAAGTGGAACATATTCAAGGTGTGAGCGTACTTGTGCCTCGTACAGAATCTTGCAACCCCTACTGTCAAGCAGATGCGAGATACGGCGAAGTGCTGTAAGCTTCCTGGCTGCCTTCTTTGCAAGATTTACAACGTGGTTCTTCATGGTCAGTTTGGAGTCAAATTTCACCCCAAGGATATCAACTTCTTCCCCCAGGTGCCAACACCCTCCCATTCATTGCTGCTGCTGCTGCTGCTGCTGCTGCTCCTCCTCCTCCTCCTGCTGCTGCTGCTCCTCCTGCTGCTGCTGCTCCTGCTGCTGCTGCTGCTGCTGCTCCTCCTGCTGCTGCTGCTGCTGCTCCTGCTGCTCCTCCTGCTGCTGCTGCTCCTCCTGCTGCTGCTCCTCCTGCTGCTGCTGCTGCTCCTCCTCCTCCTCCTCCTCCTCCTCCTACTACTACTACTACTACTACTACTACTACTACTACTACTACTACTACTACTACTACTACTACTACTATTACTACTACTACATCATACACACACACTCACACACACACATGCCTAGGACAAAATGGTAACTAACATATGCATTGATATTGAATACGGAAGGTCCTTCACTGCTAGTGACCACTCAGTCCTGAGTTTCGGACACTTCGTAGAAGTAAACTTGGACAGGGAAAGAGAGAGCGAGCGAGCGAGAGCGAGCACGGGAAGGACAAGAGAAACCAAACTTAAAAAAAAGGGACTACACATTTATGAGGGAATTCCTGAAGGAGATGCAGTGAAGTGAGAAAGGAAACAGGAAGGGAAGATAGCCAATGAAATGATGAGGTATGTACCTAGAAAGGGTCGGGAGGCAGAAGGCAAATTCATAATACCATGAAGTAAAATAGCTATGGAAAGAACACTGTGGGTCCATGGCTCATCCAGAGGCGCAGGGAGGCAAACTCTCACATGCTGGTGCATAGACACAAAGTATAGAAGATAGCGTAGGAAAACACGAAAGCATGCAAAACAGCCAAAAACGAATATGCCATATCCGACTCAAAGTTGTTACACATTCACATCAGGAAGACAATAAAGGACCAGTTAATAATATTGCAGAGGAAAAGAGCTTGCAAGAAATGAGCAGGAAGTCTGTGAGGAGCACAGAATTTTTTTTAAGAGGTATTCTTGGAGAAAATAGTGACGTTACCAAAGAACCAAAGAGAAAGAGTGCACCGGCGAGTACTGGAGACATTGCACTTACAACAGAAGAAATGAAACAGCTGTGCGAACTAGGCACCTCGAAGGCAATAAGACCAGATAGTATCTCTCCTTGGCTTCTGAGAGAGGGAGTAGAGAGAGACTGTGAGCCACTAAGCACAATCTTCAAGTCAGTTGACACACAGCAACTTCCAGAGATGTGGAAGACAGCAGGTATAGTAAAAATGTTCAAGAGGGGATATGTAGGTAGTGTTAAACCACAGGGCAGTATCAGTGACCAAGTATGTAAGGTTATAGAGAAAAATATCAGAAGTGTGGTGGAGCACCTGGAAAGCAGCAGGTTCATGAACAGTCAAAACAGCTTTAGAGATGGCAAATCATGTCTCACAAGCCTACTAGAGCTCTACAACCTTACGGAAGTGAGGCAGGAGAAAGAGAGGAATGGATGGATTGCACAAGCTGGAGGAGCAGGCAAGAATAACAGGGAAGGCACTACAGTGGATCAAACAATTAACAGGAAGGAAACAATGAGTTGTTAGAGAGGTGTCGGAATGAGAGCGTCTGGCAAATTGGATTTCACAGGAATCAGTACCGGGATCAGTACTATTTTTTTGTGGACGTGAACTACACGACGGAAAAGAGGGAGAAGGAGAGGGAGGGAGGTATCCCTGTTCTCAGATGGTGTGAAACTAATTAGGAGAATACAAACAAGTGAGCACCTGGCAAGACTACAAATGAACTGGACAGACTGTAGGTCTGGTCTGACAAGTGGCAATTGGAGAGTAATCCCAGCAGATGCTAAGTTATGAAGATTGTGGACAGGCAAAGACTGTAAATGAAATACTGGCTCGGGGGAAGGGGATGGAGTAAAGGCTGCAACCCTTGCTCAAGGAGAAAGCTCTTTGGGTGGGCATTGTACCGAGCATATCGCCTGGGACCCACATCAACTGAATAACATTTGCAGGCAATGCGCGTCTGACGGATTAGAGATTAGCCTTCAGGAACCTAAGTAAGGAGGCATTCACGACACTACCGCATGTGTTAGGCCCATATTAGAGCATGCAGCATCAACATGGAACCCACACTTGATCAAACATGTCAGGAAACTGGAGAAAGTGCAGTAGTTTACAACGAGACTAGTACATACTAGAGTTAAGGGGTATGTGCTGTAAGAATATACCCCACACACCACTTACGTTCAAACACTACTTACGTTCACACACCACACACCACTTATGTTCACCACACACAACTCATGTTCACCACACACCACTCATGTTCACCATACACCACTTATGTTCATCACTCGCCATTTAGGTTCATCACCACACACCACTTATGTTTACACCACTTACGTTCACACACCACTTACGTTTACATACACCACTTACGTTCATCACCACACACCACTTATGCTCATCACCACACAGCACTTATTTTCACACTCCACTTTTGCTCATCATACACCGCCAATATTCACACACCACCACCACATTATTTATGTTCACACATCACTTGTGTTCACACATTACTTGTGTTCGCCACAGATTGCTTACCACCACACATCACTAGTGTTCACCATACAACACTAGTGTTCACCACCAAGTAACATTGTCGTTGCTTGTGTAGTGTGAGACAACCATCAGACACTCGACTCTTCCACGTTCTCACGGAAAAGTATCATGAATTTTTTTCTGATTTCCAATTCTTTGGAAAGTTAGAAGTGGCGACCAGCAGTCGACCTCTTCTCAATATTGTGTGGGGGAAGCAAGACTGTGTGTGGGGTAAGCAAGATTGTGAGTGTGTGGGGGGAAGCAAGTGTGTGAGTGTGTGGGGAGAAGCAAGTGTGTGAGTGTGTGGGGGAAGCAAGACTGTGTGTGGGGTAAGCAAGATTGTGTGTGGGGTAAGCAAGATTGTGAGTGTGTGGGGGGAAGCAAGTGTGTGAGTGTGTGGGGAGAAGCAAGTGTGTGAGTGTGTGGGGAGAAGCAAAAGTGTGAGTGTGAGGGGGGAAGCAAGAGTGTGAGTGTGAGATGGAAGCAAGAGTGTGAGTGTGGGAAGCAAGAGTGTGAGTGTGTGGGGAAAGCAAGAGTGTGAGTGTGTGGGGAAAGCAAGAGTGTGAGTGTGTGGGGAAAGCAAGAGTGTGAGTGTGTGGGGAAAGCAAGAGTGTGAGTGTGTGGGGGAAGCAAGAGTGTGAGTGTGTTGGGGAAGCAAGAGTGTGAGTGTGTGGAGGAAGCAAGAGTGTGAGTGTGTGGGGGAAGCAAGAGTGTGTATGTGGGGGAAGCAAGAGTGTGTGGGGGAAGCAAGAGTGTGTGTGTGGGGGAAGCAAGAGTGTGTGTGGGGGGAAGCAAGAGTGTAAGTGTGTGGGGGGAAGCAAGAGTTGTGAATGTGGGGGGGAAGCAAGAGTGAGAATGTGGGGGGGAAGCAAGAATGTGAGTGTGGGAGAAGGAAGAGTGTGAGTGTGTGGGGGGGGAACAAGTGTGTGAGTGTGTGGGGGAAGCAAGAGTGTGAGTGTGGGGAGAAGCAAGTGAGTGTGGGGGGAAGCAAGAGTGTGAGTGTGGGGAGAAGCAAGTGAGTGTGGGGGGAAGCAAGAGTGTGAGTGTGTGGGGAGAAGCAACAGTGTGTGTGGGGAAAAGCAAGAGTGTGAGTGTGTGGGGGAAGCAAGAGTGTGAGTGTGTGGGGGAAGCAAGAGTGTGTGTGTGTTGGGGAAGCAAAAGTGTGAGTGTGTGGAGGAAGCAAGAGTGTGAGTGTGTGGGGGAAGCAAGAGTGTGTATGTGGGGGAAGCAAGAGTGTGTGGGGGAAGCAAGAGTGTGTGTGTGGGGGAAGCAAGAGTGTGTGGGGGGGGAAGCAAGAGTGTAAGTGTGTGGGGGGAAGCAAGAGTTGTGAATGTGGGGGGGAAGCAAGAGTGAGAATGTGGGGGGGAAGCAAGAATGTGAGTGTGGGAGAAGGAAGAGTGTGAGTGTGTGGGGGGGAACAAGTGTGTGAGTGTGTGGGGGAAGCAAGAGTGTGAGTGTGTGGGGGGAAGCAAGAATGTGTGTGGGGGAGAAGCAAGAGTGTGAGTGTGTGGGGGGAAGCAAGAGTGTGAGTGTGTGGGGGGAAGCAAGAGTGTGGGGGAAGCAAGAATGTGAGTGTGTGGGGGGAAGCAAGAGTGCGAGTGTGTGGGGGAGCAAGAGTGTGAGTGTGTGGGGGGAAGCAAGAGTGTGGGGGGAAGCAAGAGTGTGGGGGGAAGCAAGAGTGTGAGTGTATGGGGGGAAGCAAGAGTGTGTGTGTGGGAGGAAGCAAGAGTGCGTGTGGGGGGAAGCAAGATTGTGAGTGTGTGGGGGAAGCAAGAGTGTGAGTGTGTGGGGGGAAGCAAGAGTGTGAGTGTGTGGGGGAAGCAAGAGTGAGAGTGTGTGGGGGAAAGCAAGAATGTGAGTGTGTGGGTGGAAGCAAGAGTGTGAGTGTGTGGGGGGAAGCAAGAGTGTGAGTGTGTGGGGGGAAGCAAGAGTGAGAATGTGGGGGGGAAGCAAGAATGTGAGTGTGGGAGAAGGAAGAGTGTGAGTGTGTGGGGGGGAACAAGTGTGTGAGTGTGTGGGGGAAGCAAGAGTGTGAGTGTGTGGGGGGAAGCAAGAATGTGTGTGGGGGAGAAGCAAGAGTGTGAGTGTGTGGGGGGAAGCAAGAGTGTGAGTGTGTGGGGGGAAGCAAGAGTGTGGGGGAAGCAAGAATGTGAGTGTGTGGGGGGAAGCAAGAGTGCGAGTGTGTGGGGGAGCAAGAGTGTGAGTGTGTGGGGGGAAGCAAGAGTGTGGGGGGAAGCAAGAGTGTGGGGGGAAGCAAGAGTGTGAGTGTATGGGGGGAAGCAAGAGTGTGTGTGTGGGAGGAAGCAAGAGTGCGTGTGGGGGGAAGCAAGATTGTGAGTGTGTGGGGGAAGCAAGAGTGTGAGTGTGTGGGGGGAAGCAAGAGTGTGAGTGTGTGGGGGAAGCAAGAGTGAGAGTGTGTGGGGGAAAGCAAGAATGTGAGTGTGTGGGTGGAAGCAAGAGTGTGAGTGTGTGGGGGGAAGCAAGAGTGTGAGTGTGTGGGGGGAAGCAAGAGTGAGAATGTGGGGGGGAAGCAAGAATGTGAGTGTGGGAGAAGGAAGAGTGTGAGTGTGTGGGGGGGGAAGCAAGAGTGTGAGTGTGGGGGAAGCAAGAGTGTGAGTGTGTGGGGGGAAGCAAGAGTGTGGGGGAAGCATGAATGTGAGTGTGTGGGGGGAAGCAAGAGTGTGAGTGTGTGGGGGAAGCAAGAGTGCGGGTGTGTGGGGGGAAGCAAGAGTGTGAGTGTGTGGGGGAAAGCAAGAATGTGAGTGTGTGGGGGAAAGCAAGAATGTGAGTGTGTGGGGGAAGCAAGAGTGTGAGTGTGTGGGGGGGAAGCAAGAGTGTGAGTGTGTGGGGGGAAGCAAGAGTGTGCGTGTGTGGGGGGAAGCAAGAGTGTGAGAGTGTGGGGGAAGCAAGAGTGTGAGTGTGTGGGGGGAAGCAAGAGTGTGGGGGAAGCAAGAGTGTTGGGAAGCAAGAGTGTGAGTGTATGGGGGAAGCAAGAGTGTGTATGGGAGGAAGCAAGAGTGCGTGTGGGGGGAAGCAAGATTGTGAGTGTGTGGGGGGAAGCAAGAGTGTGAGTGTGTGGGGGAAAGCAAGAATGTGAGTGTGTGGGGGAAAGCAAGAATGTGAGTGTGTGGGGGAAGCAAGAGTGTGAGTGTGTGGGGGGGAAGCAAGAGTGTGCGTGTGTGGGGGGAAGCAAGAGTGTGAGTGTGTGGGGGGAAGCAAGAGTGTGAGTGTGTGGGGGGAAGCAAGAGTGTGAGTGTGTGGGGGGAAGCAAGAGTGTGAGTGTGTGGGGGAAGCAAGAGTGTGAGTGTGTGGGGGGAAGCAAGAGTGTGGGGGAAGCAAGAGTGTTGGGAAGCAAGAGTGTGAGTGTATGGGGGAAGCAAGAGTGTGTGTGGGAGGAAGCAAGAGTGCGTGTGGGGGGAAGCAAGAGTGTGAGTGTGTCGGGGGAAGCAAGAGTGTGAGTGTGTGGGGGGAAGCAAGAGTGTGGGGGAAGCAAGAGTGTGAGTGTGTGGGGGAAAGCAAGAGTGTGAGTGTGTGGGGGGAAGCAAGAGTGTGAGTGTGTGGGGGGAAGCAAGAGTGTGAGTGTGTGGGGGGAAGCAAGAGTGTGAGTGTGTGGGGGGAAGCAAGAGTGTGAGTGTGTGGGGGGAAGCAAGAGTGTGAGTGTGTGGGGGGAAGCAAGAGTGTGAGTGTGTGGGGGGAAGCAAGAGTGTGAGTGTGTGGGGGGAAGCAAGAGTGTGAGTGTGTGGGGGGAAGCAAGAGTGTGAGTGTGTGGGGGGAAGCAAGAGTGTGAGTGTGTGGGGGGAAGCAAGAGTGTGAGTGTGTGGGGGGAAGCAAGAGTGTGAGTGTGTGGGGGGAAGCAAGAGTGTGAGTGTGTGGGGGGAAGCAAGAGTGTATGTGTGGGGGGGAAGCAAGAGTGTGTGTGTGTGTGTGTGTGTGGGGGGGGGGGGTAGCAAGAGTTGTGAATGGGGGGGAAGCAAGAGTTTTGAATGTGGGGGGGAAGCAGGAGTGTGAGTGTGTGGGGGGAAGCTAGAGTGTGAGTGTGGGGGGAAAGCAAGAGTGTGAGTGTGTGGGGGAAGCAAGAGTGTGAGTGTGTGGGGGGAAGCAAGTATGTGAGTGTGTGGGAGGAAGCCAGAGCGTGAGTTTGGGGAGAAGCCATAGCGTGAGTTTGGGGGGAAGCCAGAGTGTGAGTGTGGGGGGGGAAGCAAGCGTGTGAGTGGGGGGAAGCAAGAGTGTGAGTGTGTGGGGGGGAAGCAAGAGTGTGTGTGGGGGGGGAAGCAAGTGTTTGTGTGGGTGAAGCAAGAGTGGGAATGTATGGGTATCGTCGTTTAAAATGGGAGCTGTGCAAGTGGGGAGATCAATGATGAAGCTCTTCGGAAGGCTTGTTACTTTATTTGGGTTCTTCTACACGGGCAGTGTGTTATGGCGGCCCAGGCTCAGAGGGCCATGCCCGTGTGAGTGATGGAGTAAAGCTTGTTGTCTGGGTGATGTTGGCTGCCAGAGTGAGGCAGGGTAAGCATGGTGCAAGCTGAGCTCGGTAGGCCCTTGTAGATGGCAGCACCATAGTGCTGCAAAATATGAACCCAACTGGGCATGCATTGCTTGGCAACCTACCCATGGTCGTCCTCGACCATGCTTGACTAAAAAAAAAAAAAAACCTAGGTCTCTCTCTCTCTCTCTCTCTCTCAGGAACAGGGTACAGAACACAATAAAACATATACTATATATACATGTAGACATGGACAAAAAAAATTCCTACAGGGAGGGAAGAAAAAAATGGGGGTGTGCTAAAACATCGTGGTCCAAGGCAGTGAGCTTTGGTGTCTGACACTGCACACCTTCCTGTGTCCGGACAGATGCTGGAACACAGCGGCTGAGCAATAAAGTAACAGGGTACGGTCTCATCTGAAACGGTGAAGCAGTCATCGTGTAGTAGTCGCTGCATGGTTCATTCATCCTGGGGCACAACCTGCTGGTGCTCTCGAGTGAGGTGTCGTTAATACTCGGCAACTGGGCAGGACTTCTTCTGGCATGTGACTCAGAATATTTCTCGACTGGTACTGTTGCTGGGGCTGTCACTGCTGGCGAGTGAGAGTTGTGGCAGGGACGACTCAGGTGCATCATCTGGGAGTCGTAGCAGCTTACACTGTAACTGGAATAAGTGGGCTAGCAGTCAGTGACATCATACTTTGTGCAGGTTGCTCATTGAAGCCCGGCACGAGTCAGTCACCTGCCGACAGGGTTACTGTGACTTGATGTCATCCTCTCGATCAGAGTGGGAGTCAGAGCAGAGGTTAGATTGAGCATCCTCAGACTGGGTCTACTCACAAATGCACAATGATGGTCAGGAAGTGGCGTGATACGAGTCCAATGGGGAGTCGTGGGGAGTCGGAGCAGGACGACCCAGGCATGGCGTCTATGAGCAGGGCACGTAAGTACTGTATATACACGGGGCTCAACACTCCTGACTAATGCTTGGACTGACGAGTGTCAGTCGTCAAACGGTCACAATGGGGTGACATGTAACACAATATATATATATATATATATATATATATATATATATATATATATGTATATATATGTATATATATGTATGTATATCTATATATGTATATATATATATATATATGTATATATATATATATATATATATATATATATATATATATATATATATATATATATATATATATATGTGTAATGTGTGCGCGCAATAAGATCACAGTGAACAGGTGACACCAGAATATGCAAAGCAACCACTGTGAAAGGAAAGTGAAATTCCAAGCGCTTTCGTTACTTATCACATTATCAAAGGACTATAAAGACAATAGATCAAAGGAAGGCATATAAAGGGTCGAGACCACACCTCACCATCACATCCCACAACAAAGCAACACCTGACGTGCGACGACACCCGACTCATAAGAAAGGAGGAACACTGCAGCAGGCCCACTGGCCCAACTAAACAGGTCCTTCACGACATCCCACTAACAAAATATTTGTCCAACTCAAGTACTCTACCCAAGAATTAAGATTTATTATTTGTCCAATGTATGCAGACAGCCTGTACTGTCTGCACAGACAGCCTATGCTGTCTGCCAGCTTAGTTCATATTTCGCGGCATTTAAGTGCTGCCCTCTGGGCCTGCCCAGGTCGGTGGGATGCTGGTCCCACACTCACTCTCTCCTTACTAGCTCTCTCGTGGGATGGCCTTCCTGGGCCATGGGCACAACACACAAGCCTGTGTACCCACCACTACATTACAAATAAAGTAAGAAGCCTCTGAAGATGTATCATTTACTCCCCACTACCAGCATTACCAAATAATCTCGTTATAAATGGTGGGAATCGGTGGTCGCAGCAGTTGTGTTTGCCCGGAGAGAGGAAGGAAGGAATGAAGTTGTTCACTTCATCACCCTACACAACAAGCATCAGTCTCTCAACGAGTTATCCTGATGTCGTGTCTGCACGTTTCAGCATCCAGAAACAGGTACAAGCAGGATCCAGCCGAAATTTACCGAGAAATGTAAGTGGCTACAGCGTCCCACGCTGTTTCTCAAGTCACGTGTTCAGCGTCACTTGTATGTTCTGCTGTTGTTCAGCTCAGCACAGCTGTTTCAGCAAGCCAGAGGTGAGTTTTGTGGTGATTTATGCGTCCAGTGTGAGTTTCTCCACGTGTTTGTGGAGAGAAGGGGAGGAAGTGGCCGTTCCTTGCCCTGCTGTACACTCACACCTCACCAGCCTACCATACACCACCATGTCATCACTCCCTCTGCTGTGTTTGCTGTTTTCCATGTGAATTCATTGCCAGAGCTGTGTATCCGAGTGCCTGAGGCCACTCGAAGCTGAGTGGATCGGCAAGCCATGTAGATCAGCAAGCCATGTGGATCAACAAGCCACGTGGATCAGCAAGCCATGTGGCTCAGCAAACCATGTGGATCAGCATGCCACGTAGATCACTAAGCCACGTGGATCAGCAAGCCATGTGGCTCTGCATGCCATGTAGATCACGACGCTACGTGGGGTGTGGACGACGCCATGCGAGTTGCCAGATGTCCCAGGCCTCATGCTGTGGTCTGCTGCCTGCATCACATTGACGTCACCGATGCGGCTGCCCGACTTCATGACATCACGATGTCTGCCTGACGTCACCTCGAGATGTCTGCTGACATCACAATGCTGCTGATGTCACCTCGCGACGTCATGCCTGACATCACATGATGTCACATAGTGTTCTAGTAATTATTTCAGTATTGTCGAGAAGATTGAGTGAAGATATATGTCGTGTGTTAATTAATTCCTCTCAGTCAGTGTTCTCACATGTTAGTGTATGGCTTAGTGTCAATTTTGTGCAAAGAAAAGCATCTTTTGCTAGTTAAGCAATGTTGTACTGCATGTACCGCGGGTGTGTGTAAAGTTTTCCGTGTGTCCAGTGTGGTCTGGGGCCAGACCCCTGGAGTAGCACCGTTTTACTTAGTCACCCGGTGTGACCAGTGCGTTTGACAGCTGATATTACTCAACCCCGAGCGACCGAGCCCTTTGTATAGAAAGCTCTTATGCTCGTCACTCGTGATGTTCTGCAGAATCATATCTGCTACGATTCCCATCGAGATTTGTTTCACTTCACCTCCAGAGCTTCAGAGTGCAGTTATATGTAGAGAAACAAGTCTGGGGATGCTTAGACTAACCTCTGCTATAACTCCAACTGCCTAGAGAATGACACTCGTCAAACCGCAGTTAGCCCTGTCAGCAGGCGGTGTGTCAGCCTCGTGTCACAAGCTTCAGTGAGCAGCCTGCACAAAGATGATGTCACTTTGACTGCTAGCTCGCTCACTGCAGTCCGGTGTATGATGTTACGACTCCCAGATGTTTCGCCCAGTTGTCTCTGCCACCACTCGCTCCACGCTCGCTGGCAGTGACAGCCCAGCGACAGTACCAGTCAAGAAGTGTCCTCCTGAGTCACTTGCCAGAAGCAGTCCTGCCCAGTTGCCGAGTTTTGATGGCGCCTCACTCGAGGGCATCAGCAAGTTGTGCCCCCAAGGTGAGTGAAAACCTGCAGTGACTCCTACGATGACTGCTTCACCGTTCCAGAGGAGACCGTACCCCATTACGTCACAGCTCAGCCGCAGCGATGTCTCCTGTGTTGCAGTATCTGTCTAGACGCAGGAAGGCGTGCAGTGATGCCCATCGACGCTCACTGCCTATGACCACGATGTTTAGCACACCCCACATGTTTTTTTTTCTTCCCTCCCTGTAGGAAGTTTTTTTTTTCCATGTCCATATGTATATTCATGTTTTTTATTTTGTGTTCTGTGCCCTGTTCCTATGAGAGAGACAGTTTTTTTTTAACACCCGACGATGCGAGGTAGGTGGCCGAGTGTATGTAGACAGCCTGTACTGTCTGCACAGAAAGCCTATGCTGTTTGCCAGCTTAGTTCATATTCGTGGCATTTAAGTGCTGCTCTCTGGGCCTGCCCAGGTTGGTGGGACGCTGGTCCCACACACACTCTCTCTCAGCGGCCTAGCAGAAGACTGTTACAAAAAACGCGATTCTAAAAGCTTAGAGATCTCCAGTGAATACTAGAAAGGACTGCCCTTCTAGCATCCAGCCTGTTACTGGGTTTTCGTAACAAGTAGTCAGTATCCTTGTCCAATTATCCATTATAAATCAGTATTATTCAATAGTGCTTCAGGATTACAACTGGTAGGCTACTAACTAGAGAAATTAAAATTTAATAAATTTATTAAGTCTAAGTTGTCTAGAGGTATATTATCAAAGTAAATTAAATCACAGCAATCAAAATAAAATCAATCTCTCGAGTTCAATATTATTGTGCTGAAAGCACATATCACATATATAATTCTTAAGTACCGTCAGGTACATTAACATTTAATAAGATATTACAAATATGTACAAGTATGTGTATGCGTGTAAGTGCTCTTAAGTAGTTAGCTATGTCTCAAGACTCGAATAAGACTTAAACAAGTGACTGACAAAGTCCTCAAATAAACTAACTTCTTGACCGACTGGCAACCCGAACAGTCTGCTTGAACAACAAAGAATGCTAAGCCCAATAGCAATACAATATCAAACGACTGCGACACAGAATCAGGAACAAGGAGATAATATAACGACACTAAGTAGGGACCATCTGCAGATCCACAAAAGTTACAAACCTCCCATAATACTGAATCTACGTTCAGCATAGGAATACCCGACTGTGACAATGCACAGAAACCAGTACAAAATTAGGTCAGAAGCTATAGCTAAGGACCTGAGATGTTCAGAGTGTCAATGTGACACACAACCTCAGTACAACGTCGAAAATCACAAAGTCTATACAATGTTCTGTGAACAAAGTTCTACAGAACTAACAAGAATAATGAGACAGACAATCTGTCCAACCACCAAGCGAGTCTAGAGCAGACTGAAAACTTCACGAGAGGTGAGGACACCCCCCCCCCTCGATCACGTGATAGCTACGTGGACAACTGCAGCTCAGAAGCCGGCAGTATAACGAGTGACAAGCGATAATTACAGTAGTTTGACAATCAAGACTAACTGAGCACATTTTATATACATCCTAACAACATAAGTCAAATAAGAATATAACAGTCAAATAATAATATAAAGTCATACATTTACGATTTAGCTATTATCGCAAATATAAGCAATATAAAATTAAATGAAAAAGTAATATACATTACATATATACATAATAATCATTGTAACCCATTCAGGGGTTGCAACAAAGACACAAGTCCTTACTAGCTCTCTCCCTCGTGGGATGGCCTTCCTGGGCCATGGGCACAGCACACAAGCCTGTGCACCCACCATTACATTACAAATAAAGTAAGAAGCCTCCGAAGACGTATCATTTACTCCCCGCTACCAGCATTACCAAATCATCTCGTTATATGTATTATTAAATTCTTCCCAAATTTTATTATAAATGAATATGATTTATATAAACCAAAGGAAATATATTATTTTCAAATTGAATGGTTAAAATCTCTCACATGAATAAATAGAGCATTGGAATTTTGTCCAGTTCTAATGCTATATTTATGTTGTTTTAATCTTCGAGATTTTTACCAGTTTGACTGTAATAAACTTTATCGCATCCGGCAGCATTTTGGGGGTAATTCTTATCAAAAGTTTTTTTTACTGTGTCAAGATTTTTAAATACAACTTCGATATTAAAAGTCTTAAGAGAAGGCATATCAACCAAGTTTTCATGGTAAGGAAGAACCAACATATTTTTAGTTGAATAAGGTTGGTTGTCCCTTTTTGGATTCTAAAAAGTATTTCTAGCAATTTTAAAAGATTTATCAATTTCGTTTCTAGGGTATTTCAGATCATTAGCTATTTCATAAATTTTGGATATGTCTTCATATATGAACTCTGGACTACAAATGTGCAAAGCTCTCAAAAACATTGATGAGAAAACAGACAGTTTAACTATCTTGATGTGAAGAATAATAGTGTACATAGGAACAGTTATTTGTAGGTTTTCTGTAAATTTTAAATTTGAATTCATTGTTACCTTTAATAATTAAAACATCTAGAAAAGACAATGAGTTATTTTCCTCAAATTCAACAGTAAAGTGTATGGAATGGGCTAAGCTATTTAATTTAACAAGGAAATGGTTTATATTGGGTGTCGTCGCACGTCAGGTGTTGCTTTGTTGTGGGATGTGATGGTGAGGTGTGCTCGCCACCCTTTATATGCCTTCCTTTGATGCATTGTCTTTATAGTCCCTTGATAATGTGAGAAGTCACGAAAACACTTGGAATTTCACTTTCCTTTCAGTGTGTGTGTGTGTATATATATAATATATATATATATATATATATATATATATATATATTTATTATTTTTTTTTTTTTTTTTTTTTTTTTTTTTTTTTTTTTTTTATTATCACACCGGCCGATTCCCACCAAGGCAGGGTGGCCCGAAAAAGAAAAACTTTCACCATCATTCACTCCATCACTGTCTTGCCAGAAGGGTGCTTTACACTACAGTTTTTTTTAAACTGCAACATTAACACCCCTCCTTCAGAGTGCAGGCACTGTACTTCCCATCTCCAGGACTCAAGTCCGGCCTGCCGGTTTCCCTGAATCCCTTCATATATATATATATATATATATATATATATATATATATATATATATATATATATATATATATATATAATATAATATATATTATATTATGTATTATATAGTAAATTTACATATACAGCATACAACCTACTTTACCACATACCAACATCACCACACTCCATGGAGTTCACCTTTACCCAGTACTCGCATTAGCTCACTGCTACTAGTGAGCAAAACTATTTATAAACAGGGAGGCTCCATGACAACCCTTCTTTCTGCAGGCTGTAAGAGTATACTCCCAAAACTTAAACAGGCCTCTGCACACTAGGGCCTTACAGGTAAACATGAGAGCACCAAAAACCAATAAAATAACCTATGGTATAAACTTAAAAAAAATTACCGTCCTTGCAATTACCAATCCGTGAAGTCTTATGACATCTTGCTCCAGCTGCTACGCTCCGTGTACTGACCCACAGCAGCAGTAACACTAGTAGCTTTTGTTACTAGTGTTAGTGCTGCTGCTAGTGTTGCTATCGTTGCTGCTGGTGTTATTAGTGTTGCTGCTGGTGGTGTTACTAGTGTTGCTGCTAATGCTAGCGTTGCTTCTGTTCCTTCATTTGTTATCGCTGCTGTTGCAGCTGCTTGACTAGCTCACCCTGGGTTGGGAATAACACCAGGCCAAGGCAACAGGTGTCAATAACAGTACCCCGTTATTAAACAATTAACCGGTCACATTTGCTCAAATTCACAGCTTCAAATATGTAATCATTATCCATTACCAAATATTAAAAATGATTGTAAAGCACTTCAGCTGAATGTCCATATTTGAGCGAGCAAATAAAAACACATTGAAACCATCCATTACCGCATTATTGGACCAGAATATTAATTCCCCGTCCGAAACTGTTGCGATACACCAGTGCTAGGCTGTATATTACTTCTGTACAGTATGCTAGGCTGTATATTACTTCTGTACAGTGTGCTAGGCTATATATTACTTCTGTACAGTGTGCTAGGCTGCATATTACTGCTGTACAGTGTGGTAGGCTGTATATTACTGCTGTACAGTGTGCTAGGCTGCATATTACTGCTGTACAGTGTGGTAGGCTGTATATTACTGCTGTACAGTGTGCTAGGCTGCATATTACTGCTGTACAGTGTGCTAGGCTACTTATTACTGCTGTACATTATTACTGTGGTGTACAGTGTGTTAGGCTGTATATTACTGCTGCACAGTGTGCTAGACTATATATTACTATTGTACAGTGTGCTAGGCTGTATATTACTGTTGTACAGTGTGCTAGGCTGTATATTACTGTTGTACAGTGTGCTAGGGTGCTTATTACTGCTGTACATTATTACTGTGGTGTACAGTGTGTTAGGCTGTATATTACTGCTGCACAGTGTGCTAGGCTGTATATTACTGTTGTACAGTGTGCCAGGCTGTACATTACTGCTGTACATTGTGCTAGACTATATATTACTATTGTACAGTGTGCTAGGCTGTATATTACTGTTGTACAGTGTGCTAGGCTGTATATTACTGTTGTACAATGTGCCAGGCTGTACATTACTGGTGTACATTGTGCTAGACCATATATTACTGTTGTACAGTGTGCTACGCTGTATATTACTGTTGTACAGTGTGCTAGGCTGTATATTACTGTTGTACAGTGTATTCTGCTGTATATTACATGAAATATAAAAGGAACACTGCAGGAGACCTACTGGCCCATGCGAGGCCCGTCCAAGTCGCCTGCCGGTTTATGACACTGACCCAACCTAGTCAGGTCCAGGTCATATTCACTTAAGCAAGGAGCACGGCGTCAGACCTACTAGCACAAGCTTGTCAGGTCCAACTCACACTCGTGTATTTAACCTATTTTTAAAACTACACAATGTTTTAGCTTCTATGACAGTACTCAGGAGTTCCACTCATCCACAACTCGATTACCAAACCAGTGCTTTCCTATATGCTTCCTGAATCTGAATTTTTACAACTTGAAACCATTACTGCGAGTCCTGTCTTGGCTAGATATTTTTAGCACTATCTACATCCCCTTTATTCCTGTTTTCCATTTATACACCTCGATCATATCTGCCCCCTAATTCTACGCCTTTCTAGAGAGTGCAGATTCAGGGCCCTCAGTCTATCCTCATAGGGAAGAGTTCTGATACATGGGATCATCTTTGTCATCCTCCTTTGTACGTTTTCCAGAGCATTTATATCCATTCTGTAATACCGTGACCAGAACTGTGCAGCATAATCTAAATGAGGCCTAACCAATGATATACAGAGTTGAAGAACAACCTGAGGACTTCTATTATTTATGCTTCTTGATATGAAGCCAAGGATTCTGTTCGCTTTATTGTGAACACTTGTGCACTGTTGTCTTGGTTTCAGATTACTGCTAACGAGAATTCTTAGATCATTCTGGCAATCAGTAATATTAAGATTTACATTATTTTAGCTTATTATGTGGCATGGCTATTTTCCTGTCCAACATTTAGAACTTTGCCTTTGTCTATATTAAACTGCATCTGCCACTTCTCCGACCACTGCATCAGTCTATTCAAATCTTCTTGAAGTGCTCTATGTCCTCAGAATGAATTGGACGGCCTATTTTGGTGTCATCAGCAAATTTGCTTATGTCGTTATTTATTTCCTCATCTATGTCATTTATGTAAATTGTGAACAACAAACGGCCCAACACTGACCCCTGTGGAACACCTCTTGTGACGTGCCCACACACTGATTTCTCCCCATTTATGCAAACTCTCTGCTGCACATTTGTCAACCATGCCTCTGACCAAGAAAAAAAAAATCTATTCCGTGTGCCTTAAGTTTCCTCAGTGGCCTCTGAGGTGGAACTCTATCGAAAGCCTTACCGAAGTCCATATACACAATATCATATTCATTACCATGATCTACCTCCTCAAATACCTTAGTGAAAAGAAGTTAGTAAATTCGTAAGGCAGTAACGCCTCTTTGTAAAACCGTGTTGAGATTCATTATTCAATTTATGCCTTTCAAGATGGCTATGAATTGCCTCGGAGGTAAGTCTTGTTGGTCTATAGTTCGAACCTAAGGATCTGTCGTCTCTTATTTCCTGCTTTGTATATTGCTGTGCTGTACAGTATATTCCCTATATTACTCTGCTAGGCTGTGTATAACTGTAGTGTACAGTGTATTCTGTTGTATATTACTTGATTTACAGTGTATTTTGTTGTTTATTACTTTGCTAGGCTGTATATTACCGTGCTGTACACTGTGATCTCTTTTATATTATTTTAGTATACAATGTGCGCTGGTCTCCAGTCGGAGAACGTTATGGCGAAGTCTACTGCCCAGAATGGTGCAAGTAATTTTACTTTTGATTAGACACTAGGGTTTTTCTACTCTTGCGGTTAGACCTTTGGCCAGGCTTCCTGTTGATTGTCTGGTTCACCAGATTGTTGATATTAGCGTTTTGCTGGCAAACACAGGATTAGCTCTGGTAGTTGATTTAGTCATGCCACCTGAACGGCTAGTTTATTGTGTACCCCACGCTCATCGTATGAGCGATAGCCTAAAAATCAGGATTACAGAGGTTACAGTGGGTCTCTGTTAGACTGCTGGACATCGCTACATTACAGGATTTAAATATTAGTAATTTCATATTTTAAAACTACTTGATGTAGTTAATGCACAAAATACAGTATGGAATACAATCTAAAAAAATGACATTACCACTTAGAAACTGGTCATAATTGGGTTGCAATCTTTATAAAAGCATCAAATTTTAGTTATAGTTAACAATGATGTGTTTTAACCATATATTATAAGGTTTGCATGGAAGTGTCTGAAGGTTGGATGTTATTATGATGATCCCGTGTATGACTGTCTCTGTCCATTCGCTTTTTGCATTTTGTCACTGACATATCCATAAAAACCGTACTCTGAGATACAGCTTAGCCTTAGTCTGTAAGTAACATCTTACATTCTACTGACCTTGTTACATTCTCCATATATATGTTTAACTTGACACATTTCAGTATGATCGACAATGGATCTGCTGGTTCCTGTCTGTACTTTTCTGTTATTTTCTTCAAGCTTGTTTGCTGGTTTCTTTCTGACAGTGTTTCGTAAACTGTTTGAAAAACAAAAATTATACTCAGCCCTCTCTGTATTAATGCTGTGGTAGCATTCAGGTTCCTCTTGAGGTCTACTTCATTTGATCCGTCACTATTTCTAATATTTACCGATAGCAGGTTGAAGAATTTGGACTAGGGACATGGACAATTTTCATATTATACTCATGGCGCCCCTGCTGTTCACTGGGTTAATTTTAGACATCCCCCATATCTCTTATTCCACTCCAAGAAGTTATTATGGTAGTCTGTAGATTTGGGACCTGGTACTCCAATATCTTTCAGGTGTATATCAGGTATATCTGTCCACTCCAGAGAGTACAAGTACTTTGAGGCGTTCCCAGTAGTTTAAATGCTTTATTGACTATGAGGCTAGTAAACTATTTCTTTACGGCTGTAAGGTCTGATATCTCTCGTGTTTTGAATGTTGTGAGCACAGAACAATATTCTAGGCGAGAGAGCAAGGATTATAATGTCTCCCCTCACCTCTCTGCCAAGGAATTGATGATCCATGGACGCTTGTATTTTGTTTTCGTTGCGGGAGTGATTGCTGTGTCAACAAGGGTTTGTCTTAACCTGTTGGTATACTGTCGAAAAGTAAAGTTTACGCTCTCTCTACATCCACCCTCCTCCACTTACATAATATCAACATCGGCCTTCTCTTCTTTCTAGTTTACTTAGGTTTGTTGTTCATTATTTTTTTCTGCTGCCACTTAATCATCCATCCATCCAGGGCCGGCTCTTAGGTAGGTGCAGCGGATGCAGCACACATTGGTCCCCAAATCTCAACTTATTCCGAGGCTGAGAGCCTGAATATTTAAATGTATATTGATGGTGTGGAATGAGGAAGAAATTTTCTTCGTTAATGATGTAACACAACAAAACTATATTTTAGCCATGAACCGCTTTATTGATTATAAATGAACTACATCGATTATGTTCGCATATAATTGTAGAACTGTGTTAGTGCGGTAAAGACGGGAACGCAGCTGTTAAAGAAACTGGTGGCAAGCCTAATTTTCCACCACAGAGAGTAAGTACAAATAAGAAAGTATGATGAACCCTGTGAAATTGAAGCTCAATGATTCACAGTAACACTCTCAGATGATTTTTTTTTCAGTACTCTGTTTAATATGTTGACGCAACTTCAAGAGCGACTTAACAAACAAACCCAGAATAAATGGCATGCTTAAAAGCGGTCCTACAGAAAACAGAGAAAGCAGCAAAGAATTTTCTGTTTACAATTAAAGATATTGGTACTGAAATTATTAGAGAAAAAAAATAAAATTCTTAGAGAGAAGTATTACATTGAAGTGCCAGCTATAATTATGAAAATATTTAATGAGTTATGAATATAATTAAATTTTTAAAAATGTTTTTGTAACTGAGTTTATCTAACATTGGCAGTCAGTGGCAAGTGCTGAACACTCGGTAAACTGAAATTAATAGTTATACTGACTCAGCAGTGACTCAGTCTTGTCAGTGCCATGGATGCCTTATCATTTGAGAGAGAGGAAGCAAGACATTGCAGTTTCGAAAATGTCAAAGAAAAGTTGACCAGTGATTATGTAAAAAAAAAAAAATACTTTCGTTGTTGTTACTGCATCAATTTTGATTTGTTTGATAACTGGATTATAGATGATTCGTGAATTATTTGTTGGCCCATTGTTTTGAAAAAACCTCCGACCTCGGGAAGATAAAAGGCTGGATTGGAGACTACTTACTCACTAAATTCCTCTCTCCCAAAGCTTACATATTTCCTTCGATGCTCTCTAATCTTTAACAGTACCAAACTCGAGGAATATGGCACCCTCCTAAAGGTCATTCTAGAAAGCGCCCTGAGGTTTTCCCTTGACAGATGGTGGATACAAGCCTCTCTTCCAGTCAGACTTGGTGGACAGCCAATACAGCATCCCAGATTGGCCCTGCCATCTTTCTTCTAGTCCATAGTATTAAACAAGTTAATAAAGTAGATTCTTCCAGATCTGGGTATTACAGCAGAACAAGAAGACTCCGGCTGCACTATGGCCATTACTGATTGGGAAACCCTCACTACTCCTTCGTCAAAACCGCCTGCGATGCTGGCCTACAAGCAGTCCAGCTGGGGCAGCCGCTCGCTGAAGTTTTGTGATTTTCACACCATTCTCTGTAAACTCTAAAGGCGTGTGCGTGAAAATCGTAAGAGATCAGCAGTTTCCGAGATACTCAGACCACCCCGTCTGGTACCAACAATTATTCCACGGTCAAAGTCACTTAAATTAGATTTCTTCTCTATTCTTATGTTTGGTTTAAACAACATCTGAACCTCTTGACCATGCTTTCATACATTAAGATGCTGCTACGTGATTGATTAGATATTTACATTAATGAATTTTGTATGTGTGTGTGTACTCACCTAATGTACTCGCCTAATTGTGGTTGCAGGGATCGAGTCATAGTTCCTGTCCCCGCCTCTTCACTGGTCGCTACTAGGTCCGCTCTCTCTGCTCCATGAGCTTTATCACATCTCTTCTTAAAGCTTTGTATGGATCCTACTTCCACTACATCACTCTCCAGACTGTTCCACTTCCTGACTGAAGAAGCACTTCATAACATCATTTTGACTCGTCTGAGTCTTCAACTTCCAGTTGCGACCCCTTGTTGCCGTGCCCCATCTCTGAAACATCCAGTCCCTATCCACCTTGTCAGTTCCTCCAGTCCCTATCCACCTTGTCAGTTCCTCGTAGTATTTTATATGTCGTTATCATGTCCCCCCCCCTATCTCTCCTGTCTTCCAGTGTTCAGGTCGATTTCCCTTAACCTCTCCTCGTAGGACATACCCCTTAGCTCCGGGAGCAGTCTTGTTGCAAACCTTTGCACTTTTTCTAATTTCATGACGCGCTTGACCAAGTGTGTGTGTGCGCGCGTGCGCGTGTGTATGTTGGAGGGATTTAGTTTGCCTAAGACCTAAGTGATACATGTTTATGTGAGTATGAAATCTTATATAAAGCCCCGAATGACCTTATGGCCCTAGCAGAATGGCAATTTTAAAACTTCCACTTTCCTAACTTAAGTTCAGACGACTAGTTGTCATCAACCACTGCTTAATGGTACTAACCACTGTTCCTAATGCCACTGACCACTGTTGCTAATACCACTAACCACTGTTCCTAATGCCACTGACCACTGTTGCTAATACCACTAACCACTGTTCCTAATGCCACTAACCACTGTTGCTAATACCACTAACCACTGTTCCTAATGCCACTGACCACTGTTCCTAATGCCACTAACCACTGTTCCTAATGCCACTAACCACTGTTGCTAATACCACTAACTACTGCTCCTAATGCCACTAACCACTGTTCCTAATGCCAGTAACCACTGTTCTTAATGCCACTAACCACTGCTCCTAATGCCACTGACCACTGTTCCTAATGCCACTGACCACTGTTCCTAATACCACTAACCACTGTTCCTAATACCACTAATCACTGTTGCTAATACCACTAACCACTGTTCCTAATGCCACTAACCTCTGTTCCTAATGCCACTAACCACTGTTCCTAATGCCACTAACCACTGCTCCTAATGCCACTAACCACTGCTTCTAATGCCACTAACCACTGCTCCTAATGCCACTAACCACTGCTCCTAATGCCACTAACCACTGTTCCTAATGTTATTAACCACTGTTCTTAATGCCACTAACCACTGCTCCTAGTACGACTAACCACTGTTGCTAATACCACTAACCACTGTTGCTAATACCACTAACCACTGGTGCTAATACAACTAACCACTGGTGCTAATTCCACTAACCACTGGTGCTAATTCCACTAACCACTGTTGCTAATTCCACTAACCACTGTTGCTAATTCCACTAACCACTGTTGCTAATACCACTAACCACTGTTGCTAATACCACTAACCACTATTGCTAATACCACTAACCACTGTTGCTAATACCACTAACCACTGTTGCTAATACCACCAACCACTGTTGCTAATACCACCAACCACTGTTCCTAATACCACTAACCACTGTTCCTAATACCACTAACCACTGTTCCTAATACCACTAACCACTGTTCCTAATGCCACTAACCACTGTTCCTAATGCCACTAACCACTGTTCCTAATGCCACTAACCACTGTTCCTAATGCCACTAGCCACTGCTCCTAATACCACTAGCCACTGTTCCTAATGCCACTAACCACTGTTCCTAATGCCACTAACCACTGTTACTAGTACGACTAACCACTGTTTCTAATACCACTAACCACTTTTGCTAATACCACTAACCACTGTTCCTAATACCACTAACCACTCATCTGAATGCCATTAATCACCGTTCCTAATGCCACTAACCACTATTCCGAAAGCCATTAACCACCGTTCCGAATGCCATTAACGACACGCTTCTCACCACCCCCAGCTGGAGGACCAGAACGCGCACCTCCGTGAGCAGAACGCAAAATGTAACGTTCAACTGGAGCTTCTACGAGGCCGCCTAGCGCACCTCTCCACCATGCATACGGACAAGGACCGCGACACAGAGGTGAGTACATCAACATTACTGGGTGTTCTACATCATTAAAATACTTACATTAGTATTCTAACTTTAGATAATGAAATCTGACATTTATCTTGAGTGTATAGTGCATTACACAAATATGTTAAGGACAGATCACAGTAGGCCTGCTTCATATTAAAATAGACAGAAGTTCGGTATGAGTTGTGGAAAATTTGGATGGTTGACAGCACATTAAAATAGATGTATTTGGAATCCCGTTTTTCTTAAAAGCATGATTCCGCTGGTTGGCTAGTTCCAAGCCTACTGTGGACTGGTTCAAGACTAGTTGTGAGCAAGGTCTAGGCTTGCACAAAGCTTGCTCTTGGGTTGCTTTAAGCTACCTCTAGGCCTGCTCTAAGCTAGCTTTAGGCTTTAGCTCTAGGCCTGCTTTAGGCTTGCTCTAAGTTAGCTCAAGGATTGCACTAAGCTAGCACTAGGTTTGCTCTATGCTAGCTCTAAGCTTTATATAAGCTAGCTCTAAGTTTGCAGTAAGTTATCTTTAGACTTGCTCTAAGCTAGCCCTAGACTTTCTCTAATATACCTCGAGGCTTGCTCTAAGCTAGCTTTAGGCTTGCTCTAAGATAGCTGTAGGTTTGCTTTAAGATAGCTGTAGGTTTGCTCTAAGATAGCTCTAGGTTTGCTCTAAGATAGCTCTAGTCTTGCTCTAGGCCAGTGCTAGGCTTGTTTTAGGTCTCCTAAAGACTTGCTGTAGGTTAGTTCTAGGTTGGCTTTTAGCTTATCGGCCTGCACTAAGCCTGCACTTTATCTGCAAAGCCTATCACAATGAAAATAGGTTGAGCTGACCGGGGTGAGAGGGAAGACACAAGAAACTGGGCAGTGTCTTCGGTATTCCATACCATGTTCTGGGTATGATCACCTTGAATATAGTTATTCCGAGTCTCAAATTATTCCGTGATATCCACGTTAGTTGAAAGTATTGTGCTGTGTTGCCTGTAAATGCGATCATTCCTATTGAAATATTTAAATGCAATATAACATAATAAATACGATTATCATTTAAGATAGATGTAAGAACATTTAAGTATTTATCAAATCAGCAGACTCGGTCATTTGTTGCTATTTTATTAAATTTACGTGTCTAAATGTGGCTTTTTTTTTTTAAAAGCTGCCACTATAATTTTTTTTCCATCGCATTTAAAATTCTAACATTTGTTGTACAACCACAATTCCTGCATCATTCATTTCGTACGTAACAAAAAAATATTTTAAGAAAATCACAGATGTATTTTCAAAAAGCCTATTTGAGTAGCATTCTGTATTTACTGAGCTTTTCCAAGACTGAGAACTTGAAAGCTAGTAAGCAAACTCATATTGGAGGATATTTGAATTTCCTTGTATATTTAAATGATATTGCGCGTCAATGATCTGAAATCTCATATTTGTTAAAAGCAAAATCTCCAAATCAACATGACGATTTACAGGGGACGCGACACTCCTAACGTATAATACTAGTTAGTCTTTTACAATTAAAACTTAAATTAAGATCATTTATTCAAAACTTTTTGTATAAAAATTTCCGCATTCAAGGTTGAATTCAGAAAACACATTTGAACTTTCTTAGAAGGATGAAACTTTTTTTTTTTACCTTGTCTGATATACAAGATAAAAGTAAGATCACTTGAGCTTATTTCGAAGCCTAAGCTTGTCTAGGTTGTAATAACCCCCCCCCCCCCCCGAGTGACTTACAACAGTCGGCTAATTTTCAGGTACCTACTTTATTCCTAGGTGAACAGGGGCAACAAATGTAAGGAAACAAGCCCAACCTTTTCATTTGAAGGCAATATATAATTGTTATAAAATGTCTGAAATTGTGACTTCAGTGGTAGATTCCATTTCATATTTTCTTTCACTATACGTATTAAATTATGAATAAAAAAAAAGCAACAGTCGATGTTCGCCTGTTAATAAGTGTAAATGTCAGAGACATAGCATGTGCAGATATATGCTGGCATCAGAAGTGTTATGACATCAACAATTACACACAAATTCTTGCATGGAAATCCATGAACCATATGGATGGAACGGCAAGAAACTAGTGTACAGTCTTTTATCTTTTATCTTAGCTGTTGAAATGTTTCTTTAGGATGCTGTGTTTCTGTGGGAAGTTTTCTGTAAACCACTTCATTAACTGTAAAAAACTGTAATGAGAGTCATTTAGGGCTAACCAGTTTGGGCTAGTGAAGTGTTGAGCAGACTTAAAATAAAAATATACTCCCAGGTAGGCTATATTAAAACCTTGAAATTATTAAGAGCAAAAAGGACATGGGTAAGTGATAGGATTGAATGTATTATATTGATCCCCAGTTACCCAAACTCGTCTTCACCGTATTTTCAACTCTCCTTTCCAGAGATTATGGAAAAGGAGGTCCCTAAGTCTGCCTAAGGTATGGAGGTGCTGTCTGTGTGGTAACGCTTCGGCTGCTTGTGGGGCCTTGGCCAGGGCTGCTTGTGTGGGGAAGGGGGCTCACAGCCTGCTCTTGGGGCCTGGTTGATGGGAGCTGGGAAAAATGGAGTTAGTCATAGATAGGGATCCCATTCGTCCCTGTCTGACCGGGACAACCCCGGTTTTAGGGTTTGTGTCCCACCAAATTCGGTACGGGACGCTAAATGTCCTGGTTTTTTTAAAAAAACTAAGTTAATTGTCTTGTTTGCGAAGTACTCTTATTTCTATTTTTTTTTATATTCGTATTTGTACGTAAAAGTTTTTCTGACTTTTGAATGTTGTAATCACAAATTACTCAGTTTTTTTATTGAGTGAATGTGCCTCTCAATAAAATTTAGTCAAGTGTCCCGGTTTTTTAGTTTAAAAAATGGGATCTCTAGGAATAGGATCAGTGTGAGACTGATAGAAGTGTGCTGAGATCCACGGGTTTTAAGCATATTTCACGCTTCTGTTTTCCCCACTATTGTAAGTCTTTCCTTTAAGCAATATCCGTCAAAATCCCAGTTCCGACATTTCTGTCATATATCGATATCACTATACTTAGTGCCGAGTTATAGAATTTAATCTGGAAAAAATATTCAACTGCTGGAGTGGATGATTTTGACGTTGAATATATTCTCAAGGAATTACTTCGATGAAAAGCATAATCACTTAGCACGAACACTAACTAGCTTTTTACATTTTGGTGAGAATCAGCCATAGCTTCTTGTCCGTCTTCATTTTTGTTTCATATTTAAAGTTTTGGAAACTGATTTCCATATTAAGAATAATTTGTTTGGACGTTAATGATTTCATTATTTAAATTTTATATGCAAGTTGTGTGCCACCAGTTTGCAGACTTGTATCAAACTTGTTCTGTAGCTCACTCAATACTATATTTCGTTGACTAATGGGACTATTCTAAATGTAAACATTAGAAACACGTGTTGTTTAGAGCTAATGTTTTACAGAGCATGAGCCGAATAATAATAATAATAATAAGTATGGAAGCTATAGTGACTGCCATTCTTTCAGAAGGATTAAACCATTGTATCTAATACAGCATGTGAGGGCTGATACACAGTACTGTATATGAGGATTAGTGTACAACACTGCATATGAGAGCGTAAAATATTGCAGATGAGGGTTAGTGAACAATACTGCAGATATACGAGGGCTGATGTACAATATTGTATATGAGGGTTAGTGTACAATGCTGCATATGAAGGTTGATGTACAGTACTGCATATGAGGATTAGTGTACAATACTGCACATGAAGATTAGTTTACTATACTGTACATGAGGGTTAATGTACTATACCGCATATGAGAGGGCAAGTGCAGTACTCTATGAGGTTTATTGTACAGTACTGTATATGAGTTAATGTACAGTTGTCGTTTGCTGTATATTAATAATGCTAGGAATTTGTGGGTGACCTTTAAGACGAGACCAGAATGATTTACAAAAATGAAGAATTTTTTATAACTGTTACAGAATTGATTTGGAAAACCCTGAAGCTATTCAGTTATTTTGAGGAAGTGATTTTTTAGGTTTCCTAACAGAAGCCAGGTACTATTCGGGATATAAGAGGCATTTTTGACGTTCTGAAGAAATTATGGTAGGATTTTAAAACTAAAGGACATTTTTTTTAACCTGGACGGTTTAAGAGTTTATACGATATGTGGGTTATATATTTAGCCTAAATTAGCATTATTTGTCAAAATTGATAAATTTGTGATGTGCAGATTGACTTTGTTATAAGCTAGGCTTGTTTTGCAAGACCATCCTTGTGAAATAGACAGTTTGAATACTTCATTGGAATGTTGAGACCCGCATGTTACTCATTGTGTAATAATGATAAATTTACATTTAGTTTTTACTAAGTTCTAAAATAATGACTTTTATTTTCAAACTAATGTTTTGAAAATATTCTAGTATCTTACTTAACATTCAGCAGATAATACTGTACCAGATTTATTTTCACCTACAATGTACTAAATATCATGTCATTGTAGTCCTACACACAAGTTTACAACAGATGATGATTTGGTGTAAATTAATACAAGGTATGTATTTGATATCAGTTTCCCCGTTAGTGATGTCTTGATGCTCTCTTCTAAAGTAGTAAATTTCTAGCACACAATTTTTGTAATTGAGGGGTTTGCTTCAGAAACACTTAGTTATGGATTTAGACTGGTTGGTACTTTAGATCATCAGATTTATTTATTTTTTGCTCCGTGAACCTTACTGTGCCCCCGAGTTTATATAATATATATATATATATATATATATATATATATATATATATATATATATATATATATATATATATATATATATATATATATATATATTGGACGAGGCTTGTTATTTTTAATGGAAGCCTAGGATGATCTAGTTGTTATTTCACATATATTTGGGCATTCATACTAGCCTATTTATTGCTAACACCTGTAAGGAATAGTCACACATACAAGCAGCTCAGTTCTAACCCTCCTCTTCAAGGGAAGTAGCTAGATGCCGATATTGGGCTCTTGATCCAGTGGAGCTACCCCCTCTCCTTGAATGTAACCAGGTTACGTCCCATACTTCAGGTGTTGTGTAACCCCTACGGGTTTAATGCTTCTCCCATGAATATAAAAGCACACTTTTCCAACCCTGTCCACTAGAGACTGCCTCAGTTTGAGAGTGCCTTACCCCTCTTGACTCACATGCACCATTATTGTCAAGTTGCTACCATTGTTGTCAACAGTCACCACTGTTGTTAGCAGCTACCACCATTGTTGTCAACAGTCACCACTGTTGTTAGCCGCTACCACCATTGTTGTCAACAGTCACCACCGTTGTTGTCAACAGTCACCACCGTTGTTGTCAATAGTCACCACCGTTGTTGTCAACAGCTACCACCGTTGTTGTCAACAGTTACCATCACTGTGCTGTGTTAACCTTAGCTAGTGTCACCGTATATACTCTACCCTCAATATTCTTAGTCCCAGACTTAATGTAGCTGCCTCTACTTAAGCAGCTCCATTAAACTGCCCAGTACTCACAGTAAATGTGTATATAGTGAAAGATATTTTGTGTGCAAGAGAGTTATAATTTTCCAGTATTCTACCACTTGGGAAAATAGCTGACACGCGGTAATAAAAAGACAGAAGGAAGCAGACAAAGCATTGCTTATAGATACAAGACGTCGTGTACCTATATAAATAATTAGGCTTTGTTTTATTGAAACTTTTTGTCATTCATTTTAATTGGCATTTGATACAGCTTTCCGTTACTTTATGTTCTGTATAATAATCTCACCTCATTTCCCACTCAGCATAATTTCTTATGCTCTTCATTATTTATCATACTTCCATCATCCTTATATTTCCTATCATTCCTTGTCAAAGACCACTGGACTAGAACCTAGGCCTTCAGAATGTGGCTCCGTCACACTGAAAATACCCCATGAATAGGTCCGTAGGTACTACAGGCCACTTGAAAATAGTATTTATAATATGAGATAGTGATGTTCACAAGCTGGTGCCCACTTTTTTTTTTTTATTTTTTTGAGAGTGGTTGTCACTTGGGCTCTGCTGGCCTAGGTTGAATTCCTGTAGGACCCTTGATCTTGTTAAATTCACGGTATTGTGAAAGTGTGTGTGTGTGGGGGGGGGGGTATGTGCTCACCAAGTTGTTTGCAGGGGTCGAGACTCATCTGGCCCCCGCCTCCCGGACTACTATGATCGACATCACCTATTTCTGACCTCGTGGGCCTTATATCTATTCATGAAGCTGTGTATTGAGTTTGCCTCCATCGAGGCCTGGTCACGGACTGGGCCGTGGGGGCGTTGACCCCCGAAACCCCCTCCAGGTGTACTCCCTCTCTAGGTATACTACTGCCCCATCCATGTCACTTCACTTTTCATCCACCCTGAGATTAAAGAAATACTTCTTTACTGCCCTGTGTGCCCATCATTTTTGGCTGGTCCTCTTCAGATAATCTGACAGGATCGGCCCTATCTGTCCAGGTGTGGACCCCATGCTGGGGCCGCATACTCATACTAACATATGTCTTATATAAAGTTATGAAGGATTCTGTATTTAGGTTCCTAAATACTGTTCAGAGGTTTGCTAGTCTTGCAAATGCTGCTGAACATGCACGATTTGTGTGTATCTATAGTAATATGGTTAGTATAATATA
>NC_091300.1:38983225-39008225 GCF_038502225.1 Cherax quadricarinatus | reverse complement strand
AAATCGGCCTGATGACACTGGAGGCCAGGAGGGTCAGGGGAGACATGATAACGACATATAAAATACTGCACGGAATAGACAAGGTGGACAAAGACGGGATGTTCCAGAGATGGGACACAGACACAAGAGGTCACAATTGGAAGTTGAAGACTCAGATGAATCAAAGGGATGTTAGGAAGTATTTCTTCAGTCATAAAGTAGTCAGGCCGTGGAATAGCCTAGAAAGTGATGTAGTGGAGGCGGGAACCATACATAGTTTTAAGGCGAGGTATGATAAAGCTCATGGGGCAGGGAGAGAGAGGACCTAGTAGCAATCAGCGAAGAGGCGGGGCCAGGAGCTGTGACTCGACCCCTGCAACCACAAATAGGTGAGTACACACACACACACACACACACACACACACACACACACACACACACACACACACACACACACCCACACACGGTAACTAACACACTCGTGGAGGAGTCACGCGGTTTGAGCTCGTGTTTTGGTGATAATTTCTGACTATGCCATAAGGAATAAAGTGTGGGATATAGGCGTGTGCATGCATAAGATTGCATATAATCACTTAAGCCCAGAAAAAAGGAAATACAAGTGATCACAGAAAAGAAAACAAAGGAAATAGTGGCTGAGTGTTTAGTAGGGGCCGTTGGAAGGGTGAACGGTTGTGTCAGGCCTAAATAATGTTGCCATAATAACGCAGTGGGGTATTTTGAAGAATAAGTGTGACTCAAGACCAGGGAGATAAGAGATATGTATAGATGTGTCTGTAAATACAGTGAGTGAGTGAAAAAATTAGAAGAGCTAGAGACTATAGTGCATACAGGAAGTTAGTGGAAAAATTACCGAGAAGCATCAAACATCAACTTCTGGGACAGGACAGACCCTCAACGTTACTCCACTGCCAGCCGCAAGTAATATTCACGTAGTTTGAGTTGCATGGGGTCATTAGTACCTGTCTCTAGCTGGAATTGGGGGTCACTCTCCTCGAGCTATCAGAATTAGAACAAGCAGCATTTACTGGCATTTAATAGAATTTAGAGGTAGTGGCATATAGGCGAAGCCTAGTGTATTTATTTTTGAACGTAATTTTAAACGCATAAGACTACAGTGGGAACCAAGAGATCGGGTACATATGCAATACATATGTAGTACATACGTGGGAAATAAGGACTGTTTACATAAACATATGCACACACACTTGGTGAGAACAGCTCTGCTGTTAGGTACTTGAATAGCTGTAGCACACACACACACACACACACACACACACACACACACACACACACACACACACACACACACACACACATATATACAGGATTTCACACCTTCCTGTGAAGTGACCCTCTAACCCTTTCCCCCCCCCCATCTCTCTCCCTCTCCTCTCCTCTCTCTTTCTCTCTCTCTCTCTCTCCCCCTTTCTCTCATCCTCTCTCTTCCTCTCTTCCTCTCTTCCTCTCACTCTTCCTCTCTCCCTCTCCCTCTCTCTCTTCCTCTGTTACTCTCTCTCTTCCTCTTCTTTTCTCTCTCTTCCCTTGTCACTCCCCCCCCTCTCTCTTACCTTTTCCCTCTCACTTTCTCCCCCTTTTTCCCTTCTTTTCCCCTCCTTCTACCCTCCCCTTCTCTCTCTTTCTCCCTCTCTCACTATCTCCCCCTTTTTTTTCTCTTTCTCTTTCACTAAAAAAAAAAATGATTGGGACTCGCAGGAATCAGGGATCAGATGACAATGGTACTGGTAGGGAGGAATGGGTGGAGGAGCAGTGTTAAAGGATAGAGCAAGAATGGGAGAGAGAATTAGGAGAGCTTTCTGAAAAAATGGAGAAAGAGCTCTCTGTGAAATGGGAAAAGAGGTTGGAGAAGGAGATGAAGAATTGGGAAGCACAAGTCGAAACTGCAGTTGCCAGGGTAAAGGTCCTAGAATTTGAGGTAAACAGGCTGAAGCAAGTCTCAGGGGTAGTGACCAGAGAAGACACACCATACGAAGCTGAGAGGCTGAACAGGAAGGAAGGAGATATGAATTATGCTAAGGTCATATCAGCCTGCAAAGAAGGGCCAGGGAGTGGAAGGGAAGAGCAGATGGGTGCAGATGGAGAGGGAGATAGGTCGAATGCTGAGGCACAACCATGCTACCAAGAGCCACTGGAAAAATCAAGGGAGAAAATGACCACATACAGACAGGAACCAGAGTCACAGAGGAAGAGGCAATGGGAGGAGGAAAGGGCAAAATCAGTGATTATCCATGGGCTTCGGGAGAGAGAGGAAAGGACACACACTGAACACCCTACCTGAAAATTCTAAAACTGCAGACACATTCATCACCTTCAAAACTACCATCAGAAAACATCTTATCTCCCTGATACACCCTGTCAACTAATTACACGAATACCACCTGGTGGTTAACACTTACACTCGCTCACCCATTTGACCATAAACAGAAATATCAATCTCAATCTCAAACTAATGAATCTTAACTAGTCATAAGTTGGCCTGTGATACTCCAATACTGAAACTATGTATAGTGCCAAAACAAAAGCATTCACATTGCTAAACTCACAAACTAGTATTTAGTCACTTAGCCATTATACCAACTTACCTCATAATTTTGTAATATTTTAAACTTAAGATTTAATTTAAGTCTGCCCGAAATGCCTAGCCATGCTAGGTGTTCTAGTGGTACACTCTGTAATTATTATTTTACTACATGTAAACAATACAATAACCAAATTCTGTAAACTCAGCATTGTAATCCTTATAGAGAATAAACTTTGAAAAAGACGGCAGGAAGAAAGAAAGGAGATTGAGAAAATCATCACGGAAATAGGGGGAGAAGACATGGATGAGATTGTAAATTTTCAGAGAATAGGGGGGTACTTGAAGGGGAGAAACCGACCGATCCACCTGATTCTCAGGACAAAAACAGTGCGGAACAGGATCCTCCAAGAGAAACCACGGTTGAAAAGCTCGGAAGAGTACAAGGTGGTGTTCCTAGACAGAGACAGAACTCAAACAGAGAGACAGCAGCTGAGGGAGAGGACAAAAAAGCGAAAGGAGCTAGGAAAGGAGACAAGGATGGAACCAGCAGAGGTCAGTCAGAGCAGAACAGAGCAGCAAGGGCAAGCACACACACAACTATCCTCAGAACCCCACAACCTATCACACCATCCCAACACACAATACAATCCATACCCACAGCTTCCACCCAACCCCCAACCATAGAATCCCACAGTATGCTACCAGGTCTCCCACCCCCACAGGACCCCCAAACCAGTGTTGGAAAGGAAACTGAAGGTATGGTACACAAATGCTGATGGAATAACAAACAAGTGGGAGGAGTGGCATGAAAGAGTCAGAGGCATCACCAGACATCATAGCGATCACAGAAACCAAGCTTACAGGTATGATAACAGATGCCATCTTTCCAGCGGGATACCAGATCCTGAGAAAAAACAGAAGGAACAGGGGGGGGGGTGGAGGAGTGGCATTGCTGATCAAACACCGATGGAATTTTGATGAGCTGGAGAGAGGAGACAGCGGAGAAGAAAGTGATTACATAGCGGGAACGCTTCACTCTGGAGGTCCCAAGGTGATAATTGCAGTGATGTATAACCCACCACAGAACAGCAGGAGGCCAAGGCAAGAGTATGACGAGAGCAATAGAGCGATGGTTGACACACTGGCTACAGTGCCCAGAAGAGCTCATGCATGCAGGGCAAAGCTCCTGATCATGGGCGACTTTAACCACAAGGAGATCGAATGAGAGAACTTGGAGCCACATGGGGGCCAAGATACATGGAGGGCTAAGATGATGGAGGTGGTACTGGAAAACTTCATGTACCAACACGTAAGGGACACTACAAGAGAGAGAGAGGAGAGGATGAACCAGCAAGACTGGACTTAGTATTCACCTTGAGTAGTGCAGATATTGAGGACATCACATATGAAAGACCCCTTGGGGCCAGCGATCATGTGGTTTTGAGCTTCGAATACACAGTAGAGCTACAAGTGGAGGGGGAAGCAGGAAGGCCAGGACAAATGAAACCAAACTACAGGAAAGGGGACTACACAGGAATGAGGAACTTCCTGAATGAGGCTCAGTGGGACAGAACTGGCAGGGAAGCCAGTTAATGAGATGATGGAATATGTAGCAACAATGTGCAAGGAGGCTGACGAAAGGTTTGTACCCAAGGGTAACAGGAATAATGAAAAAGCCAGGATGAGCCCATGGTTCACCCAAAGATGCAAGGAGGCAAAAACCAAGTGTGCTAGGGAATGGAAGAAATATAGAAGGCAAAGGACCCAGGAGAATAAGGAGAGCAGTCGGAGAGCCAGAAACGAATATGCACAGATAAGAAGGGAGGCCCAACGTCAATATGAAAACGACATAGCAGCAAAAGCCAAATCTGACCCGAAGCTGTTATACAGCCACATCAGGAAGAAAACAACCGTCAAGGACCAGGTAATCAGGCTAAGGAAGGAAGGAGGAGAGACAACAAGAAATGACCGTGAAGTATGTGAGGAACTCAACAAGAGATTCAAAGAAGTGTTCACAGAGGAGATAGAAGGGGCTCCAGAAAGACGGAGAGGTGGGGTACACCACCATGTGCTGGACACAGTACACACAACCGAGGAAGAAGTGAAGAGGCTTCTGAGTGAGCTAGATACCTCAAAGGCAATGGGGCCAGATAACATCTCTCCATGGGTCCTGAGAGAGGGAGCAGAGGCGCTATGTGTACCCCTAACAACAATATTCAATACATCTATCGAAACAGGAGATTGCCTGAGGCATGGAAGACAGCAAATGTAGTCCCAATCTTTAAAAAAGGAGACAGACATGAAGCACTAAACTACAGACCAGTGTCACTGACATGTATAGCATGCAAAATCATGGAAAAGATTGTCAGGAGAAGAATGGTGGAACATCTAGAAAGGAATGATCTCATCACCAGCAGCCAACATGGTTTCAGAGACTGGAAATCCTGTGTCACAAACCTACTGGAGTTCTATGACATGGTGACAGCAGTAAGACAAGAGAGAGAGGGGTGGGTAGATTGCATTTTCTTGGACTGCAAGAAGGCGTTTGGCACAGTACCACACAAGAGATTAGTGCAAAAACTGGAGGACCAAGCAGGGATAACAGGGAAGGCACTGCAATGGATCAGGGAATACTTGTCAGGAAGACAGCAGCGAGTAATGGTACGTGGCGAGGTGTCAGAGTGGGCACCTGTGACCAGCGGGGTCCCACAGGGGTCAGTCCTAGGACCAGTGCTGTTTCTGGTATTTGTGAACAACATGACGGAAGGAATAAACTCCGAGGTGTCCCTGTTTGCATATGACGTGAAGTTGATGAAGAGTTCATTCGATCGAAGACCAGGCGGAAATACAAAGGGATCTGGACAGGCTGCAGACCTGGTCCAGCAACTGGCTCCTGGAGTTCAATCCCACCAAGTGCAAAGTCATGAGGATTGGGGAAGGGCAAAGAAGACCGCAGACGGAGTACAGTCTAGGGGGCCAGAGACTACAAACATCACTCAAGGAAAAAGATCTTGGGGTGAGTATAACACCAGGCACATCTCCTGAAGCGCACATCAACCAAATAACTGCTGCAGCATATGGGCGCCTGGCAAACCTCAGAACAGCATTCCGACATTTTAATAAGGAATCGTTCAGGACCCTGTACACCGTGTACGTTAGGCCCATATTGGAGTATGCGGCACCAGTTTGGAACCCACACCTAGCCAAGCATGTAAAGAAGCTAGAGAAAGTGCAAAGGTTTGCAACAAGACTAGTCCCAGAGTTAAGAGGTATGTCCTATGAGGAGAGGTTAAGGGAAATCAACCTGACGACACTGGAGGACAGGAGAGATAGGGGGGACATGATAACGACTTACAAAATACTGAGAGGAATTGACAAGGTGGACAAAGACAGGATGTTCCAGAGACTGGACACAGCAACACGGGGACACAGTTGGAAGCTAAAGACACAGATGAATCAAAGGGATGTTAGGAAGTATTTCTTCAGCCACAGAGTAGTCAGGAAGTGGAATAGTTTGGGAAGCGATGTAGTGGAGGCAGGATCCATACATAGCTTTAAGCAGAGGTACGATAAAGCTCATGGTTCAGGGAGAGTGACCTAGTAGCGACCAGTGAAGAGGCGGGGCCAGGAGCTTGGACTCGACCCCTGCAACCTCAACTAGGTGAGTACACACACACACACACACACACACACACACACACACACACACACACACACACACACACACACACACACACACACACACACACACACACACACACACACACACACACACATATTCAGTGATATACAACAGGCCTAGTGTCTAATCGACATGTGCCTAGGACAAAATGGTAACTAACACACACACACACACACTATATATATATATATATATATATATATATATATATATATATATATATATATATATATATATATATATATATATATATATAGAGAGAGAGAGAGAGAGAGAGAGAGAGAGAGACTGATAGCACTGACGCACTATCAGTTTTAACAAGAAGGATTGTTAAATACTCGGAATTCCAATAATTTCACAACCCAGGGCAGCAGCATGTGCACGATTCATTATGAAACTTTAAATCCTCCAAGGTAAAATCAGAGGCTGTCAAAGTAAGAGATCGTTCATCGTGGCACAGAATTCTTCCCCAGTACTTTCTCATTTTTATATTGGACATAGACAGACACTTAAGTCATTGCACTATATCGTTCTTTCAGACGATTTAGAAAATCTGTAAGCTTAGAGTAAACAAATCTTCCAATGGGTCATAGACAACAGTATGATGTTCAGTGTGGACAAATTTCAGTTTCTTTGTTATGAAAAATTTGAAGAATTAAAAGCGAATGGAGTGTAAAAATAATAGGGACTTTGAAGTGATAATGTCAAATCGTTCAAGGTTCATAACAGTTGTCATCACATTGCAAGGAAATTGATAGGCTGGATAACTAGAACCTTCAAAACATTTCCAAGCCAATGGTGTCACTTGTTCTCTCTGGACTGGAATATTGCTGCACACTAACAGCACATTTTAAAGCAGGCAAAATTGCAAAACTTTATAGAGGGAATCTTTACTACCTCTATAAATCAAGTGCCCTAAATTATTGTTAATGCTTGAAGTCCCTTCAGCTGTACTCCTTGGAAAGTAGGCACGAAAGACATAAGTTATACCTGAAAAATTCTGGAGGGATTGGCCCAGAATCTGCACACCGAAATTACCCCCTACTAGAGCAAGAAGCTCTGCATGTTGTGTAGAATACCCTCAATGAAAATCCAAGTGCATGAGGTACACAAAGAAATATTGAATGTAAAGGGACCAAGACTTTTCATCACCCTACTTCCATACATCAGGGGAATTACCAGCAGATCCTAGGCTGTCTTCAAGAAACTGATAAGTTTCTCAGGTTAGGTCTTGATCAGCTGGACTGTGGTGCCTATGATGGACTGAGTGCATCTAATATCAGCAGCTTGTTTGAGCAGGCTATCAACTAGGCTGCCCACTTTGGGGCAGCTTAGTTGGAGCGGTGAGCCCCGAAATAGTCTTCAGGTAACCTTCAGCCGTGTGTGTGTGTGTGTGTGTGTGTGTGTGTGTGTGTTTTCAGAATTTTTTTGAAACCAATAATTTGTTAATTTTCCCTTCATAAAAAAAGTAATGTATTCCTGTGATTCCATGTAATCCGTAACAGTAAGAAAAGTCATGTCCTTTCTAGCGAGACACCTCCACTGTCTCCCTCCCTCCTTCCCCATCCCCTCTCTGCCACAGCTGGAGTGGGCCTCACCAGCATGTCTTCCCTGCAGGACTCATCAAGGGGTAGCTACGAGGGTGACCGGCCAGACAGTGATGAATCTCTGCCTGACGGTCGCAACGAGGCTGACTACATCCCTTCTCGCCCGTCCACGCTCGGCCGAGACCGTCGCTCCAAGTCCAGGTGATTACCTAGTACATACATCTTTTGTCTTTTTTTTTTTTCACAGTAAGAGCTGTTCTCCTACTGCACCTTACACCTACTGCAAAGGCAGTAGGTGTAAGGAAACTGTCTATATATCTCACTTAGCCGGGTAAACAAACATGGAGCCTTTCGGTTATAGGAACATAAGAAAGCAGAACACTGCAGCAGGCCTACTGGCCCATGCTGGGCAGGTCCATGTCAACCCCCGGCTTAGACCAATGGCCCACCCAACGAATGAACGAATGAACAAGTTCAGGTAAAATCTCAATGGGATGAGCAAGGAAGACGGGACAGACAAAGAATAGCGCTGGAGAGGAGTGTTTTTAGTTGTAGAAATAGAGCCAGGGCTTAACCCAGCAGCTGAGGCAATCGTGGGATAGAGCTGGAGAGATCAGGACTTGGCAGAGGATGTGGACGACGTGGGCAAGCTGTGCAGGCTGCATCATGGTGGTTGATCTGTAGATCTGGTCAGCGATTGGTTAGAACATAAGAACATAAGAAAGAAGAAACACTGCAACAGGCCTACTGACCCACGCGGAGCAGGTCCATGTCCCCCCCCCAGATTAGACCAATGACCCACCCCCCGGATTATCCCATTGACCCACCCAGTCTGGTCATCCCCACTCAAGGATGGAGCACTGTACCAGACCCAGCAGCAAAGCTAGTCAGGTCCAACTCACACCCACCCACACCCACTCATGTATTTATCTAACCTATTTTTAAAACTACACAACGTTTTAGCCTGAATAACTGTACTCGGGAGCTTGTTCCACTCATCCACAACTCTATTACCAAACCAGTGCTTTCCTATATCCTTCCTGAATCTGAATTTTTCCAACTTGAAACCATTGCTGCGAGTCCTGTCTTGGCTGGAAATTTTCAGCACGCTATTTACATCCCCTTTATTTATTCCTGTTTTCCATTTATACACCTCGATCATATCCCCCCTAATTCTACGCCTTTCGAGAGAGTGCAGATTCAGGGCCCTCAGTCTATCCTCATAGGGAAGATGTCTGATGTAAAGTAAAAGAACACAAGTGCAACTAATGTGACATAAAATGTCACATTAGTTGCACTTGTGTCCTTTTACTTTACATATTGTCGGTAATTCTACCAACTTTATTACAAGATGTCTGATACATGGGATCGACTTTGTCATCCTCCTCTGTACGTTTTCCAGAGCATTTATATCCATTCTGTAATACGGTGACCAGAACTGAGCAGCATAGTCTAAATGAAGCCTAACCAAGGATATATAGAGTTGAAGAACAACCTGAGGACTTCTATTTATACTTCTTGATATGAAGCCAAGAATTCTGTTAACTTTATTGCAAACACTAATGCACTGTTGTCTTGGTTTTAGATTACTGCTAACCAGAACTCCTAAATCCTTTTTGCAATCGGTAGTATTAAGATCTACATTATTTAGTTCATATGTGGCATGGTTATTTAACTGTCCAACATTTAGAACCTTGCATTTGTCAATATTAAACTGCATCTGCCACTTCTCCGACCATTGCGTCAGTCTATTCAAATCATCCTGGAGTGCTCTAATGTCCTCATTAGAATGAATTGGATGGCCTATTTTGGTGTCATCAACAAATTTGCTTATGTTGCTATTTATTCCCTCTATCTATGTCGTTTATGTAAATTGTGAACAACAACGGGCCCAACACTGACCCCTGAGGAACACCGCTTGTGACGTGCCCCCATTCTGATTTCTCCCCATTTATGCAAACTCTCTGCTGTCTATTTGTCAGCCATGCCTCTACCCAGGAAAAAATTTATCCTCCTATTCCGTGTGCCCTAAGTTTCATCAATAGCCTCTGGTGTGGAACTCTATCAAAAGCCTTACTGAAGTCCATATACACAATATCATATTCATTACCATGATCTACCTCAAACACCTTAGTGAAAAAAGTTAGTAAATTCGTAAGACAGGAACGCCCCTTTGTAAAACCGTGTTGAGAATCATTAATCAATCAGTGCCTGTCAAGATGGCTACGAATTGCTTCAGCAATTATTGATTCCATAAGTTTTCCCACTGTGGAGGTAAGGCTTATTGGTCTATAGTTCGAAGCCAAGGACCTGTCACCTGCCTTGTAAATAGGTATTACATTTGCCATTTTAGACTTATCAGGCACTATGCCAGTTTGTAGTGATATGTTAAAAAGATTAGCCAAAGGTATGCTGAGTTCATCTTTACATTCCTTTAACACCCTTGCAAACAGTTCATTAGGGCCTGGGGATTTGTTAGGTTTTAGTTTCTCTATTTGTCTGAGGACCATGTCACTAGTTACCGCTATCGTACATAGTTTATTATCATCCTGTTCTACGTAATCTATTATTTCAGGAATATCGCTAGTATTTTCCTGGGTGAAAACTGAGAGGGAGTAGGTATTTAGAATTTCACACATATCCTTATCACTGTCAGTGATCTGACCAGAGTTACTCTTAAGTGGGCCAATCTTGTCCCTAATCTTACTTCTGTATACCTGAAAGAACCCTTTTGGGTTAGTCTTTGAATCCCTTGCGACCTTAGCCTCATAATCCCTTTTTGCTTTTCTTATTCCTTTTTTTATTTCTCTCTCTAATTGAATATGTTGATTTCTTAACTGCCCATCCCCTCTCTTGATACTCCTATATATGCCTCTCTTTTGACCAATGAGATGTTTTAATCTATTGTTCATCCATTTGGGATCATTTTTGTTAGATCTAATTTCCCTACTCGGAACAAAAGTTGTCTGGGCAGCTAGAACTATGCTCTGAAAAATGTCATATTGGCAACAAAGATCACCTACCTGACCCATAGCCAGGACATCCCAATTTAGCCCACCCAAGTAATTTTTCAGTCCCATGAAGTCGGCCAAGCGAAAATCTGGGACAGAGATTTGATTGCAGTTATCTGGGTAATTCCATGATATATTAAATCTAAGTGATTTGTGATCACTTTCCCCAAGCTCATCATTAACCTCAAGATTATTAATTAGTGAATCTTTGTTGGCAAGAACCAAGTCAAGCAGATTGTTTCCTCTAGTTGGTTCTGTCACAACCTGTTCTAAAAAGCAATCCTGAACTGTATCAAGAAAGTCACTGACTCAAGATTTCCTGTCATATTGTTCCAATCAATTTGTCTAAAGTTAAAATCTCCCATTATCACAACATTTTCATATCTAGATGCCTTATGAATTTCGTCCCATAACAGCTTACTGCACTCCCTATCAAGGTTTGGGGGCCTATAAATCACACCCAAAATTAGTTTGTCACGTCCCTCGAGAAACTGTAGCCAAACCGATTCTGTGTTCGATGTTTCTAATCTTATATCATGTCTAAGACAACAGTTTAAATTTTCTCTTACATACATCGCCACACCACCACCCTTCCTGTTGACCCTATCAGTGTGGAATAGTTTATAACCCTGTATGTTGCACTCAGAAGGCATTTTTCTATCTTTCAGGTTGAACCAGGTCTCTGTTATACCAATAATATCTGTATTACCTACACTTGCAAGTAATTTTAGCTCATCTATCTTATTTCTTAGACTCCTACTGTTTGTATAGTAAACCTTTAGAGAGCTAGTCACTCGTTGCCCTCTACTATCGCTCTTTGTTTGTTGATCAATTGATTTGCCATTACTAGCAACTTTATTTTGAATATTGTCTTTTAAACATATCCCTGAGGTATCCCGGTAATAACTGCTGTTTTTAACCCTAATGCTGCAGCCTGATTGTTTCCCACAAACACCCATACCTCTATAATCTATCAGTTTAAATTCCTAGACAAGTCATCAATTACCCGCTGGAGATCGGCGGGAAGCAGGGTAGAGAGGGAGGCATGCTTCAATATGATTGGCTGTTAAGTATGCAGAGAGGAGACAGGATCAGCGTTGATTGGTGGATAACACTTCATATCTGCGTTTTGTTAGTTTTCGTTCCTGTCGTAGAGCCATTTTGAAGTCTTTTGAAAGCAGGTTTTGATAATAAACCAAGTTTGAGCAGACTTTTGCTGTCTTTTTCTAAGTCTGCAATTAGGGCAGTTTCAGTGTGGGGATTGCATCCAGGAGCAATAGTGTACTTGATACTACCATGGTACATGGAATAGATGACCTGAGGTGCATATAGCAACGGGGTGTGAGGGTTATATGTATAGAAGGTGAGGGGTTCAGTTGGTCTAAATATTGTTTCCTCTTCCATTTCTTCAGGTCTTCGAGTATCTTGAAGTGGATTTTCAGGAGAAAGTGTCTTAGCTTTCTTGGCTTGTGGTGGTTGAGTTGGAGATGAAACAGGTGGTTCGTTAGTAGTAGCAAAAGAGGTGGAAGACTCAGGTGATTGGTCCACAACGGTGGTGACGTTGGAAGTTGCTGATTGGTTGTTTCTTGGAGATGGAATTTCAGGTATTGTGATGTTGCCTAATTCTTTGGTGAGCTTGATGATGACGGCAGATGGTGGAGAGTCTGGGAAAGTAAAGTTTGGCATGTTGTTCAATCGGAAGAGCTTGTTAATAACAGTGTTGAAGGAGCCTGGTAATGCCATATTATGCATGTGTGCATATAGCATACAGTAATGAACTTGAATGAACTTTCGTAGGTTCACAAGCTGATGGAATAGTGGTGGAGGGTTGGGTAGCTTTTAAAAGTTTTGTTGTGTCAGCCTGGAGTTTGGTGATGGCAGCATAAGTAGGTGACTTGGAAGGTATCTTCTTCTGTTCTGCTCAGCGCTGTATAGCCCTTGTGGCTTAGTGCTTCTTTTTGATTATAATAATAATAATAATTCTGTTCTGCTTCCTGGCTTTTTTTTTCAGAATTTCTCGACGAGTGGGGCACTTTGCAGTGGTAGTATGGTGATTGTTTTTGCAGTTGAGACACTTAACATGACTCACGAAATCATAATGACACGATTGCAAACAAACCATACCACGGGTGGGGATAGAACCCGCGATCATAGTCTCAAAACTCCAAACCGTCACGTTAGCCACTGGATCAGCTAGCCACAGTAAGAGTCGTCCAACTAGGTACATTTCTACACCATAGAAAGGTTAGCATAGGCACCACTGTGACCACAAATGCAAGTTTTTACAGATGAATCTCCAGCTAGCGTGGCCGTGATGAACTCTATTTCAAGTCCCCTCAAAGCTAGCTGATCCAGTGGCTAATGCGACAGTCTGGAGTTTTGAGACTCTCTGATTGCGGGTTCTATCCCCACCCATGGTATGGTTTGAGACACTTAAGTGGGGCAGTAGAAGTACAAGTCTTGGAATCGTGGCCTTCAGACCTGCAGGTAGAGCAGAACTTTGTCTTTTGTGGGGCAGTCTTTTGTAGAGTGCAGGTAAGAGTAGCAACTCCAGCACTGAGTAATATGATGGTACCACTCAGCTTCAATATGACTGGAGTTAATGAAGTAATAATATATGGCCAGGCCTTCAGCCATAGCTTGGGCAGCCATTGTCACATCAGTAAAAGTGATTTTCAGCATGGAGGCAGTAGGAATCTTGGTGATGCTTTCAACTGTAGCCCAGGGATTTTGTTCTTCTATGGAGGTCTTTAGGTCTTCAACAGGTTGTATGGTAATCAGTTTGTCAAGTCTCTTCAAGAAGACAGTCCTCTTAGCCCGTAAGGCAGGAGAGGACATGACTTTGAAGCCACGGTCTGGTAGAGTGGACAAAGCAGAGGTCAGTAGTTTTTCAGCTTCAACATCGTCATTCACAGACAATAATGAAGGCTTCTTGGAGTGAGAGGATGGTATTAATCTTGGCCTGTAGACCCCTGATTGCCACAGCAAGGGCAAGCTTGGTGGAGTCATTGATCGTACCACTGGTTGGTTTTATCTTGACTGTTGGAGAAGCTCATCTTGGGACTGGCCCACCCAGTCAGGTTACCTCCACTTAAGGAAGGAGCACGGCATCTGACCCAGTAGCACCAGGTAGTCAGGTCCAACTCACACCCACCCACCCACACCCACTCGTGCATTTATCTAACCTATTTTTAAAACTACACGTCTTAGCTTCTGTGACAGTACTCGGGAGTTTGTTTCACTCATCCACAACTCTTACCAAATCAGTGCTTTCCTATGTCCTTCCTGAATCTGATTTTTTTTGGCTTAAAATCATTGCTGCGAGTCCTGTCCAGGCTAGATATTTTTAGCACGCTATTTACATCCCCTTTATTTACTCCCATTTTCCATTTATACACCTCAATCATATCCCCCCTAATTCTACGCCTTTCTAGAGAGTGCAGATTCAGGGCCCTCAGAAGAATGCTATATTCATAAAGTTACTGGTGGAATATTTGTAGGTACAGAAGTGTGTTAAATTTTCCCCCAGGATTCAAGCTACAGCATCCAGGTACCTCGTCAGTGAGACATCAGAAACTAATAAGTGGTACTGGCCACATTTAAAATAGCTTTAAACGTGTAGGTGGGAAAATGTTGAAAAAAGGCTGTTTACATGTATTACCTGGAGTTTACCTGGTGAGAGTTTTGGGGGTAAACACCCCCGCGGCTCGGTCTGTAACCAGGCCTCACGGTGGATCAGGGCCTGATCAACCAGGCTGTTACTGCTGGCTGCATGCAATCCAACATACAGACCACAGCCTGGCTGATCAGGTACCGACTTTAGGTGCTTGTCCAGTGCCTGCTTGAAGACAGTTAGGGGTCTATTGGTAATTCCCATTACGTATCGTGGGAGGCAGTTGAACAGTCTTGGGCCCCTGACACTTATTGTGTTGTCTCTTAATGTGCTAGTGGCATCCCTGCTTTTCATTGGGGGATGTTGCATCGTCTGCTGAGTCTTTCGCTTTCGTAGGGAGTGATTTTTGTGTGCAAGTTTGGTACTAGTCCCTCTAGGATTTTCCAGGTGTATATAATCATACATCTCTCCTGCCTGCATTCCAGGGAGTACAGGTTCAGGAACTTCAAGCACTCCCAGTAATTGAGGTATTTTATCTCAGTTATGCGTGCTGTGAAGGTTCTCTGTACATTTTGTAGGTCAGCAATTTCACCTGCCTTGAAAGGTGTCGTTAGTGTGCATCAATATTCCAGCGTAGATAGAACAAGCGACCTGAAAATTGTTATCATGGGTTTGGCATCGCTCGTGTTGAAGCTTCTCATTATCCATCCTGTCATTTTTCTAACAGATACGATTGATACAATGTTATGGTCCTTGAAGGCGAGATCCTCCGACATGATCACTCCCAGGGCTTTGACGTTAGTTTTTCACTCTATTGTGTGGTTGGAATTTGTTTTATACTCCGATGAAGTTTGAAGTTTTAATTTCCTCACATTTACCATATCGGAGTAATTGAAATTTCTTATCGTTGAACTTCATGTTTTCTGCAGCCCATTGAAAGATTTGGGTGTTGTCTGCTTGGAGCCTTGCAGTGTCTTCAATGGAAGACACTGTCACGCAGATTCGGGTGTCATCTGCAAAGGAAGACATGGCACTGTGGCTTATATCCCTGTCTGTCTGATATGAGGATGAGGAACAAGATGGGAGTGAGTACTGTGCCTTGTGGAACAGAACTTTTCACCATAGCTGCCTCAGACTTTACTTTGTTGACTACTACTATTTATGTTCTATTTGTCAGGAAATTATAGATCCATCTACCAACTTTTCCTGTTATTCCTTTAGCATGCATTTTGTACACTATTACGCCATGGTGACACTTGTCGAAGGCTTTAGCAAAGTCTGTGTATATTACATCTGCATTCTTTTTGTCTTTTAGTGCATCCAGGACCTTGTCGTAGTGATCCAGTAGTTGGGACAGACAGGAGCGACCTGCTCTAAACCCATGCTGTCCTGGGTTGTGTAATTGATGGGTATCTAGATGGGTGGTGATCTTGCTTCTTAGAACCCTTTCAAAGATTTTATGATATGGGATGTTAGTGCTATCGGTCTAGTTCTTTGCTGTTGCTTTACTGCCCCCTTTGTGGAGTGGTGCTATGTCTGTTGTTTTTAGTAACTGTGGGATGATCCCAATGTCCATGCTCCCTCTCCATAGGATGTTGAAAGCACATGATAGGGGCTTTTTGCAGTTCTTGATGAACACGGAGTTCCACGAGTCTGGCCCTGGGGCAGAGTGCATGGGCATGTCATACATCGCTTGTTTGAAGTCATTTGGCCTCAGGATAACATCAGATAGGCTTGTGTTTACCAAATTCTGTGGCTCTCTCATAAAAAATTAATTTAGATCTTCGACTCTCAGTCTGGTTAGCAGCTTGCTAAAAACTGAGTCATATTGGGACTTAAGTAGCTCACTCATTTCCTTGCTGTCATCTGTGTAGGACCCATCTTGTTTAAGTAGGGGCCCAATACTGGATGTTGTTCTCGACTTTGATTTGGCATAAGAAAAGAAATACTATGGGTTTCTTTTGATTTCATTTATGGCTTTTAGTTCTTCCTGCGATTCCTGACACCTATAAGATTCCTTAACTTTAGTTCGATATTTGCTATTTCTCTGACCAGTGTCTCCCTACGCATTGCAGATATATTGGCCTCTTTTAGCTGCTCTGTTATTCTTTTCCTTCACCTGTAAAGGGAGTGTCTGTCTCTTTCTATATTACATCTACTCCTTTTTCTTAAAGAAATATGCCTTGAGCATACATTGAGTGCCACAGAGTTAATCTGTTCTAGGCATAAGTTGGGGTCTGTGCTGCTTAGGCTATCTTTTCAGCTTATATCATTTAGGACTTGGTTTACTTGGTCCCAATTTATGATCTTGTTATTGAAGTTTAATTTGGTGAAGGCTCCCTCGTGACTGATCACATTTTGTCGGTCTGGGGCTCTGCGCATACATGTCTGAACCTTGATTATGTTGTGATCTGAGTATATTGTTTTTGATGTGGTGACATTTCGTATCAGCTCATCATTGTTAGTGAAGATGAGGTCCAGTGTATTTTCCAATCTAGTAGGCTCTATTATTTGCTGGTTTAAGGTGAATTTTGTGCAGAGATTTAAAAGCTTGTTGCGTGTGTGTGTGTGTGTGTGTGCGTGTGTGTGTGTGTGTGTGTGTGTGTGTGTGTGTGTGTGTGTGTGTGTGTGTGTGTGTGTGTGTGTGTGTGTGCGTGTGCGTGTGCGTGTGCGTGTGCGTGTGCGTGTGCGTGTGCGTGTGTGTGTGTGTGTGTGTGTGTGTGTGTGCGTGTACTCACCTATTTGTACTCGCCTATTTGTGGTTGCAGGGGTCGAGTCCTAGCTCCTGGCCCCGCCTCTTCACCGGTTGCTACTAGGCCCTCTCTCTCCCCGCTCCATGAGCTTTATCAAACCTCGTCTTAAAACTGTGTATGGTTCCTGCCTCCACTACGTCATTTTCTAGGCTATTCCACTGCCTTACAACTCTGACTGAAGAAATACTTCCTACTATCTCTCTGACTCATTTGTGTCTTCAACTTCCAATTGTGGCCTCTTGTTTCTGTGTCCCCTCCCTGGAACATCCTGTCCTTGTCCACCTTGTCTATTCCACGCAGTATTTTATATGTCGTTATCATGTCTCCCCTGACCCTCCTGTCCTCCAGTGTCATCAGGCCGATTTCCCTTAATCTTTCTTCATAGGACATTCCCCTTAGCTCTGGAACTAACCTTGTTGCAAACCTTTGTACTTTCTCTAGTTTCTTGACGTGTGTGTGTGTGTGTGTGTGTGTGTGTGTGTGTGTGTGTGTGTGTGTGTGTGTGTGTGTGTGTGTGTGTGTGTGAGTCCTCATCTGAGTTGCCTCCTGGTGTTATCACTGCAACAACATTATTTGCTGTATTCCTCCATTTTAGGTGCCTTAAGTTGAAATCCCCCAGGAGCAAGATGTTGGGGGCAGGAGCTGGAAGATTTTCCAGACAGTGGTCAATTTTCAACAGCTGTTCCTGGAATTGTTGGGACATTGCATCCGGAGGCTTGTAAACTACTACAATGGCCAGATTTAGATTCTCAATCTTTACTGCTAAAACTTCAACTACATCATTTGAGGCATTTAGCAGTTCTGTGCAAATAAGTGACTCTGCAATATACAGGCAAACCCTTCCCCCTCCCTTTTGCCTGTTCACTCTGTTGCACCTGTATAGGTTGTAATCTGGGATTTGTATTTTGTTGTCCAAGTGATCCTTTATGTGGGTCTCTGTGAAAGATGTGAATATTGCATTTGCTTCTGCAAGCAGTACAGGGATGAAAGGTATTTTGTTGTTCGTTGCTGGCTTTAGACCCTATTGCAATAAAATTGGAATTTTCGCTAATGATTTGTTTGTGCTAAAAAAAAAATGACTCAAACATTTAAGGAGTCTTGCTATAAAATATGAGCTACGAAGATAGGCAGAAAGTACTTGGATATGCCCTCAGTGGCTTGTAGAAGAGTAATAAAAGAGTATAGTGGTATCATTGCTCTTATATGGGTGTGAAGCATAGGTGGTAAATTTTGCAACAAGGAGAAGGCTGGAGGCAGTGATGTCTTGTCTGAAGGCAATGTGTGGTGTGAATATTATACAGAGAATCTGTAGTTTGGAGATTAGAAAAAGGTGTGAGGGGTTATAAAAGTACTGCCCAGAGAGCAGAGGAGGGGTCGATGAGGTGATTCAGACAATTATAGAGGATGGAACAAAACAGAATGACTCGAGAGGGTATATAAAGCTGTAGTGGAGGGAAGGTGGGGTAGGGGTCGTCCTAGGAAAGGCTGGACGGAGGAGGTAAAGGAGGCTTAGACTTCCAGCAAGTGTGCGTGAGCATTTTAGATATGAGCGAGTGGAGGCAAATAGTTTTTATGACTTGATGTGCTGTTGGAGTGTGAGCAAAGTAACATTTATGAAGGGATTCAGAAAAGCAGTTAGCTGGACCTGAGTCCTGGAGGCGAGAGGTAGTGTCTGTGCTGTGAAGGATGGGGGGTGGAAATATGCTGCCATTTTTGAACTGTAGTGTAGGTGCACCTCTAGCAAGACAATTATGAAAGTGTTTCTTCTTTTTCAGATCACCCTGCTTCAGTGGGGAATGGCCAGTGTGTTAATAAAAAATAAAAATAAGACTATGTGGTTAATATGTCTTCCTGTTAGCTTCTACAAGCCGCTGAGGGCATATCCAAGTACTTTCAGCCTATCTTTGTAGCTCATATTTTATAGCAAGACATTATATAGCTTGTCTTTCACACTTCTTAAATGTTTGAGTCTTTTTTTTTTTTAGCACAAACAAATCATTAGTGAATATTCCAATTTTATTGCAATAGGGTCTAAAGCCAACAATGAACAACAAAATACCTTTCATCCCTGTACTGCTTGCAGAAGAAAATGCAATGTTCACATTTTTCACAGAGACCCACATAAAGGATCACTTGGACAACGAAATATGGATCCCAGATTATAACCTATGCAGGTGCAACAGAGTGAACAGGCAAAAGGGGGGGGGGGGGTTGGCCTGTATATTGCAGAGTCACTTATTTGCACAGAACTGCTAGCCTGAAATGATGTAGTTGAAGTTTTAGCAGTAAAGATTGAGAATCTAAATCTGGTCATTGTAGTAGTTTACAAGCCTCCGGATGCAATGTCCCAACAATTCCAGTAACAGCTGTTGAAAATTATATACACCTACCATCCGACTTACGATCGAGTTCGGTTCCGTGAAACCGGTCATAAGTCAAAATGGACGTAAGTCGAACTTTACTACTGAATATCAATATCACATTTTTGTAATGACTTTATTTTATTGTTTTATTTTGGTATTTTATGTTTACTTTACTTTTTATGCTGTTAGTACTGTATTTTATACTGTAAGGTTTAGGATAAACACTGTGTACAACACAAAGTTGTTTATTTCCCAGAAATTTGGCAAAAAAAAACATGGTTGTAAGTCGAGCACGTTGTAAGTCGGATGGTGGGGGGGGGGGTGTACTCACCTATTTGTGGTTGCAGGGGTCGAGTCATAGTTCCTGGCCCCGCCTCTTCACTGATTGCTACTAGGTCCTCTCTCTCCCTGCTCCATGAGCTTTATCATACCTTGCCTTAAAACTATGTATGGTTCCCGCCTCCACTACTTCACTTTCTAGGCTATTCCACGGCTTGACTACTCTATGACTGAAGAAATACTTCCTAACATCCCTTTGATTCATCTGAGTCTTCAACTTCCAATTGTGACCTCTTGTGTCTGTGTCCCATCTCTGGAACATCCCGTCTTTGTCCTCCTCGTCTATTCCGCGCAGTATTTTATATGTCGTTATCATGTCTCCCCTGACCCTCCTGGCCTCCAGTGTCGTCAGGTCAATTTCCCTCAACCTTTCTTCGTAGGACAATCCCCGTAGCTCTGGGACTAGTCTTGTTGCAAACCTTTGCACTTTCTCTAATTTCTTGACGTGCTTGACTAGGTGTGGATTCCAAACTGGTGCTGTGTACTCCAGTATGGACCTGACATAAATGGTATACAGAGTCTTGAACGAATCCTTACTGAGGTATCAGAACTCTATCTGTAGGTTTGCCAGGCGCCCGTATGCTGCAGCAGTTATCTGATTGATGTGCGCCTCGGGAGATATGCTCAGTGTTATACTCACCCCCAGATCTTTTTCCTTGAGTGAGGTTTGCAGACTTTGGCCATCTAAACTATATTGTGTCTGCGGTCTTCTTTGCCCTTCCCCAATCTTCATGACTGCATTTGGCAGGGTTAAACTCAAGGAGCCAGTTGCTGGACCAGGCTTGTAGCCTGTCCAGGTCTCTTTGTAGTCCTGCCTGATCCTCATCCGATTTGATTCTTCTCATTAACCTCACATCATCTGCAAACAAGGACATTTCTGAGTCTATCCCTTCCGTTATGTCATTCACATATACCAAGAACAGCACAGGTCCTAGGACTGACCCCTGTGGAACCCCGCTTGTCACAAGCGCCCACTCTGACACCTCGTCACGTACCATGACTCGTTGTTGCCTCCCTGTCAGGTATTCTCTGATCCATTGCAGTGCCTTTCCTGTTGTGTGCCTGATCCTCTAGCTTTTGCAGTAACCTCTTGTGAGGAACTGTGTCGAAGGCCTTCTTGCAGTCCAAAAAAATGCAGTCGATCCACCCCTCTCTCTCTTGTCTTACTTCTGTCACCTTGTCATAAATCTCTAGTAGGTTTGTGACACAGGATTTTCCCTCCCTGAAACCATGCTGGTTGTCAATTATACACTTGTTTCTTTCCAGGTGCTCCACCACTCTCCTCCTGATGATCTTCTCCATGACCTTGCATACTATACACGTTAGTGATACAGGTCTGTAGTTTAGTGCCTCATGTCTGTCTCCCTTTTTAAAAATTGGGACTACATTTGCCATCTTCCATACCTCATGGAGTTGCCCAGTTTCAAATGATGTGTTGAAGTTCTTTGTTAATGGCACACACAATATCTCTGCTCCCTCTTTAAGGACCCACGGAGAGATGTTGTCTGGTCCCACCGCCTTTGAGGTGTCAAGTTCGCATAGCAGCTTCTTCACCTCCTCCTTGGTTATATGTACCTCATCCAGCACTTGCTGGTGCACCCCCCTGCTCTGATTTCCTGGAGTCCTACTGGTTTCCACTGAAAATACTTCTTTAAATCTTGTGTTGAGCTCCTGACATACCTCCCGGTCATTTCTTGTGAGTTCCCCATCACCCTTCCTCAGTCTGATTACCTGGTCCTTGACTGTTGTTTTCCTCCTGATGTGGCTGTACAACAGCTTCGGATCAGTCTTGACTTTCGATGCTATGTCATTTTCGTATTGCCGCTGAGCCTCCCTTCTTATCTGTGCATATTCGTTTCTGGCTCTTCGGCTAATCTCTTTATTTTCCCAAGTTCTCTGTCTTCTGTACCTTTTCCATTCTCTAGTACACCTAGTTTTTGCCTCCCTACACCTTTGGGTGAACCAAGGACTCGTTCTGTTCTTCCCATTATTTCTGTTTCCCTTGGGAACAAACCTCTCCTCTGCCTCCTTGCATTTTGTTGCCACAGTCCATCATTTCTTGTACTGGTTTTCCCGTTAGTTCCCTCTCCCACTGAATGTCTTGAAAGAAGTTCCTCAAGCCTGAGTAGTTCCCCCTTTTGTAGATTGGTTTTTCCCCACCCTATTCCTGCTGCTCTCTCCACTTGGAGCTCAACTATGTAGTCGAAGCACAGAACCACATGATCACTAGCTCCCAGGGGCCTTTCATACGTGATATCCTCGATGTCAGAACTACTCAAGGTGAATACAAGGTCCAGTCTTGCTGGTTCATCCTCTCCTCTGTCTCTGGTAGTGTGTCTAACATGATGCATGAGGTTTTCCAGTACCACATCCATCATCTTGGCTCTCCATGTTTCGGGACCCCCATGGGGCTCCAGGTTTTCCCAGTCAATCTCCTTGTGATTGAAATCACCCATAAGTAGTAACTTTGCTCCCCCGTGTGTGTGTGTATGTATGTATGTATGTATGTATGTATGTATGTATATATAATATATATATATATATATATATATATATAATTTTTTTTTTTTCCCAACAAGTCGGTCGTCTCCCACCGAGGCAGGGTGACCCAAAAAAGAAAGAAAATCCCCAAAAAGAAAATACTTTCGTCATCATTCAACACTTTCACCACACTCACACATTATCACTGCTTTTGCAGAGGTGCTCAGAATACAACAGTTTAGAAGTATATACGTATAAAGATACACAACATATCCCTCCAAACTGCCAATATCCCAAACCCCTCCTTTAAAGTGCAGGCATTGTACTTCCCATTTCCAGGACTCAAGTCCGACTATATGAAAATAACCGGTTTCCCTGAATCCCTTCACTAAATATTACCCTGCTCACACTCCAACAGATCGTCAGGTCCCAAGTATCATTCGTCTCCATTCACTCCTATCTAACACGCTCATGCACGCTTGCTGGAAGTCCAAGCCCCTCGCCCACAAAACCTCCTTTACCCCCTCTTTCCAACCCTTTCGAGGACGACCCCTACCCCTCTTTCCTTCCCCTATAGATTTATATGCTTTCCATGTCATTCTACTTTGATCCATTCTCTCTAAATGACCAAACCACCTCAACAACCCCTCTTCTGCCCTCTGACTAATGCTTTTATTAACTCCACACCTTCTCCTAATTTCCACACTCCGAATTTTCTGCATAATATTTACACCACACATTGCCCTTAGACAGGACATCTCCACTGCCTCCAACCGTCTCCTCGCTGCTGCATTTACCACCGAAGCTTATATATATATATATATATATATACATTATATATATATATATGTATATATACACATACATATATATATATATACATATACAGTGGACCCCCGCATAACGATCACCTCCGAATGCAACCAATTATGTAAGTGTATTTATGTAAGTGCGTTTGTACGTGTATGTTTGGGGGTCTGAAATGGACTAATCTACTTCACAATATTCCTTATGGGAACAAATTCGGTCAGTACTGGCACCTGAACATACTTCTGGAATGAAAAAATATCGTTAACCGGGGATCCACTGTATATATATATATATATATATATATATATATATATATATATATATATATATATATATATATATATATATATATATATATATATATATATATATATATATATATATATATTATATGTATATATTATTATTTTTTTTTTTTTTTTATCACACCGGCCGATTCCCACCAAGGCAGGGTGGCCCGAAAAAGAAAAACTTTCACCATCATTCACTCCATCACTGTCTTGCCAGAAGGGTGCTTTACACTACAGTTTTTAAACTGCAACATTAACACCCCTCCTTCAGAGTGCAGGCACTGTACTTCCCATCTCCAGGACTCAAGTCCGGCCTGCCGGTTTCCCTGAATCCCTTCATAAATGTTACTTTGCTCACACTCCAACAGCACGTCAAGTATTAAAAACCATTTGTCTCCATTCACTCCTATCAAACACGCTCACGCATGCCTGCTGGAAGTCCAAGCCCCTCGCACACAAAACCTCCTTTACCCCCTCCCTCCAACCCTTCCTAGGCCGACCCCTACCCCGCCTTCCTTCCACTACAGACTGATACACTCTTGAAGTCATTCTGTTTCGCTCCATTCTCTCTACATGTCCGAACCACCTCAACAACCCTTCCTCAGCCCTCTGGACAACAGTTTTGGTAATCCCGCACCTCCTCCTAACTTCCAAACTACGAATTCTCTGCATTATATTCACACCACACATTGCCCTCAGACATGACATCTCCACTGCCTCCAGCCTTCTCCTCGCTGCAACATTCATCACCCACGCTTCACACCCATATAAGAGCGTTGGTAAAACTATACTCTCATACATTCCCCTCTTTGCCACCAAGGACAAAGTTCTTTGTCTCCACAGACTCCTAAGTGCACCACTCACTCTTTTTCCCTCATCAATTCTATGATTCACCTCATCTTTCATAGACCCATCCGCTGACACGTCCACTCCCAAATATCTGAATACGTTCACCTCCTCCATACTCTCTCCCTCCAATCTGATATTCAATCTTTCATCACCTAATCTTTTTGTTATCCTCATAACCTTACTCTTTCCTGTATTCACCTTTAATTTTCTTCTTTTGCACACCCTACCAAATTCATCCACCAATCTCTGCAACTTCTCTTCAGAATCTCCCAAGAGCACAGTGTCATCAGCAAAGAGCAGCTGTGACAACTCCCACTTTGTGTGTGATTCTTTATCTTTTAACTCCACGCCTCTTGCCAAGACCCTCGCATTTACTTCTCTTACAACCCCATCTATAAATATATTAAACAACCACGGTGACATCACACATCCTTGTCTAAGGCCTACTTTTACTGGGAAAAAATTTCCCTCTTTCCTACATACTCTAACTTGAGCCTCACTATCCTCGTAAAAACTCTTCACTGCTTTCAGTAACCTACCTCCTACACCATACACTTGCAACATCTGCCACATTGCCCCCCTATCCACCCTGTCATACGCCTTTTCCAAATCCATAAATGCCACAAAGACCTCTTTAGCCTTATCTAAATACTGTTCACTTATATGTTTCACTGTAAACACCTGGTCCACACACCCCCTACCTTTCCTAAAGCCTCCTTGTTC
>NC_091300.1:38953225-38975725 GCF_038502225.1 Cherax quadricarinatus | reverse complement strand
ACTAGCGGTAAAAACGTATATATACGTTTGGACCGTTTATGGGTTAGACGTATTGATGAGTGATGAAACGGAAGGAGGGGAGAGGATGGAGGCATTTACAATTGTTTGGAAGGAGAATCCCCTTCCTTAAAGTCTTCAGGTAGCAAGTCCTTTTCAGGGGTTACTTCCCTTCTTTGTTTTTTAACCCTTTAGTGGCATGAACGATATATACGTCTTCTTACAGGTACCGTGTTTGGACGTATATATACTCACTCTCAGCGGCTTTCCAAATCGAGCAGGAGAAAGCTGGTAGGCCCACACATGTGAGAAGAATGGGTCTGTGTGGTCAGTGTGCACCATATAAAAAAAATCCTGGAGCACGCAATGCATGAGAAAAAAAAAACTCCGACGTTTTTTTAATTAAAATGCCGACTTTGTGGTCTATTTTCGTATAGTATTTATGGTTGTATTCTCTTTTTCTTGGTCTCATTGGATAGAATGGAAACCATATTACAGAAATAGAGGTGATTTTGATTGATTTTACTATAAAAAGAACCTAGAAATGGAGCTCAAAGTAGGGGAAATGTTTGATTTTTGCCAATGTTCAAAAGTAAACAAATGATGCCATTGTCCAATAAATGTCCAACTAGCCATTCTAATATGCAGTCATGAATGGGTTGATGTTATCTATACAATTATTACAGTATTGCAGTAGTCTGCATAATAGTAAGTCTTCTATTTTTTGTTTGAATAAAAATTCAAAATAGAAAGCAAGAGTAATATCAGAGGGGCCTGGAGACATGACTGATGAGCAAAGAAAATGTTATTTTAGAGCCAGGAATGTCTGCATTGTTCATTCTGGACCTTATTTTGAAATTGTCATATTTTTTAGTTTTCGTGAAATTGGCCAAATTGCAAATTTCTGACCACATTATTAGGTAGTTGAAATAGGTAAATGGGCAGTTTCTTGTACTCAATCGATAGAAAAAATGGAGTTCTAAAGAAATAGCTATGAGTTTGGGCGACTGGAACAATGGAATTAGCCGATAATAGGGCTCAAAGTGGGCAAAATCGCCGATTTGTAAACAGTGCCGAGGTCGCTAACTTCGCGAGAGCATAATTCCGTCAGTTTTCCATCAAATTTCGTTTTTTTTTTTTGGTGTCATTACATTCGGGAAAAGATTCTCTATCATTTCATAAGAAAAAATAATTTTTTTTTTTTTAAATTTTGCGACACCAGGAGACACCTCATTATTGGGGGTTGCGACAGTCAAAGGGTTAATGGCATTGGGACCAACTTGAAAGTCACTGGACCCCTGTCGCACCAAAAATCTGTCCAGAGAGCCCTGTTTCTGGCGTCTTTTTAAGATTTCCCTAAAATGGGACACAACACTAATTGTAGATGTTGCCAGCACGGCCTTCAACAGCTGTGTCAGGGTGATGTTCATCCATAAAGGTTTGCATTTCAATCCACATTGTACAAATGTCCTTATTCTTCAAAAAAGGCAACTTCCTCCATCTCTCTTCCTCTTCCTCTGAAGGAAATTCTTGAGCTGTGGTCTGTTGGTGTTGCACCTTAAGCTCTTGCAGCTCTGTAATGGTTAGCTCTTCATCATCATCCTCCACCAACTCTTCCACACCCTTGCCACTAACCTCCAACCCCATGGATTTCCCCAGATAAGATAAGATAAGATTTCGTTCGGATTTTTAACCCCGGAGGGTTAGCCACCCAGGATAACCCAAGAAAGTCAGTGCGTCATCGAGGACTGTCTAACTTATTTCCATTGGGGTCCTTAATCTTGTCCCCCAGGATGTGACCCACACCAGTCGACTAACACCCAGGTACCTATTTGCTGCTAGGTGAACAGGACAACAGGTGTAAGGAAACGTGTCGAAATGTTTCCACCCGCTGGGAATCGAACCCGGGCCCTCCGTGTGTGAAGCGGGAGCTTTAGCCACCAGGCCACCGGGCCACAGTGTCACAGTAGATTCCACAGCTGGCATAGGCTCTTCAGGTTCAGCCCCAAACCCTTCAAAATCCCTCTCTTGTACACATTCTGGCCACAATTTTCTTCAAGCAGAGTTCAAAGTTCTGGAAGTCACTCCCTCCCAAGCCTTACCTACAAGGTTTATGCAACTGAGGATACTGAAGTGATCTTTCCAGAACTCTCTTAGGGTCAATTCAGTGTCTGAGTTCACTTCAAAGAACTTTTGAAATGCTGCTTTTATGTACAGTTTTTTGAAGTTTGAAATGACCTGTTGGTCCATGGGCTGGAGGAGAGGAGTGGTGTTAGGAGGCAAAAACTTGACTTTGATGAAACTAAACTCTGGCACCATTTGCTCTTCCAAGTCTGGAGGATGATCAGGAGCATTGTCTAATACCAGGAGGCACTTGAGTTCCAATTTATTTTTCAGGAGGTATTAGAGTATGTAGGAAAGAGGGAAATTATTTCCCAGTAAAAGTAGGCCTTAGACAAGGATGTGTGATGTCACCGTGGTTGTTTAATATATTTATAGATGGGGTTGTAAGAGAAGTAAATGCGAGGGTCTTGGCAAGAGGCATGGAGTTAAAAGATAAAGAATCACACATAAAGTGGGAGTTGTCACAGTTGCTCTTTGCTGATGACACTGTGCTCTTGGGAGATTCTGAAGAGAAGTTGCAGAGATTGGTGGATGAATTTGGTAGGGTGTGCAAAAGAAGAAAATTAATAGTGAATATAGGAAAGAGTAAGGTTATGAGGATAAAAAGATTAGGTGATGAAAGATTGGATATCAGATTGGAGGGAGAGAGTATGGAGGAGGTGAATGTATTCAGATATTTGGGAGTGGACGTGTCAGCGGATGGGTCTATGAAAGATGAGGTGAATCATAGAATTGATGAGGGGAAAAGGGTGAGTGGTGCACTTAGGAGTCTGTGGAGACAAAGAACTTTGTCCTTGAAGGCAAAGAGGGGAATGTATGAGAGTATAGTTTTACCAACGCTCTTATATGGGTGTGAAGCATGGGTGATGAATGTTGCAGCGAGGAGAAGGCTGGAGGCAGTGGAGATGTCATGTCTGAGGGCAATGTGTGGTGTGAATATAATGCAGAGAATTCGTTGTTTGGAAGTTAGGAGGAGGTGCGGGATTGCCAAAACTGGTTTGTAGGGGTCTGGAATGGATTAATCATATTTACATACAATCCAGTGGGGAAATTAGGTACGGGTCATGACCAAATTGGATTACGACCAGAGTTTTGGGACAAATTATGGTCGTGACCAGAGGTTCCACTGTATGTGCTTATTTGACTTTTGAGCTAGATGTTATCTAATTGAAGACTTGCACAGTTATATGCCTTTATATTACCCAAGGAGAGGGCAAATGTCTTGACTCGCCATCATTGAGGGTTAGTCTAGAAAATCATGTGGATGAATTATTAGAAATATTTGAGAAATTTCAACAGTAGTTTATCTGGTTAATATGCAGTGTAGGGGTTTCACCTAATTTAGTAATAATTTAGAGTTTAATCCTTAAACTGTCCAAACGTAGATATACATTGACATGCGGCAGGCTCCAAACATAGATCTGCATTTTTTTTTTACATGCCTTCAAATGGGGAAAATCAAGGTCGGAGCCCTCCGCATGTGAATGTAGACCTAAGTTTGGACAGTTTAAGGGTTAAAGTGAGGTTAGCTAGGAAGATATTTTTGAAGTATAAAGTGGTATAAAAGGTATTTTTTGGATTATTATACAGCGGGGCCCCGAGTTTTGTGATTAATCCGTTCCAGAGAGTCTGCCAAAAGTTGGAATTCACGAATGTCGAAACCATTTTCCCCATAAGAAATAATGTAAATTTAATTAATCTGCTCCAGGCACCCAAAAGTATTAACAAAAATTATTTTTTTTATAGATTAAATATAGATTTACATACAGAAAAGAATGAGAAATCAAGTATATAACAATAATAACATCACACTTGCCTTTATTGAAGACTCTTGGTGGTGTATGGAAGATGGGAGGATGGGAGAGGATGGAGGAGTCACTGGACCCCTGTTGCACATAAAGCTGTTCAGAGAGCTCTTGCAGCTCTGTCCTCTACCACCATCACTACCACCCTCTACCACCATCACAACCAGTACCACCCTCCTCCACCATCAGAACCACTACCACCATCAGAACCACTACCACCATCACAACCACTCTACCACCATCACAACCACGCTACCACCATCACTACCACCCTCTACCACCATCACTACCACCCTTTACCACCATCACAACCACTACCACCCTCTACCACCATCACTACAATCCTCTACCACCATCACTACCACCCTCTACCACCCTCTACCACCATCACTACCACCCTCTACCATCACAACCACACTCTACCACCATCACAACCACCCTCTACCACCATCACTACCACCCTCTACCAACCTCTACTGCCATCACAACCGCTACCACCCTCTATGACCATCACTACCTCCCTCTCTACCACCATCACTACCACCCTCTACCACCATCACAACCACCCTCTACCACCATCACAACCACCCTCTACCACCCTCTCTACCACCCTCTCTACCACCCTCTCTACCACCCTCTCTACCACCCTCTCTACCACCATCTCTACCACCATCTCTACCACCATCTCTACCACCATCTCTACCACCATCTCTACCACCCTCTCTACCACCCTCTCTACCACCCTCTCTACCACCACTACCACCCACTCTACCACCATCACTACCACCTTCTACCACCCTCTCTACCACCCTCTACCACCCTCTACCACCCTCTACCACCCTCTGCCACCCTCTGCCACCCTCTCTACCACCCTCTCTACCACCCTCTACCACCATTTCTACCACCATTTCTACCACCCTCTACCATCATCACAACCACCACCACCCTCTACCACCATCACTACCACCCCCTCTACCACCATCACTACCACCCCCTCTACCACCATCATTACAACTCTCTACCACCATTACAACCACTCTCTACCACCATCACAACCAATACTACCCTCTACCACCATCTCTAGCACCCTCTACCACCATCACAACAACCCCCTACCACCATCACAACCACAAATGTGGAAAATCAAGGTCGGAGCCCTACGCATGTTAATGTAGACCTAAGTTTGGACAGTTTAACCCTTTCAGGGTCCAAGGCCCAAATCTGGAGTCACGGCCCAGTGTCCAAGAATTTAAAAAAAAAAAAATATTTTTTCTTATGAAATCGTAGAGAATCTTTTTGTGAAGGTAATAAAACAAAAAGTACGAAATTTGGTGGAAAATTGACGAAATTATGCTCTCGCGAATTTTGATGTGTCCGCGATATTTACGAATCGGCGATTTTGCCGACTTTGACTCCCATTTTAGGCCAATTACATTATTCCAATCAACTAAATTCTTAGCTATTTCACTAGTATTACTTCTATTCTATCGATTGAGCACAAGAAATCGCCAAGTCAACTGTTTCAACTACAAAATAAAGTGATCGGAAATTGTTAATTTGGCCAATTTAACACAAAGTTCAAAATATTCCAATTTCAAAATAGGGTCCAGAATAAACAATGTAGGCATTCCTGGCACTAAACTAACATTTCCTCTGTTCATTAGTTATGTTTTGAGGCTTTACAAATAAATTCCATTTTGATTTTTTATTCACATAATGAATTTTTATTCACACCAAAAAATAGAAGATTTACTGTTATGCAATACTGTAATAATTGTATAAATATCATCACCATATTTGTGAATGTGTATTAGACCCACCAGCTGACGTGTATTAGACGTGTGAGGTCGTTTGTTTACTCTTGAATATCGGCAAAAATTTAACATTTCCGCTACTTTGAGCTCAGTTTCAAACCATTTCCAGTGCTAAAACCAATCAAAATTATCTCTATTTCTGTAATATGTCTTCCATTCTATCAAATGAGACCAAGAAATCGCAAATACAACTATAAAAAACATACGAAAAAACACTGCAAAGTTGCTGTTTTAATCGAAAAATCATGATTTCAGTTTTTTTCTCTCATTATACACAGTGTGCTGCAGGATCTGTTTTATGTGGTGCACACATACCACATAGATGTATTCTCTCATATCTAGGCCCAAATGTACCACTCAGTTTATCAGAGTGAGCTGAGCTCATGGCGTAGATCTACGGTTTGGACACTCACCGTAAAGCCATAGATCTACGGGACGGACCCTGAAAGGGTTAAGGGTTAAAGTGAGGTTAGCTAGGAAGATATTTTTGAAGTATAAGGTGGTATAAAAGGTATTTTTTGGATTATTATACAGTGGGCCTCCGAGTTTTGTGATTAATCCGTTACAGAGAGTCTGCCGAAAATTGAAATTCACGAATGTCGAAACCATTTTCCCCATCAGAAATATTGTAAATCCAATTAATCCATTCCAGACACCCAAAAGTATTAACAAAAATTATTTTTTTTATAGATTAAATATAGATTTAACATACAGAAAAGAATGAGAAATCAAGTATAAAACAATAATAACATCACACTTACCTTTATTGAAGACTCTTGTTGGTGTATGGAAAATGGGTGGAGAGGAGAGGATGGAGAAGTCACTGGACCCCTGTCGCACAAAAACCTGTCCAGAGAGCTCTTGCAGCTCTACCCTCTACCACCATCACTACCACCCTCTACCACCATCACTACCACCCTCTACCACCATCACTACCACCCTCTACCACCATCACTACCACCCTCTACCACCATCACTACCACCCTCTACCACCATCACTACCACCCTCTACCACCATCACTACCACCCTCTACCACCATGACTACCACTCTCTACCACCCTCTACCACCATGACTACCACTCTCTACCACCCTCTACCACCATCACAACCACCCTCTACCACCATCACAACCACCCTCTACCACCATCACAACCACCCTCTACCACCATCACTACCACCCTCTACCACCATCACTACCCCTACCACCCTCTCTACCACCCTCTCTACCACCATCTCTACCACCCTCTCTACCACCACTACCACCCACTCTACCACCATCACTACCACCTTCTACCACCCTCTCTACCACCCTCTACCACCATCTCTACCACCCTCTACCATCATCACAACCACCACCACCCTCTACCACCATCACTACCACCCCCTCTACCACCATCATTACCACTCTCTACCAACATTACAACCACTCTCTACCACCATTACAACCACTCTCTACCACCATTACAACCACTCTCTACCACCATTACAACCACTCTCTACCACCATCACAACCAATACCACCCTCAACCACCATCACAACCAATACCACCCTCAACCACCATCACAACCAATACCACTATTACAAAAAAGTAATTTTTAAAAGATGATAGCAAGATTTACTCCTTTTGTAATAAAGAGTTCGGGATACATAAATACACACATTAAAATCAATTAATCTTTAATATATAAAAATCAACTATCTTTGGTCTAGAGGTATTTGAACTATGATATATGATATGTACATGTTACTATAATAAATTATAATTAGCATCTAACTAAAATAATAAATAATTATTCGTGACCCTACACAGGATACAACTCTCTTGACACTACATATATCTCTATGCTAAAATAATAAATTATAAATAACATTTGTATAATAATAAATTACAATCAACTGCTTCTCACGACACTTATCCGGTCGAGGCCAGTCACATGACACTATTCAGTGTACACTACAACCAGGCCATCTTCAGTGTCCCACGACACCCTTTTCATCTCAGTGTTCCACTACGGTCCTGTGCATATCTCAGTGTTCCACTCCATCATACGTCCCTAAGTGTCACACTACGGTCCTGGCCCAGTTCAGTGTAACACTCCAACCTTTTCTTCATGTAATGTCCCACTAAACAGCATCTGATGACTCCGGCCCACAGTTGATCAGCGTAGACAGTGAGTCCACAGACATCACCGGTAGTCCAGTAAATCCTCTCCAAAGCCGGTTGACACACTGCTAGCCGAACACCATGCTGCAAGCTCACTGAATGCGGCCGTCAAGTAACTGAGGCCAACAGACTCAGTGAGCTGCGGTGAGCGGTTCTTCTAACGCCAGTAGATAGGTACGATTAGGTGGTCAGGTACCTACTGCGTAGATGTGTACCCTGAGGAGTTCAGGTACCTACTGCTTAGGTGCGTACAGTGCGGCGCTCAGGTACATACTGTTGCTAAAGCCAGTAGACGTGTACCCTTAGGTGTTCAGGTACCTACTGCTTAGGTGCGTATCCTGAGGCGCTCAGGTACATACTGTTACTAAAGCCAGTAGACTGTACCCTTAGGTGGTCAGGTACCTACTGCTTAGATGTGCACCGTGAGGCACTCAGGAACTTACTGCTCTAAGGCCGGCTCAGCAGTCCCCACATTGGGTTTGATGACGTACCCAGTGGTACTGCCGGCCGGCAGGTTAACTATTTAACCGCTAGTTTGGCAGGGGGCCGCAACAACCACCCTCAACCACCTTCACCACCACCTTCTACCACCCTCTCTACCACCCTCTACCATCATTACCACCCTCTACCACCATCTCTACCACCCTCTACCACCATCACAGTCACCCTCTACCACCATCACAGTCACCCTCTACCATCATCACAGCCACCACCACCCTCTACCACCATCACTACCACCCTCTACCACCATCACTACCACCCTCTACCACCATCACTACCACTCTCTACCACCATCCTCTACCACCATCACTGCCATCCTCTACCACCATCACTGCCACCCTCTACCACCATCTCTACTACCCTCTACCACCATCTCTACCACCCTCTACCACCATCTCTGCCACCCTTTACCACCATCACAATCAACCTCTACCATCATCACAACCGCCACCACCCTCTACCATCATCACAACCGCCACCACCCTCTACCATCATCACAACCGCCACCACCCTCTACCATCATCACAACCGCCACCACCCTCTACCATCATCACAACCGCCACCACCCTCTACCATCATCACAACCACCCTCTACCATCATCACAACCACCACCACCCTCTACCATCGTCACAACCACCACCACCCTCTACCATCATCACAACCACCACCACCCTCTACCACCCTCTCTACCACCCTCTCTACCACCCTCTCTACCAGCCTCTCTACCACCATCACAACCACCCTCTACCACCATCACTACCACCCTCTCTACCACCATTTCAACCACACTCTACCACCATCACAACCGCTTCCACCCTCTACCACCATCTCTACCACCATCTCTACCACCATCACAACCACTACCACCCTATCTACCACCATCACAACCACCCTCTACCACCATCACTACCACCTTCTGCCACCATCACTACCACCATCACTACCACCATCACTACTACCCTCTACTACCACCCTCTACCACCACCACTTTTGTATTTTTCTTTAAAGTTTTTCTTTAATTCTGTTGTGTTTCTCACGTTCTTTACCAAAAGGTTGGCACTAGAAGCTTTCTTTGGGCCCATGGTGGCTTATTTAGCAGTTACAAGCACAAAACAATGATTACAAAATGTGTCATATGAACGCATGGGGTGATGGTCACTCGCCCAGGAACAGTGCCACATTTACTCTGAATGTTGTGTGGGTGCCTTTGTGTACGCCCGGCTGCTGGAAGATCGCTTGGACGTGTTCCATATGATGGACGAATTGCAAGGCAAATCATGAAGCGCGAGGCTAAGTTTTGATGAAAAAAGTTGCCAAAAATTGAAATTCACAGAGAGCAAGGCTCACGAATCTCGGGGGACCACTGTATTGTCTTAATGTATATGTAGATGCTCAGAATAAGTGAAATGTGAATTACTTTACCCTTAGTTACTCCATTACAGCATTTACATTGAATTGCAAAACCCACTTAATATTGCACACTTTAAACTATAAATATCTCTCTCTCTCTCTCTCACACACACACACACACACACGTCAAGAAACTAGAGAAAGTACAAAGGTTTGCAACAAGGTTAGTTCCAGAGCTAAGGGGAATGTCCTATGAAGAAAGATTAAGGGAAATCGGCCTGACGACACTGGAGGACAGGAGGGTCAGGGGAGACATGATAACGACATATAAAATACTGGGTGGAATAGACAAGGTGGACAAGGACAGGATGTTCCAGGGAGGGGACACAGAAACAAGAGGCCACAATTGGAAGTTGAAGACACAAATGAGTCAGAGAGATAGTAGGAAGTATTTCTTCAGTCATAGAGTTGTAAGGCAGTGGAATAGCCTAGAAAATGACGTAGTGGAGGCAGGAACCATACACAGTTTTAAGACGAGGTTTGATAAAGCTCATGGAGCGGGGAGAGAGAGGGTCTAGTAGCAACCGGTGAAGAGGCGGGGCCAGGAGCTAGGACTCGACCCCTGCAACCACAAATAGGTGAGTACAAATAGGTGAGTACACACACACACACACACACACACACACACACACACACACACACACACACACACACACACACTCACTCACACACTCACACTCACACTCACACTCACACTCACACTCACTCACACACTCACACTCACACTCACACTCACACTCACACTCACACACACACACACACACACACACACACACACACACACACACACACACACTCACACTCACACTCACACTCACACTCACACTCACACTCTCACACTCACACTGAAAAGGCAGGGTCAGGAGCTGTGACTCAACCCCTGCAACTACACGTAGGTGAGTACAGTGTGTGTGTGTGTGTGTGTGTGTCTGTGTGTGTGTGTGTGTGTGTGTGTGTGTGTGAGTGAGTGAGTGTCTCTCTCTCTCCAGCAATTAAATGAGGAAAATTACTTGTTTGTTGATATAGTTATAACATTGCACTAAAATACTAATGCAAGTCATTATTCTGTTGCCTGAAAATACATGCCCAAACATGTATTAATTATCTGTTGATGTTTTCCCATTTGAATTAGGATATGAGTACTATAATTAATTATATTGTTTTGCTGCCCCAAGATCACCGGCTGGACTAAGAAGAGCCAGTTCTAGTGACACAGATGCTAACTACGGTGAAATTCACTTCAAGTCTCGACATAATGGACTTCCACGCACAGGTTTGGAAAGAAGATATGATGATGAGAAGAGAACGAGAGACTCTCGAGTGGACTCTGGCTCAGTGGACCTAGAGACTCCTCAGAGTCTAAGTCCTAAGAGTCCCCTAGAAGTAATGCTCAACAGTCTTACACAAAGTACAGGCAGCTTACCTAGAAGTGGTTCCCGGGCAGGCAGTAGAGGAGATAGTCCACGGAAGCCTGTGCCTCAGCCACGCACCAAGCACCTCAAGAAAGGAGGAAGTGTGCCAGCTTATGTTACAAAGAGTGCTGACAGTCTTGACCTAGAGCTGGATGGGTATGACAATACAGAGAGCACTGATTCTAGTCAGCTTGCACGGTCAGGTGATAGCCACTTGAGTGATGATGGCAGAAGATCTAGAGCCAAGGATGAGGCTCATGACTACAGCGAGATTTATACACCCAGCTGTGACCACTCTCGTTGGCCGGGAGATACGGAAACCAATGGTGAAAAGCCCCCCACTCCACCCTTACACCGCTTCCCATCATGGGAGTCGAGAATATATCAGGTAAGAATATGATGAGTACTGTGCTGTATACTAAACATAAACTCTTATTGTATTACAGTAAAATAATTATAATATATTCCAGTTCAGCTGACTTGATCTCGGGTATTCACTGAAATGTTACTCGGGAGAAATAATAGAAAATACCTGGTGGTGTGTATTCGTAAGTAGCAAGCTAAGCATTGCTTATCCTATAAAAATTCTTCCCTTCAAAATTAAAGTCTCTTTGTTTAATTAATATACTACTATATAACTATTTATAATCTGCATTTTTGTTATTTATATCTTGGTGAATTTAATGCTGGTGTAAATAGGAGTTGAGACTTTTGAAACTTACAAGACTGGAGGAAGACAGGGAAAGCAGAAAAGAATTCTTCCTCCATAAACCATGTGTGTCGTAAGTGGTAATTAAAATGCCGGGAGCAAGGGGCTAGTAACCCCATCTTCTGTATAAATTGCTAAATTTAAAAGAAAATACTTTCATTTTTCTTTTTAGGTCATCCTGCCTTGCTGGGATATGACCTGTTTGTTAGAAAAAAAAAAAAGACAGGTCTTGCCACTTGAAAGTGTGTCCCTGGAATATGCAACATTGAATTTGTAATTTATTTTCTGCCCTTGTGCTGGGTAGAATGTGCTACTGCAAGATGAAAGATGAAAACTGTTCATTTAGATTATATTAACTGTCTTTTCTCAAAACTATATAAATAGGACGCATATCAATCTAATATGCTGTGACAAGCATTTTAATGTTGGAATTTTTCCTCAATATTTTCTGTGATCAGAAACCTTTTACTAGAGATTTAGGCAAGGCAAGTAGAGTGTATATACTCTCAGTTCTCCTTCTGTCCACTATGACTGTATCTACAGAGTGCAGCCTCTCCACTATGAAACAAAGTAAAATGTTCTCGATCTTTTTAAAGTAAAAAAAAAAAAAAAAAAAAAATGACAAATAATGCAGAATCCTCAGCACAAGCCAGAATTTTACTGAAGAGTTACTGATAGTTTTGCTTAAAAGGCAAGACAGATTCCATTTAATTGTTTATAATTTTCAGTGAAATAATGTTTATTTTTTTTGTTAAATGAATCAATAAAAGAAATATTAACATTCATACTTCATCTTTATCAAAAACTTCAGCACTGTTATTTGCTTACCCAAACAGTTTTTCATGAGATACCACTTGAGATTTCCCTGTTGTCCAATTAAAAGTTCATTTCTAAATTCTAATTGCAGTGTCATTTGATGATCTATTTTATCTGCCTCCACTTAATCCTTTTACATAGTTCAACACTTTTTTTATTGACATTTTTTGTGCTTTCGTATCTCTTCGTTCTATTTTTTTTTACGTGTTTTGTGATTGATGATTATTTTCCTCCTTTGTTTCTTAGTGTAAGTCAAGGGTGAGTGCTTCACTTATATAATAGCCTGGCTAGTATGTTGAAAAGGTTGGACAAATACTTAAGGTGCTAATTTGCCCTTGTAACTCTTGAAGGTAACCTTAAATAAATTTTTACAAGGTGCTGTTAACTTCATGAGTTTTGTTCTGTTTACATTGGAATGTGTACTGGAGGTTTTCCTCTATGAGCACATTCCCCCTTCTTGAGTGCATTCCTCTTTACTGAATACATTCCTCCTTTCCTTGCATATTCCTCCTTCCCAAGCATATTCCTCCTTCCCAAGAATGTTTCTTCTTCCCAAGTGTTCATCTTTCCTGAATGTGTTCTTTGTTCCTGAGACTGTTCTTCCTCCCTGTGCCCATTACTTCTCCCTGAGTCCATTCCTCCTCTCTCAGTCCGTTCCTTGCCCCTGAGTGCATTCCTCCTCCCTGACTTATTTCCTCTCCCTCAGTACATTCCTCCCCCCCCCCCCCCTTTTTTTTTTTTCTTCTCTCCAAAGTTTGTTTCTTCATCCAAGTTCATTTCATCTTGAATCCATTTCTTGTCCCCGAGTTTTTTTTTCTCCTCGAGTCCTTTTCTGAGTATGCTAACTTGGAGAATCATTTCTAGATGGTTACTTTCTCTTACTGAGGAAGGGAGGGTATGCAAATTCTGGATAACTGTAAGAAAAGACTGGAAACCATGCTTTCCCTAACTTAGGACATGGTAACTAAAGAAATATATGTATATCCAGTAATCTGCTGCATCTCTCTCAGGTTCCTGCACACACACATTTATAGTTTTTGTGGCTCTCTTCATATATCTCCTATAATAGTGTGAAGAATGTAGTTTTTTCTTTTAGTTGTTCCCTCTCAACTTGTACTTATTTTCATTATCATGTTTCTTATCAGTTGATCTAATTAAGTCTTCAGTGAGTCATGAGTTATTTAGCCTTTTAATTATTTGTTATCTGTGGTGATTTTTGCAATGTTGAGGAAATTTTCTACTCCAAAGTTTGTTACTGTAATATTGAGACTCGTCTCCCTTAACCAATTTATGTACAGTGGAACCTTGGTTGTCAAATGGACTAGTTGTTGAACAAATCAGTTTTCAAACTGATTTGTTCAATTTGGTTTTTGTATATAGTTTTGGTTGTCGACCGACAATGCTCGGATCATGTGATCACCAGACAGTCCACAGTGTGGGTCTTGGTTAGTATAGCGACTAATGCGTGTGCTGTAAACATATCTTGAGATTTTGCTGTGCATCTTGTGAAGGTAATGAAACCAAAAGTATGAAATTTGATGGAAAACTTATGGAATTACGTTATCATGAAGTTAGCAGTCTTGGCGATATTTATGCATCAGCGATTTCACCCCCTTTGAGCCCTATTTTGGGCCAGTTCCATTGTTCAGTCAACTAAACTTGTATCTATTTTGCTAGAACTTCTTTTATTCTATCGATTGAGTACAAGAAACTGCCCTTTTACCTATTTCAACTGCCCAATACAGTGATTAGAAATTACTACTTTGACCAATTTCACACAAAATTTAAGAAAGCTAATTTCAAAATAGGGTCCAGCATAAACAATGCAGACATTCCTGGCACTAAAATAACATTTTATCTGTTCATTAGTCATGTCTTTAGGCCCCTCTTATATTATGCTTGCTTTTCATTTTGAATTTTTTATTCACACAAAAAATAGAAAATTTACTGTTATTCAGATTACTGCATAATTGTAATAATTATATAAATACTATCAGTGTATTTGCGAATGCATATTAGACCCGCCAGTTGACATGTTTTGAACACAAAACATGTCAACTGGCTACATTGAGTTCAATTTTGAGCTGCTTTTAGTAAACCATACCCCCGACCGGGATTGAACCCGCGGTCATAGAGTCTCAAAACTCCAGCCCGTCGCGTTAGCCACTAGTTTTCAGACTCTATGACCGCGGGTTCAATCCCGGCCGGGGGTATGGTTTATTTGAAATCGTGTCATTACGATTTCTTAAGTCAAGTCCTGCTTTTAGTATTTAAACCATTGAAAATCATCTCTGTTTCTGTAATGTATCTCCACTCTTTCAAATGAGACCAAGAAACTGAGAATACAACCATAAATACCACACAAAAATGCACAGCGAAGTCGCCGTTTTAAACCAAAAACAAGGTCGCAGTTTTTTTTTTCCCTTATTATGCACTGTGTGCTGCAGGTTTTTTTTAATACTGCACACAGTGACTATGCAGACCCATTCTCTCGCATGTAGGCCTACCAGCTTCTTCTTCAAGATTTGAAGCCGTTAGAATTTTGCCAGTAGCTTTCCTCTGACAGGTAAGAGGCAGCTAAATTTTCAGTTACTGGACAGTATTTCAGTTAAATTTTCATTAAGTATTAATTTTTACAGTTTCAGTGTGGTGTATAATTTTATACATTGTTTTATGTAGTAGTTAGCACATTATTATATTAATAAATTATTATTATATCACTTTTGGTCTGTAATGAATTAATTCTATTTGCATCATTTTTTATGGGAAAAAAATTGGTTTGGTTGTCAAACCGACATCTGGAACGCATTAAGTTTGACAACCAAAGTTCCACTATATTTAATGGGATCAGTGAAGTTATTAACCCTTTGACTGTTTTGGTCGTATATATACGTCTTACGAGCCACCGTTTTTGACGTTTACTGTATATACTCATAAATTCTAGTGGCTTCAAATCAAGCAGGAGAAAGCTGGTAGGCCCACATGTGAGAGAATGGGTCTGTGTGGTCAGTTTGCACCATATAAAAAAAATCCTGCAGCATGCAGCGCATAATGAGAAAAAAAAACTGACCGTTTTCTTTTAATTAAAATGCCGACTTTGTGGTCTATTTTCATATAGTATTTAATTTGTATTCTCGTTTTCTTGGTCTCATTTGATAGAATGGAAAACATATTATAGAAATAGAGGTGATTTTGATTGGTTTTACTATGAAAAGAACCTTGAAATGGAGCTCAAAGTAGGGGAAATGTTTGATTTTTGCTGATGTTCAAAAGTAAACAAATGATGTCATTTTCCAATATATGTCCAAGTAGCCATTCTAATATGCAGTCATGAATGGGTTGACATTATTTATACAATTATTACAATATTGCAATAGTCTGCATAACAGTAAATCTTCTATTTTTTGTTTGAATAAAAATTCAAAATAGAAAGCAAGAGTAATATCAGAGGGGCCTGGAGATGTGAATGATGAACAAAGAAAATGTTGTTTTAGAGCTAGGAATGTCTGCACTGTTCATTCTGGACCCTATTTTGAAATTGTCATATTTTTTAATTTTCGTGAAATTGGCCAAATTACTAATTTCTGACCACGTTATTGGGTAGTTGAAATCGGTAAATGGGCAGTTTCTTGTACTCGGTCGATAGAAAAAATGGAGTTCTAAAAAAATAGCTGAGTTTGGTCGACTGGAACAATGGAATTAGCCAAAAATAGGGCTCAAAGTGGGCAAAATAGCCGATTCGTAAATATCGCTGAGGTTATTAACTTTGCAAGAGCGTAATTCTGTCAGTTTTCCATCAAATTTTTCTTTTGGTGTCATTACAATCGGGAAAAGATTCTCTATCATTTCATAAGATTTTTTTTTTGGGGGGGGGGGAGGGATTTGTGACACCAGGAGACACCTCAAGATTTGGGGTTGCGACAGTCAAGGGGTTAATTGATGAATTATTCTGGAATTTGAAAGTAATATTTTATTTCAATTTTTTTTATTGTTTGTATTGAGAAAAGTAAGGTAGTGGTTTGCTGTCTTGCCTGTGATACCTACAGATATGATGTAGATCAGAAGCAGATGGTTCAGTGATTTTAGTTTGTTTTGTCACTTAAGAGCATTAGGAGGTAAGAACACAAACTGTTCAGGAAGCCTGGCTGTGGGCAGCAAAGATTTATCATGATGGATGAGACACACATGCAACACTTGGGTATCTTTATTACCAAAATGGTTCACCTGAACAACAGGCTTCTGTCGATTATAGAGGCGACATTCATACTGGTGATAGTGGAAGAAGTGGAGAGGTAATTTTTAAGATGTTCACAATCTCCACTATGAAACTTGCCTCCGTATTGGACTGAGAAAACCTCCTGTGCAGATGAAATGTTTTGAGTAAAGATTCCTGATTGTTGCATGTGTGCCTTATCTAACAGTATTGTACATTTTTAATATAACAATACAAAGATTTATCTTGAAGTCACTAATAATTATTACGGTAAGTAATTTTGATTGAATTTGTTTTTTATTATCATGTTCCTCGGATTGTCACTGAAGTTTAGTAATATCTTGGTGTGAGGGATTCTCTAAAATGCTTCATTATTTTTATTACAGATAAATTGAGCAGAGATACAATATACACACCTGGGTATACAGTTATGGGTAACTGTATACCAAGATGTGTTGAATACATAACTGAGTCATGGTTTAATCAGATCTGTTAGTATAATGAAAGAAATGTTGGTATTCAGTGACTAAAGCAATGCTGAGATACTTTCATTGTACACAGAGATATTATGTTGTATTTGAAGATATTTAAAGAGTTGTTTTTACTAAAGATGCTTTTAGCATTGTTTGCTCTGTAGTATTTGCAGTTATGCTCAGTAGGCTGTTCATTGTTGTATATGAGGTTGAGTTTAAGGTCAGTATTTGTATGCATAAACAAAAAACCTAATTAAAACTTGGTATTTAAAGGAGAACAATAGGAAAATATAAAAATGTATCAGTCTATCTGGAGTTGATTTACCTGGAGTCACTGTCCTTGTGGCCCAGTCTCAGGCCAGGTAAATATAAAAGGTAGAAATTTTAAACTATTTGAGCAGTTCTAATTATGGTGGTAAAAAATACATATTGAAGATGAAATGTGAAAATATATGTAATAAAAAGTGGTGAACTTTTATTTAAAAAAAGGCAAAAGTACTGTATACAATGTAAGAAAATGGATAAAATTTTTAACTTCTATCATTTCTTTGAATATATGTATCTATTTTTTCTGATAGCTCTTTTATATTTATTTTCTAGTTACAGTACTTTGTTTTCTCACCAGTTGTTAAATTATACTGTACTTGCTAGTTTACCTGTCTTCTATTTTTCATTTATAAAAATGTTTGAGAGTTCCACATGTTTACCGTATAGACTTGAGTATTGGTTACAGATGTCTGAGATAGAGGTTGTGCATTACAGGTGGCACAGGAGGGGCTGTCTTGCTCAGGTGTGGTTGCCCCTAGCAGTGAGGCTGCTTCTAGGTTAAGGAGTTCTGGCCTTGGTAGCTACCCAGAGATACACGTCCCAGTTTATGCTGCTGTGAAAGGCGTGAGTACTTATAGGCAATTTTTGTTTAATTCTTTAGTGACCTCAAGGTTAACTAGATTATAGTGTTAACATACTCCCTGATGTTTCAGTAGATTGTTCAAAGACCAGAGAATTGTGTATTTAACACAAAATGTGCTTTTAAAATTTTATGTTGGAAATGAAAGTGAAAAACTGAAAAAAATAGGGAAAGTTTTTGTGCTCCTTCTATGTGCACAAATTTGCAGTGGTATTACATATTATTCGAGAGTTGCATTGGGCACTGATGGGAAAGGGTCTTCGGGTGTGTGTTGCAAGTTCCAGTAGTGACAGGCTCAAATACCCCAGGGAGAACAGCAAATACCCCAGGGAGACCAGTGACTCTTGACTGAGAACCTTAGTGATTATCCTAGAAATTGCTGAAGTGTGAAGGACTCCAGCTTATTAATGTTGAGGGAGTGTTAGGGGACCCCAGCTTAAGCTTACCTATTTAGGTGCTCAGGTATATTTTGGTGTTTAGGTATTATGCTAGTTCACTTAAAGAATATTCTCTGTTATGTAATGTCCTAATTCTATTAGTATTTCAAGCTATGCAGAGTGCATTTGCAGATAGGCATAGTTCTCCAAGCATAGGGAAGATCCTTATTATGGCAGCCTATAGTACTAATGTTGAGGGAGGGTGAGGGGACCCCAGCCTAGTAATGTTGAGGGATTGTGAGGGACCCCAGCCTAGTAATGTTGAGGGATTGTGAGGGACCCCAGCCTAGTAATGTTGAGGGAGTGTGAGCAACCTGAGCCTAGTAATGTTGAGGGAGTGTGAGGGACCCCAGCCTAGTAATGTTGAGGGAGTGTGAGCAACCTGAGCCTAGTAATGTTGAGGGAGTGTGAGGGACTATCCAAGTAATGTTGAGGGACCCCAACAAAGTAATATTAAGGAAGTGAAGTGTGAGGGACCCCAGCCTAGTAATGTTGAAGGGTGAGGGACCCCAGCCAAGTAATATTGAAGGGTGAGGGACCCCAGCCAAGTAATATTGAAGGGTGAGGGACCCCAGCCAAGTAGTGTTGAGGGAGTGCGAGGGGCCCCAGCCAAGTAATGTTGAGGGAGTGCGAGGGGCCCCAGCCAAGTAATGTTGAGGGAGTGTGAGGGACCCTAGCCAAGTAATGTTGAGGGAGTGTGAGGGACCCCAGCCTAGTAATGTTGAGGGAGTGTGAAGGACCCCAGCCTAGTAATGTTGAGGGAGTGTGAGGGACCCTAGCCAAGTAATGTTGAGGGAGTGTGAGGGACCCCAGCCTAGTAATCCTGAGGGAGTGTGAGGGACCCCAGCCTAGTAATGTTGAGGGAATGTGATGTACCATAGCCAAGTAAATATTGATGGAATGATTGAGCTTATTACATTGCCATGGGCCTAAAACACATCTAAAGCATAAACTGAGAGAGATTTGTGGAATGTAGGATGCTCAGAGGAATTTCCTTTTATCTGCAAATTGAGCTCCTCCAGAATTTCTTCTGCAGCTTGTTCATTATCCTCATCACTGAAGGGTTCATTTAAATAATTCTTCTGCTTTCATATCTTTAAAGCCCTCACTTGGCACACTTCTCGTCATATCCACAGTTTCCTGAACCTGATTGCTTCTTGAACCTGATTGTTTATTGAGGGAAAAACCTGTGAAACTATTCACCACTCTAGGCCATAATTTTCTACAGCCTACTTGTATTGAGTTGTCATCCATTGCTGTGAGGAGGTTTTACACCATCCTGAGTGTGGAGTGGTACTTAAATGTCCTATTCCTTGATCCATTGATTGTATCAGATATGTTGAACTTGGGGGTAAAAACAGTGCATTCACATTGAGTCCACATCCTATGAGAGATGAGAATGACTACAAGAATTATTAAAAGTGAAAAGAACTTTCAGTGAGTTTTTTCTACAGGTACATCTTGACTGAAGGAATAAAATAATTTTGAAACAGTCAATAAATAAGGCCTCACTCATCCATGCTGTTTGGTTAGACTGCCAAATAACAAGCATGGGGATTCTTGGAGCAATAAATAAAGAGGCTAGCACTTTAAATCACCTGATGCATTAGCATACAGAAGCAAGCTAAAACAGTCCTTGCCTGTCTTAAAACTAGGTATAATTTTATCTTGCTTGCTGATGTAAATTCTGTGTCATCTTCCTTCTTATAATATGACTGTCTCATTAACATTGAATACTTGGTCACTGCTCATCAAAACAATTTTTTTCAATGGTCTTGGACTTTTACAAAATGGAAATATCGAGTTATTGAAGACGTGAGTTATGATTGTATGAGTTATGAGTCTAGTGTATGTAAAACACACACACACACAGCAATTGTGGTCATGATTGTGGACTGGCTCGTGGGGGCGTTGATCCCCGGAATACCCTCCAGGTAGATAGGTAGACAGGCAGAGAGATGCACAGGCAGACAGACACAGACAAATGAAGACAGACACACAGATACAGACAACAACAGACAGACAACAACAGACAGACAACAACAGACAGACAACAACAGACAGACAACAACAGACAGACAACAACAGACAACAACAGACAGACAACAACAGACAGACAACAACAGACAGACAACAACAGACAGACAACAGACAGACAGACAACAGACAGACAGACAACAGACAGACAGACAACAGACAAACAGACAACAGACAGACAGACAACAGACAGACAACAACAGACAGACAACAACAGACAGACAACAACAGACAGACAACAACAGACAGACAACAACAGACAGACAACAACAGACAGACAACAGACAACAACAGACAGACAACAACAGACAGACAACAACAGACAGACAACAGCAGACAAACAACAGCAGACAAACAACAGACAGACAAACAACAGACAGGACAACAACAGACAGACAACAACACAGACAACAACACAGACAACAGACAGACGACAGACAACAGACAGACAACAGACAGACAACAGACAGACAGACAACAGACACAGACAACAGACAGACAGACAACAGACAGACAGACAACAGACACAGACAACAGACAGACAACAGACAGACAACACAGACAACAGACAGACAGACAACAGACAGACAACAACAGACAGACACACAGCAGGATCCATATATAGCTTTAAGAAGAGGTATGATAAAGCTAATGGTGTGGGAAGACTGACCGAGTAGTCGCCAGTGAAGAGACGGGGCCAGGAGCTGTGACTCGACCCCTGCAACCACAACTAGGCAAGTGTACACACAAACATGCAGAGAGAAACAAACACACACAAAAAAAAAAAAAAAAAAAAAACGAATAAGTGAAGAGGCTTCTAAGTGAGCTAGATACCTCAAAGGCAATGGGACCAGATAACATCTCTCCATGGGTCCTGAGAGAGTGAGCAGAGGCACTATATGTACCCCTAACATAAATAACAAAAAAGGCACAATACCGTGACTGGAACGATACACAAATAACCCGCACATGAAAGAGAGAAGCTTACGACGACGTTTCGGTCCGACTGGGACCATTTACAAAGTCACAATGACCAGAAGTGGGGCAGGACGGCTATATATAGCCAAGAAGAGGTGGTGGTAGTAGTAGTAATAGTAGTACAAGAATGGTACATAATACCGACAAGATGAAATTAAGACACATGCGCAACACCCGGGCATCCCTATCGTAGACGTTTCACCATCCAGCCAGCCACTGGATGGCAAAACGTCCACAACAAAGACAACCAGACGCCGCACATGTGTCTTAATTTCATCAGTAGTTGTAGTAGTAGTAGTAGAAGTAGTAGTAGAAGAGGTAGTAGTAGTGGTAGAAGTGGGGAATAAGGAGGACGAGCCAGTCAAATACAAAGGAAGGGGAGCACTGCAAGAGAGCTAGGTGCCCACAGAGGGAGAGCAAGCGCACAGAGGTGCGTGAAAAGGGAAGTGGTGAAATAAGTGAAGAAGGAACAGAAACACGAGACAGAAGAGAGAAAGACAACCCAGAGGAGAAAAGGAAAGAGTAAAGGGGAAGAGGGAGAAGAAGAAAAAGAAAAAGAAAAAATGAGGAGTCAGGTTAAGTCATGGGTGTTATGAAGTTTGGAGCATTTTACAATGTAGTGGGAGAGGAAGGCATCTACAGAGACGAAGCCGGGGCTAAGGTTCATACAAGGAAAGTTGTGTATTAGAGAGGATTCAAC
>NC_091300.1:38763225-38948225 GCF_038502225.1 Cherax quadricarinatus | reverse complement strand
GATGAGCTGGAGAGAGGAGACAGCGGAGAAGAAAGTGATTACATAGTGGGAACACTTCACTCTGGATGTCCCAAGGTGGTAATAGCAGTGATGTATAACCCACCACAGAACAGCAGGAGGCCAAGGCAAGAGTACGACGAGAGCAATAGAGTGATGGTTGACACACTGGCTAGAGTGGCCAGAAGAGCTCATGCATGCAGGGCAAAGCTCCTGATCATGGGTGACTTTAACCACAAGGAGATCGATTGGGAGAACTTGGACCCACATGGGGGCCAAGATACATGGAGGGCTAAGATGATGGAGGTGGTACTGGAAAACTTCATGTGCCAACACGTAAGGGACACTACAAGAGAGAGAGGAGAGGATGAACCAGCAAGGCTGGACTTAGTATTCACCTTGAGTAGTGCAGATATCGAGGACATCACATATGAAAGACCCCTTGGGGCCAGTGACCATGTGGTTTTAAGCTTCGAATACACAGTAGAGCTACAAGTGGAGGGAGAAGCAGGAAGGCCAGGACGAATGAAGCCAAACTACAAGAAAGGGGACTACACAGGAATGCGGAACTACCTGAATGGGGTTCAGTGGGACAGAGAACTGGCAGGGAAGCCAGTTAATGAGATGATGGAATATGTAGCAACAAAATGCAAGGAGGCTGAGGAGAGGTTTGTACCCAAGGGTAACAGGATTAATGAAAAAGCCAGGATGAGCCTATGGTTTACCCAAAGGTGCAGGGAGGCAAAAACCAAGTGTGCTAGGGAATGGAAGAAATATAGAAGGCAAAGGACCCAGGAGAATAAGGAGAACAGTCGTAGAGCCAGAAACGAATATGCACAGATAAGAAGGGAGGCCCAAAGACAATATGAAAATGACATAGCAGCGAAAGCCAAATCTGACCCGAAACTGTTGTACAGCCACATCAGGAGGAAAACAACAGTCAAGGACCAGGTAATCAGGCTAAGGAAGGAAGGAGGAGAGACAACAAGAAATGACCGTGAAGTATGTGAAGAACTCAACAAGAGATTCAAAGAAGTGTTCACAGAGGAGACAGAAGGGACTCCAGAAAGACGGAGAGGTGGGGCACACCACCAAGTGCTGGACACAGTGCACACAACCGAGGAAGAAGTGAAGAGGCTTCTGAGTGAGCTAGATACCTCAAAGGCAATGGGGCCAGATAACATCTCCCCATGGGTATTGAGAGAGGGAGCAGAGGCGCTATGTGTACCCCTAACAACAATATTCAATACATCTATTGAAACAGGGAGATTGCCTGAGGCATGGAAGACAGCAAATGTAGTCCCAATCTTTAAAAAAGGAGACAGACATGAAGCATTAAACTACAGACCAGTGTCACTGACATGTATAGTATGCAAAATCATGGAGAAGATTATCAGGAGAAGATTATCAGGAGAAGAGTGGTGGAACACCTAGAAAGGAATGATCTCATCAACAGCAGCCAACATGGTTTCAGGGACGGGAAATCCTGTGTCACAAACCTACTGGAGTTCTATGACATGGTGACAGCAGTAAGACAAGAGAGAGAGGGGTGGGTGGATTGCATTTTCTTGGACTGCAAGAAGGCGTTTGACACAGTTCCACACAAGAGATTGGTGCAAAAACTGGAGGACCAAGCAGGGATAACAGGGAAGGCACTACAATGGATCAGGGAATACTTGTCAGGAAGACAGCAGCGAGTCATGGTACGTGGCGAGGTGTCAGAGTGGGCACCTGTGACCAGTGGGGTCCCACAGGGGTCAGTCCTAGGACCAGTGCTGTTTCTGGTATTTGAGAACGACATGACGGAAGGAATAGACTCTGAGGTGTTCCTGTTTGCAGATGACGTGAAGTTGATGAGAAGAATTCACTCGATCGAAGACCAGGCAGAACTACAAAGGGATCTGGACAGGCTGCAGACCTGGTCCAGCAATTGGCTCCTGGAGTTCAATCCCACCAAGTGCAAAGTCATGAAGATTGGGGAAGGGCAAAGAAGGCCGCAGGCAGAGTACAGTCTAGGGGGTCAGAGACTACAAACCTCACTCAAGGAAAAAGATCTTGGGGTGAGTATAACACCAGGCACATCTCCTGAAGCGCACATCAACCAAATAACTGCTGCAGCATATGGGCACCTAGCAAACCTCAGAACAGCATTCCGACATCTTAATAAGGAAGCATTCAGGACCCTGTACACCGTGTACGTTAGGCCCATATTGGAGTATGCGGCACCAGTTTGGAACCCACACCTAGCCAAGCACGTGAAGAAACTAGAGAAAGTGCAAAGGTTTGCAACAAGACTAGTCCCAGAGCTAAGAGGTATGTCCTACGAGGAGAGGTTAAGGGAAATCAACCTGACGACACTGGAGGACAGGAGAGATAGGGGGGACATGATAATGACATACAAAATACTGAGAGGAATTGACAAGGTGGACAAAGACAGGATGTTCCAGAGATTGGACACAGTAACAAGGGGACACAGTTGGAAGCTGAAGACACAGATGAATCACAGGGATGTTAGGAAGTATTTCTTCAGCCACAGAGTAGTCAGTAAGTGGAATAGTTTGGGAAGCGATGTAGTGGAGGCAGGATCCATACATAGCTTTAAGCAGAGGTATGATAAAGCTCACGGCTCAGGGAGAGTGACCTAGTAGCGATCAGTGAAGAGGCGGGGCCAGGAGCTCGGACTCGACCCCCGCAACCTCAACTAGGTGAGTACACACACACACACACACACACACACACACACACACACACACACACACACACACACACACACACACACACACACAGACACACACACACACACAGACACACACACACACACACAGACACACACACACACACACACAGACACACACACACACACACACACACAAAGACACACACACACACACACACACACACACACACACACACACACACACAGACACACACACACAGACACACACACACACACACACACACACACACACACACACACACACACACAGACACACACACACAGACACACACACACAGACACACACACACACACACACACACACACACACACACACACACACACACACACACACACACACACACACACACAGACACACACACACACAGACACACACACACACAGACACACACACACACAGACACACACACAGACACACACACAGACACACACACACACACACACACACACACACACACACACACACACACACACACACACACACACACACACACACACACACACACACGTCTAGGACAAAATGGTAACTAACACACGCACACATGCAGTCACATTCACCAGGCCTAGTGTGTAATCGACATGTGCCTAGGATAAAATGGTAACTAACACGTACACATACTCATATAGAGAGGGAGAGATAGTGAATGATTGAATGAATTATTGTGTAATCATTCATTAATCTGACAAAAATATTTCTATGCACTGTTAATGAGTGTAATTGATTGTAATAATGAAGATAATAGCAGAAAATCTGGAAAGGAAAAGTGTTATATTGCTTGTCTTAAGTGATGGAACTCTAAGTATACCATAGCAACCATGATCAGCCACAAAACTTAATTAGCCAGAAAGCTTTTGGTCCGAAATGTTTAAGATTAATGAGGTTTGGCAGTGTGCCAATGTGATCTAACAGCTGTGTGCTTAGTACAGTACAGTAGTATTTTGCAGGGTGCTAAAATGTTGTGGAAAGCTATGATTTTTAGTGATCTTAAAGCTGTGAATGTTGTGGGTACTGTAATATAAAAGCTATTTAGGTGATGAAGTACGTACCTGGTACTCTGTAAATTGCAAAACTGGAAAATGTGATTAAGATTGATCCACAAATTATCATTTGATTCTTCCTTCAGCGTGCCAGCCAAATCAGGTCAGTTCCCTTCACTGGGGACTCCTCAGATTCATCAGATGGTGAGGATCACTGTGGAGGTTCAGACTCTCGGGGGCTTTCTTCCCACACTCCCTCATCTTCAGCAGAATCCTCCTCCAGCTCTCCTTCCAAGAGCAAGACATCTTCACTTTCCCCAGCCAAACTGTCTGGCTCCTCGCCCTCTAAAAGTATGAGAAGAGGTAAGTTAAGCAGTCCACTTCAGACATAGTACCTTTTATGTTTTAATATGATTACATTTTGGTTATGACCTATTAACAGATATATATCCGTTATTATTAATATAGTATGTACATAATTGCTTTTCTAATGGGCTTTGGAAATACATGACAAAATCAACAGATTTGACTGATTTCACAATAACTGACGAAGTCCATTCGTTACTTCATTGTCCATTATTTTTGTGATCAACACAAAGCAATTTCATGTCTATCCACCATGATCACCCGCTCCACCTTATTAATCCATTAAATCATCGGTTTACTTACAGCACTTTTGGGTGCCATTTTTTTTTATTAGCCCAGTAGAACACACAGCTACGATAATTTTGATAGGAAACAATGCATTTCATCTAAAAAAATCATCATTTGGTGAATCAGAAATTGTCACAATGCTTAGTACAAAATAGGTTGTTGATAAACATGCTGATTAGTTTCTTAAATGACATATTGTAGTGATTACGACCTGATATTACAAAGACCAAAACAGAATTAGAAGTACAGTGGTAACTCGAGTTTCGAACAGCTTCCAGCTCGAACAGTTGTGTAAGTGTATTTTTGTAAGTGTTTTTGTAAGTGTATTTTTGGGAGTCTGAAACGAACTAATCTAATTTAAATTATTCCTTATGGAAGCAAATTCGTTTGGTAACAGCACTTGATGAACAGCCTTTTGGAATGAATTAAGTTCGTAACTCAGGGTACCACTGTACATCATACCCTTTTTGAGAAAGAATTTTTTATTAACCTAATTCAAAGTCTAGACAAACTAACTCTGAGGTAGCATTTATGAAAAATTGAGATCACCACAGACAAGTTGGGTGTTAGTGTGAAGGCAAGTTATAAGCACTTATTAGTAATAGTAATTAAGTAACGCATACCATGCAGGATTTTGTCCAACAAAGATTTAGAACAAAGCAATATTTTTCTCTGGAACATTTGTTGCTAAATGGGAAATTACTGTGATTGTCCCCAGTGTACTCAACTTGTGTATTGCATTGATGTTGCTATGGAGTACTCATTGCCAGCTACATTATAAAAATCTTCTTCTTTCAACAAACTGGCCGTATCCCACCAAAGCAGGATGGAACAGAAAGAAAAACAGAAGTTTCTCTTTTTAACTTTAGTAATGTATACAGGAGAAGGGGTTACTAGCCCCTTGCTCTTGGCATTTTAGTCACCTCTTACAGCATGCATGGCTTATGGAGAAAGAATTCTGTTCCACTTTCCCATGGAGATAAGAGGAAATAAACAAGAAAAAGAACTATTAAGAAAAAAGAAAACCCTGAGGGGTGTGGATATATACGCTTGTACATGCATGTATAGTGTGACTTAAGTGTAAGTAGAAGTAGCAAGACGTACCTGAAATCTTGCAATATTGTAAAAATATGTGGATTTAATTTGGGACACAATATTAATGGAATTGTTTTTAAAAGAATGGTAATTGTATTATACTGTTTGTACATAGTAAGACTTGTGAACTGAATAACTAGCTGCATGGTTCCATGCAAACATTTTTAACATAGTTTACCAGTAGTGTTCAAAACAAGTTTAGGTTTTGTATACAGTGCTAAATACATATTAACAATTTTGTATCATCAGTATGTACCAAGGTGCAAAATTTTCAATGGTTTCCCTGTAAATACAAAATAAAAATGACTTTTGGTTAGTTGTATAATTATTTGATAGAATTGTGTTCATTTCATTCTTCCCCTTCCCCTATCACTGTTCCTTGTTCCCTCCTCCTTTCTCCCCCCATCCCCCCCATTTTCATTCCCTGCTCCTCCATTTCCTCCTTACTCACCCCTACTTCCCTCCCTCAAAAATGGTAGATTATTCCTTTTTTTATTCTTGATATATAGTGTGTTTACTTTTTTCACCATACTTCACCATATAGTTTTAATTTCTGCTTGCATTGTAATATTTTAGTAGCTTGCTATTAGAGAGGTTTTAATTTTCATTCAGCATACATAAATGTCGATATAGATGCAAAATTAGCACATGTAACTGGTGTGTACAGTACTTTCGATTAATGATGAGGCTTGAATTTATGGGTACATTATTTTCTGCATGCTGTCATCAGGGTTTTTGGGCATACTGTATTTGCACATACATATTTTGTTTAGTATATAATTTGCATCACTTTGGCGTTTACTCATCATTATCTTTTGGGTTGCTTTTGTTTTATGCAGGTTTTGTGTTTGTTCTTATTTCGCAGAAAGCCACCGGTTATCTCAGGACACAGCTGATTATGCTGACTATGCCATCCCACCTGATGCTATGCCAGAGTCTCTGCAACATTCTATACCAGATTCTATACCAACCCTTATACTTCTGGGTCTGTGTAAATTTTACTTTTATAATTTTGTTGCTCTTTAGTTTGTGATGAAACTGTACTGTTTTGATGAGCCTTTTATTTATATTTTATTCCTCTTAATTTTTCTTACCTGTTAAAAAAGTTTGTTAAATGATAAGTGTGTGTTATATTAAGTTGTGGTTGCAGACCCTAATATATAACATTCACTGAAGATGCATAACATTGCCTTGTCATGAATTATTATTATAGTGGAACCCCAAAAGTTTAGTTTGTTCAAAGGCAGAGGTAGTCCGAGGTTTGGGTCTGTCCAGTGAAACCAGCTAAGTGTACAGTGGAACCTCGTTTTTCGGCTGTAATCCATTCCAGGTCGGCCTAAATTCAAAACGGCCTAAATTCGAAGCAATATTTCCCATAAGAATTAATGTAAATACAATTAATCCATTTTAGATGCCCAAAAATATTAACAAAAAATACATTTTTTAAAGATGAAGTATAGTTTTACATACACAAAACAATAAGAACTAAATTAGTACATGAGCAATTAAATTACTATTATATACCTTTATTGAAGACTCTTGTTGACTTATGGAAGATAGGAAGGAGGAGAGAGGGAGTTGGAGTTATTGTTTGGAAGGGGAAATCCCGCTCCATAAGGACGTCAGGTAACAAGTCCCGCTCTGGGGTTACTTCCCTTCTTTGTCTTTTAATGCCACTAGGACCAGCTTGAGAGACACTGGATGCCTGTCACACAAAATAACTGTCCAGATTGCTCTGTTTCTGGCATCTCTCTTAAGTTTTCCCTAAAATGGGACAAGGTTTTGTCACTGAAGATGTTGCAGATATGGCTTGTTTCAGCTGGTCAGGGTGATATTTCTCTACAAAAGTTTGCAACTCGTTCCACTTTGCATGCATGTCCTTAATCACTGAAGAAGGCACATCCTTCCCTCTCTCTTCCTCCTCCTCTGCTGAAGCAGGTTCCTCAGCTGTGGTCTGTTACTCTTCCAGTTGAAGGTGTTGCAGCTCTTCAGTGGTTAGCTCTTCCCTGTGGTCCTCTAATTCTTCCACATCCTTGCCACTCACATCCAACCCCAATGCCACAGTAGATTCCACAACAGGCAGAGGGTAGACAGGGTCAGCCTCAAACCCTTCAAAATCCTTCTCGAGGACACACACTGGCCACAATTGTCTCCAGGAAAAGTTCAGAGTCCTGGAAGTCACTCCCTGCCAAGCCTTACCTATAAGGCTTATTCAATGGAGGATATTGAAGTGATGCCTCCAGAACTCTCTTAGGGTCAATTCAGTGTCCAAGGTCACTTCAAAGCACTTTTGAAGCACTGCTTTTGTGTAGAGTTTTTTGAAGTTAGAAATGACCTGCTGGTCCATGGGCTGGATGAGAGGAGTGGTGTTAGGAGGCAAGAGGTTCAGTGTTATAAAACTGAAATCTCTAGACAATTGGTCTACCAAGTTTGGAGGATGAGCAGGAGCATTGTCTATTACTTGGAGGCACTTGAGTGGCAATTTCTTTTCCACAAGGTATTTTTTCACACTCAGGCCAAACACTTCATGGACCCAGTCAATGAAAATTTGCCTTGTGACCCATGCCTTAGTCTTAGCCTACCACATCACACACAATCTACTCTTAATAACATTGTTTTTCTCGAACACTCTGGGATTTTCAGAGTCATAAACGAGTAAAGGCTTCACTTTGAAATCCCCACTAGCGTTAGCACAGAACAAAAGAGTTAGCCTGTCTTTCATAGGCTTGTGTCCTGGCAATGCCTTTAACTCCTCCTTGATGTAGGTCCTCTTAGGCATTTTCTTCCAAAAGAGGCCTGTTGCGTCACAATTGAACACTTGTTGGGGTTGGAATTCTTCAGCTTCTACATGCCTCTTGAATTCCTTCACAAATTTTTCAGAAGCACGCTTGTCAGAACTTACAGCCTCGCCATGCCTTACAACAGTGTGTGTGCCACTACGCTTCTTAAATCTCTCAAACCAGCCTCTGCTAGCTTTAAATTCACTAACATCATCACTAGTACCAGGCATTTTCTTTACGAGATCTGCAGGGAACTGTGTTGCCTTTTCACAAATGATCATCTCTGAAACACTATCTCCAGCTAACTGTTTTTCCCTAATCCTCAACAATAACTTCTCCACATCGTCATTTGTTTGTGATCTCTTTTTTGTTAACTTGATTTGTTCTTTCTTTTCCTGGATAGAAGTGGTTGATTTGTTTTTGCCATACATTATGGCAAGTTCCAGCACCCATACACCACTCATATTTTTCTGTTACTTCCTTCTTAAATTCCATCGTGTTTCTCACTTTCTTTACCAGAGGAACTTTACTAGGAACTTTCTTGGGGCCCATGGTGACTTATTTCACAGTCACATTTAATAAAAAAACTCCAAAAGCAATGGATTATAAGGAAATATTTGGATGAGTGCTTGGAGTATATGCTCGCTCGCTGACAGACAAAGGGATAATGACTCGCCAAAGCCCAGCATCCCGGTGGGCTAACGTGTCTAATATGACCGATATACTAGGCAATGGCCGAAATACAGAGCAAAATTCCCGCCGAAAAACTGGCCTAAATACAAATCAGCTGATAAAGTGGCCAAGAAATGAGGTTCCAGTGTAATCGGAAAATTTTGAGGAAAAAATTCCAAGGTAAAACATTGCAGTGAAAGCAAAATGAAAGTGATGCTAGTAATATCTGGTGTGTTTGCCTCTTGAAAAAGTATTTAATACCATATAAACCATATGTTAGGTGAAATATTGATGTTAAATACTGAAATACCTAAAAAATGTGGTTAGTTTGCCATCATCACTTATCAGTGTACCTGTATTAACAATCATTTAACATTTGACACTAATAATTATGTAGTTACCAAGCACTGTGTGGACAGACACACAAGGATGCAAAACAGTCTTTTATTTGGACCTCCTTTTGCTCTAGGTAGAAAAAGCTCAAATAAAGGCTTGTCTTGCATACTTGTGTCTTAATCCACATTCCTGCTAGTGTTACACCTTCCTGCCACCAAGCCCCATCATGTAAATCATGTGTTAGGTAAAGTTATGAAATGAAATATTGCATTTATACACTGAAATTCCTTGGAAATGTAAGGGAGATTTTGACATTATTACTCAGCATCATCAAGTACACCCACTTTAACACTCATTTTAACACTATATGCACCAACATTTAAGGTACGTATACAAGACTGGTAGCTATAATTATTGTCATAAATATACTTTGCAGTTGCTGTCAAAAGAAAGAAATAGTAAACTTTAAGAAAAAAATTACTACTGGAGTTGGTAAGTTTTTGGTCAGACCATATACTGAGTAGGGAGTATTATTATAATTTTTTGAATACTAAAACAAATGTTCTGATTTTTGGGGATATTAGATTCCAGAGTTTTGGTGTTCCACTGTATAGGAGTTGGTGTATTTTGTCTAATGCTCACTTTCCCCTCCCCCTGCCCCCTCCAGAAGCAACATAATTCTCTGTTCCTGGGAACTCTTCTGTCCTCTGCCTTCCCTACATTTCCAGTCTTTCTAATCTCAACAATTCTCTCCATCACTTAGACATCAAGCTTACTTTCCGCCAGACTAACACTCTTCGCACTAATCTCGTTCATACCTCTCCTCCCTCTACAGATGTTCCTGGTGTCTACTCTATTTCTTGCTCCTCCTGTCCTCTTCAGTACTTTGGAGAAACTGGCCGATCTCTTTCTGACAGACTTTGGGAGCACAAAAATAGTGTTAGGCTTGCCGACACTAACAATGCTCTTTTCTGTCACGTCAGAGATCACAGCCATCCTATAGACTGGTCATCTGCTAAAACTGTCTTCCCTACTTCCAACTTTAACAGTCGCCGTCTTGTTGAATCCTCTCTAATACACAACTTTCCTTGTATGAATCTTAGTCCTGACTTCGTCTCTGTAGATGCGTTCCTCTCCCACTACATTGTAAAATGCTACAAACTTCAGAACACCCGTGACTTAACCTGATTCCTCATTTTTTCTTCTCCCTCTTCCCCTTTCCTCTTTCCTTTTTTGTCTTTCTTCTGTCGCGTGTTTCTGTTCCTTCATTATTTATTTCATCACTTCCCCTTCCCCCCACCTTGTGCACTTGCTCTCCCTCTATGGGTACCTAGCTTCCTTGCAGTGCTCTCCTTTCTTTATATTTGACTGGCTCCTCCTCCTCAGTTCCCATTACTACTACTACTTACTACTACTACTACTTACTACTACTACTTACTACACCTGTCCTGGACCTGACTGCTTGGACCTGACTGACCTGACCTGCCACTGACCTGACCACCACTTGATCCACCTGACCACCTGCTTGACCTGACTCTGACCTGACCTGCTGCTGACTTGCTGCTGACCACTGCTGCATCGCTACTGCTGGCTACTTGCTGCTGCTGCAATGCTTGACTGCCTGCTGCTGCTGCTGCTGCACTGACTTTCTGCCTTGCTTGCTACTGCTGCTGCTGCTGCTTGCTACCTGCTGCTGGACTGCTACTGCTTCACTGACTGCTGCACTGCTACTGCACTGACTACTTGCTCCACTGACCTTGCTATTGACTGCTACTTGACCTGACTCACTGCTACAATGCCACTGCATGACTGCCAATGACTTGCATGCTACCTGACTGCCTGCTGACTTGACTGCTGCTGCTTGCTGCTGCTGCACTACGCTACCTGCTGCTTGCTCACTGCAGGCACCTGCTGCATCATACTCACTGCTGCTGCTGCACTGCTGCTGCTTGCTACTTGACTACTACTCACTACATGCTGTTGCTACCTACTTCACCTACCATGCATACCTACCTCCACATCCACTACTCCCACTTACTGCTACTGCTCACTTGCAATCACTAACTACCTGCTACTGCTTGCTACCTACTACGCTGCTACCACTACCTACTGCCTACCACTACTACTACTACTTACTACTACTACAATACCACTACTACTACTAATAACTTACTACTACTACTACCACTCCACTCCACTACTTACTACTGACTACTGTACCATTACTACTACTACTTACCTCAATCCACCACTACTACTACTCACTACCTTACTCCACTTACCGTCCACTACTCTCTCTTCTTCGCTTCTTCTTGTTTTTTCTTCTTTTCGTCTTCTTAGTTCCCCCTACTACTACTACCACCACCTCTTCCTGCCTCTATACAGTGGACCCCTCTGACACCGTTGGCCTTACGTGAATAATTAAATCCCCATACCTGATAACTACTTACTACTACTACTACTACTACTTACTACTACTAACTACTACTACTTACTACTAACTACTACTACTTACTACTACTACTACTACTTACTACTACTACTACTTACTACTACTACTACTTACTACTACTACTACTAACTACTTACTACTACTAACTACTACTACTACTACTTACTACTACTACTATTACTTACTACTACTACTACTTACTACTACTACTACTTACTACTACTACTACTTACTGCTACTACTTTTCTTCTTTTTCTTCTTCGTCTTCTTCGTTTTTTCTTCTTCGTCTTCTTCTTAGTTCCCCCTACTACTACTACCACCACCTCTTCCTGCCTATATACAGTGGACCCCCGCATACCGTTGGCCTTACGTAACATTAAATCCCCATACCGATACATTTTATCGCTAAGATTTTGCCTCGCATACCGCTAAAAAACCCGCTCAACGCTGTTCGTCCGAGACACGTCTAATGTACTTACTACTACTACTACTACTTACTACTACTACTACTTACTACTACTTACTACTTACTACTACTACTACTACTTACTACTACTACTACTACTGCTTACTACTACTTACTACTACTACTACTTACTACTACTACTACTTACTACTACTACTTACTACTACTACTTCTTTTTCTTCTTCGTCTTCTTCGTTTTTTCTTCTTCGTCTTCTTCTTCGTCTTCTTCTTTGTCTTCTTCTTCTTCAGTTCCCCCTACTACTACTACCACCACCTCTTCCTGCCTATTTTACAGTGGACCCCCGCATACCGTTGGCCTTACATAACGTTAAATCCGCATACCAATACATTTTATCGCTAAGATTTTGCCTCGCATACCGCTAAAAAACCCGCTCAACGCTGTTTGTCCGAGACGCGTCTAATGTGCGGCCTGAGCCAGCCTCACATGTTCCGCCGGTGGCATTGTTTACCAGCCAGCCTCCGTGGTAACATCCAAGAAGCATATAATCGGAACATTTCGTATTATTAGTGTTTTTGGTGATTTTATCTGCAAAATAAGTGACCATGGGCCCCAAGAAAGCTTCTAGTGCCAACCCTACAGCAATAAGGGTGAGAATTACTATAGAGATGAAGAAAGAGATCATTGATAAGTATGAAAGTGGAGTGCGTGTCTCTGAGCTGGCCAGGTTGTATAATAAACCCCAATCAACCATCGCTACTATTGTGGGCAACAAAACGGCAATCAAGGAAGCTGTTCTTGCCAAAGGTTCAACTGTGTTTTTGAAACAGAGATTGCAAGTGATGGAAGATGTTGAGAGACTCTTATTGGTATGGATAAATGAAAAACAGCAGGAGATAGCATCTCTCAAGTGATCATAAGTGAAAAGGCTAGGAAGTTGCATCAGGATTTAATTAAAAAAATGCCTGCAACTAGTGATGATGTGAGTGAATTTAAGGCCAGCAAAGGTTGGTTTGAGAGATTTAAGAAGCGTAGTGGCATACATAGTGTGATAAGGCATAGTGAGGCTGCCAGTTCAGACCACAAAGCAGCTGAAAAATATGTGCAGGAATTCAAGGAGTACATAGACAGTGAAGGACTGAAACCTGAACAAGTGTTTAATTGTGATGAAACAGGCCTGTTTTGGAAGAAAATGCCAAGCAGGACCTACATTACTCAGGAGGAAAAGGCACTCCCAGGACATAAGCCTATGAAAGACAGGCTTACTCTGTTGATGTGTTCCAATGCTAGTGGTGATTGCAAAGTGAAGCCTTTATTAGTGTATCACTCATAAACTCCCAGAGCATTCAGGCAAAAGAATATCCTCAAAGCTAATTTGTGTGTGCTGTGGAGGGCAAACAGTAAGGCATGGGTCACTAGGGACTTTTTCTATGACTGGTTACACCATGCATTTGCCCCCAATGTGAAAGATTACCTAACTGAAAAGAAATTAGACCTTAAGTGCCTCCTGGTGTTAGACAATGCCCCTGGTCATCCTACAGACGTGGCAGAGCGACTTTATGGGGACATGAACTTCATTAAGGTGAAGTTTTTGCCTCCTAATACCACTCCTCTCCTGCAGCCCATGGACCAGCAGGTTATTGCAAACTTCAAAAAACTGTACACAGAAGCTCTGTTTGAAAGGTGCTTTGTAGTGACCTCAGAAACTCAACTGACTCTAAGAGAGTTTTGGAGAGAGCACTTTAATATCCTCAATTGTGTAAACCTTATAGGTAAGGCTTGGGAGGGAGTGACTAAGAGGACCTTGAACTCTGCTTGGAAGAAACTGTGGCCAGAATGTGTAGACCAAAGGGATTTTGAAGGGTTTCAGGCTAACCCTGAGAGGAGTATGCCAGTTGAGGAATCCATTGTGGCATTGGGAAAGTCCTTGGGGTTGGAGGTTAGTGGGGATGATGTGGAAGAGTTGGTGGAGGAGGACAATGAAGAACTAACCACTGATGAGCTGCTAGATCAACTTCAACAGCAAGAGGCCAGACCTGAGGAAACTGGTTTGGAGGAGGGGAGAGAGAAATTGAAGAAGTTGCCTACTACAAAGATTAAGGAAATCTGTGCAATGTGGCTGAAAGTGCAAACCTTTATGGATGAAAATCACCCTCACACAGCTATTGCAAGCCGTGTTGGTGACTATTATACTGACAATGTTGTGAAACACTTCAGGGAAGTCATAAAGGAACGAGAGGTACAGGCCACTATGGACAGATATGTTGTGCGACAGAAGTCCAGTGACTCTGAAGCTGGTCCTAGTGGCATTAAAAGAAGAAGGGAAGTAACCCCAGAAAAGGACTTGACACCTCAAGTCTTAATGGAAGGGGATTCCCCTTCTAAACACTAAGACTCTCTCCTCCTCCCATCCCATCAATCATCACCAGATCTTCAATAAAGGTAAGTGTCATGTAATTGTGCATGCCTTTTTCAGTTTGTGTGTATTAAAATTAATATTTCATGTGGTAAAATTTTTTTTTTTCATACTTTGAGGTGTCTTGCACGGATTAATTTGATTTCCATTATTTCTTATGGGGAAAATTCATTCGCATAATGATAATTTCGCATAACAATGAGCTCTCAGGAACGGATTAATATCGTTATGCGGGGGTCCACTGTATAGCTGTCCTGCTCCACTTCTGGTTAGTGTGAATGGTTCAAGTCTGACCGAAATGTCGCCGTAAGCTCCTCTCTTCTATGTGCGGGTTATTTATGTATCATTCCAGTCATGGTATTGTGCCTTTTTTTGTTATTCAACATAATTTTTTTTTTTCATTTTTAGCACTTTAGTGAAGTTGTTAGTACTGTATAAAAGTATTGATTGTGCATGCAAAATCAAGTACTGGGGTACAGGGCATGTATAAATTCAATCCACAGGAGAGAAGGGGAGGGCTGTTGCTATGGTTTGGATATTGGATACACCTGGTATTGTGGTGTAAAATACCTAAAAACAGATAGGAGACACATGTAAAAGCACAGGCATGTGACCAACACAGGCTTCTAGTGCATGTATAGCTGACTTGTATAACAGTGGTGTGAGGGTTGATTGTTGGGTTGAGGGGTGTATTAGTGAAGGAGCTGTATGAACCCTGCTCCTGTAACTGTGGAACCATTATCACATAAATCTGACAAATATAAATCTGTTTCCATATAGACTCTTCAGGGATTTTTTTTTTTTTTTTTTAACAAGTATGCCGTCTCCCACCGAGACAAGGTTACCCAAAAAGAAAGAAAATCTCCAAAAAGAAAATACTTTCAACATCATTCAACACTTTCACCTCACTCACACATAATCACATTTTTGCAGAGGTACTCAGAATACAACAGTTTAGAAGCATATATGTAAAAAGATACACAACATATCTCTCCAAACTGCCAATATCCAAAACCCCTCCTTTAAAGTGCAGGCATTGTACTTCCCATTTCCAGGACTCCAGTCCGGCTATATAAAAATAACCGGTTTCCCAGAATCCCTTCGCTAAATATTACCCTGCTCACCCCCGAACAGCTCGTCAGGTCCCAAATACCATTCGTCTGCATTCACTCCTATCTAACAAGCTCACGCATGCTTGCTGGAGGCCCAAGCCCCTCGCCCACAAAACCTCCTTTACCCCCTCCCTCCAACCTTTTCGAGGATGACCCCTACCCCGCCTTCCTTTCCCTACAGATTTATACGCTCTCCACGTCATTCTACTTTGATCCATTCTCTCTAAATGACCAAACCACCTCAACAACCCCTCTTCAGCTCTCTTACTAATACTTTTATTAACTCCACACCTTCTCCTAATTTTCACACTCCGAATTTTCTGCATAATATTTACACCACACATTGCCCTTAGACAGGACATCTCCACTGCCTCCAACCGCCTCCTCGCTGCAGCATTTACAACTCAAGCTTCACACCCATATAAGAGTGTTGGTACCACTATACTTTCATATATTCCCTACTTTGCCTCCATAGATAACGTTTTTTTGTTTCCACATATACCTCAACGCACCACTCGCCTTTTTTCCTTCATCAATTCTACGATTAATCTCATCCTTCATAAATCCATCCGCAGACACGTCAACTCCCAAATATCTGAAAACATTCACTTCTTCCATACTACTCCTCCTCCAATTTGATATCCAATTTTTCTTTATCTAAATCATTTGATACCCTCATCACCTAACTCTCTTCTATGTTCACTTTCAACTTTCTACCTTTACACACGCTCCCAAACTCGTCCACTAGCCTTTGCAATTTTTCTTTAGAATCTCCCATAAGCATAGTATCATCAGCAAAAAGTAACTGTCAATTCCCATTTCGAATTTGATTCCCATAATTTAATCCCACCCCTCTCCCGAACACCCTGGCATTTACTTCTTTTACAACCCCATATATAAATATATTAAACAACCATGGTGACATTACACATCCCTGTCTAAGACCTACTTTTACCGGGAAGTAGTCTCCCTCTCTTCTACACACCCTAACGTGTACCTCACGATCCTCATAAAAACTCTCTACAGTATTTAGTAACTTACCACCTATTCCATATACTTGCAACATCTGACACATTGCTCCCCAATCCACATATGCCCTTTCTAAATCCATAAATGCGATAAAAACTTCCCTACCTTTATCTAAATACTGCTCACATTTATGCTTTGATGTAAACACTTGATCTACACATCCCCTATCCACTCTAAAACCTTGCTCATCCATAATCCTACATTCCGTCTTACCTCTAATTCTTTCAATAATAACCCTACCGTACACTTTTCCTGGTGTACTCAGTAAACTAATTCTTCTATAATTTTTACAATCTCTTTTGTCCCCCTTCCCTTTATATAAAGAAACTATACATGCTCTCTGCCAATCCCTAGGTACCTTCCCCTCTTTTGTACATTTATTAAACAAAAGTACCAACCACTCTAACACTATATCCACCCTGCTTTTAACATTTCTGTCATGATCCCGTCAGTTCTAGCTGCTTTACCCCCTTTCATTCTACATAATGCCTCATGCACTTCCCCCACACTCACAGCCTGCTCTTCTTTACTTCTAAAAGATAGTATACCTCCCTGGCCAATGCATGAAATTACCGCTGTTGTGATAGAAACACAGGCCTTATCTCTAGGCTTTATTGAACATAGAATCTTCATAGTACTTCTGCAACAACAAAATATAATGACTAGTACATCTAATAACGGCTTCTACAGGGATGGTGATGTCTTGCATATGTCAAGAGAAAAGTTATAACTATAGGCCACTTATTTAAACTCACCATGTAATCTGCATCACTAATATATGGATAGAAGAGAAGAGAATCACACACCATGTGTTGGCACCCATGACACACACCAAACTGTTGTTGTTGTTAAGGGCCCCGAGAGGTGGTGCAGTATTATCCTGCTGCTGCTCCCCATGGGAGCAGTATCGCTACAACCGCCTCCCTTTCTTTGTCGACATTTATAAGTTCCTCAAAATATTTCCACCATCTACCCAATACTTCCATCTCCCCATCTACTAACTCCCCTACTCTGTTTTTTAACTGACAAATCCATTCGTTCCCTAGGCTTTTTTTTAACTTGTTTGACTCGCTTCAAAATTTTTTTTCTTATTTTCATTAAAATTTCTTGACAGTGCCTCTCCCACTCTATCATCTGCTCTCCATTTGCACTCTCTCTTCACCTTTCTTTTACTCTCCATATAATCTACTCTTCTTATAACACTTCTGCTTTGTAAAAACCTTTCGTAAGCTACCTTTTTCTCTTTTATCGCACCCTTTACTTCATCATTTCACCAATTGCTCCTCTTTCCTCCTGCACCCACCCTCCTATAACCACAAACTTCTGCCCCACATTCTAATACTGCATTTTTAAAACTATTCCAACCCTCTTCAACCCCCCCCCCCCCACTAATCATACTTGCACTAGCCCACCTTTCTGTCAATAGTTGCTTGTATTCCCAAGTTTCAGTCCTTTAACCCCTTGACTGTTGCAACCCCAAATCCTGAGGTCATTCTCCTGGTGTCGCAAAATTTAAAAAAAAAAAAAAAAAAAAAAAAACTTATGAATTGATAGAGAATCTTCTCCTGACTGTGATGACACCAAAAGAATGAAATTTGCTGGAAAACTGACGGAATTATGCTCTCGCGAAGTTAGCGAACTCGGCAATATTTACGAATCGGCGATTTCGCCCACTCTGAGCCCTATTTTCAGCTAATTCCATTGTTCCAGTCGACCAAACTCGTAGCTATTTCTTTAGAACTCCATTTTTTTTATCGATTGACTGAGTACAAGAAACTACCCAATAACGTTGTCAGAAATTTGCAATTTGGACAATTTCGCGAAAATTAAAAATGACAATTTCAAAATAGGGTCCAGAATGAGCAATGCAGACATTCCTGGCTCAAAAGTAACATTTTCTTTGTTCATCAGTCATGTCTCCAGGCCCCTCCGATTACTCTTGCTTTCTATTTTGAATTTTTATTCAAACAAAAACTAGAAGATTTACTGTTATGCAGACTACTGCAATATTCAAAGTTTATTCTCTATAATGATTACAGTGTTGAATTTACAGAATTTGGTTGTTGTAATAATTGTATAAATAATGTCAACCCATTCATGACTGCATATTAGAATGGCTACTTGGACATTTATTGGAAAATGACATCATTTGTTGAGATATGGGTTACCAGCTAAGTTTATAATTTTAAATATAGGGAATGCTCAGCTGATAAAAGACAACAAATTGTCTACACAGCCGCCCCTGCAGACGAGGTCTTGAATTGTTGTCATGGCCCGGTGGCCTGGTGGCTAAAGCTCCCGCTTCACACACGGAGGGTCCGGGTTCGATTCCTGGCGGGTGGAAACATTTCGACGCTTTTCCTTACACCTGTTGTCCTGTTCACCTAGCAGCAAATAGGTACCTGGGTGTTAGTCGACTGGTGTGGGTCGCATCCTGGGGGACAAGATTAAGGACCCCAATGGAAATAAGTTAGACAGTCCTCGATGACGCACTGACTTTCTTGGGTTATCCTGGGTGGCTAACCCTCTGGGGTTAAAAATCCGAACGAAATCTTATCTTATCTTATCTCAACGGCCTGTAATAGATCATATTACGTAAACAATAAATTACCCCTAGGGGGTGTTATGTCAGCATATTTCATTCACTGATTGCTGACAAACTTACTTGTGTGGACTCGAAAGTCTGCACCTCACTGCCGACTATAGGTTGATTACAAACTCCTTGCAACACAAGAACTGCACAGTCCCCTGTACTACAAGAAATAAGTAACCCACCTTGCTCTTGTAGCATGAGCTATGGTGTTCTTCACACCTTCGACAGGTATCGGTGACTTGATAGAAGCTGAAGTGTCCTTGGATGTCCATGTCTTCCATAGTCTAGGAATACGCACACTGGTACACTATGTTCCACAAGATTTGTCTTTTTTGTTCACAATCTTATCACTGTAGAAGCTGATCACACTTCTCTGTAAGTGTTTATTGTGTTTTGTGAGACACTTTGTTCACACTAACGCACGGATCAGTGTTCTTTGTTGGTTATCCTGGCGTCAGTGTGACTCTCAGTAGAGTTGGAAGTAATCTGAAGATGCCACAGCCTCCTACACCATCACTGCCCCTAGCACATAAAGGAAAAGCTGACCTAGTACTTTTTCTTCCTTGCCACTTCCTCCATGAAGCAAAGCAGAATGTTTGATTCTTGCTGTCTTAAGCATAGACAACAATGTACACTATCTTTACCAAGGTAATAAAGTGGAAGCAGGATTTTCCTTAATTGTCCTGCTAAGGTAAGAGATGGACTGTCTTTTATTAAATTACACTTTGCAACACTGGAGTCTTGCACGGAGCGGCGGTCGCTTGACCACGTCGCATACTGGTACTGCATCTGGGATCAATTACTTGCTGTAGCAGTAAACAAGATGCTTGCCCATTCTGAGAGGGCTGGGCCCCTCAGGGCTGAAGGGGGCTGATACCCCTCTCCTGGAGAAAATTTCTCCACATTTGTTTACTTTTGAACATCAGCAAAAATCAAACATTTCCCCTACTTTCAGCTCCATTTCAAGGTTCTTTTCATAGTAAAACCAATCAAAATACCTTCATTTCTATAATATGTTTTCCATTCTATCAAATGAGACCAAGAAAATGAGAATATAACCATAAATACTATATGAAAATAGACCACAAACAAAGTCAGCATTTTAATTAAAAAATTTTTGTTTTTTTTCTCATTATGCACTGCGTGCTGCAGGATTTTTTTTTATATGGTGCACCCTGACCACACAGGCCTATTCTCTCACATGTCGGCCTTCCAGCTTTCTCCTGCTTGATTGGAAGCGGCTAGAATTTGAATATACAGTGGAACCTCTACTTGCGAGCGTGTCCACGTGCGAGTTTTTCCAAATACGAGCAGTCGACGGGTGGATTTTTTGCTTCCATACACGAGCAAAATTTCCATAAGCAAGCAGACATCATGGCAGATTCCTTGACACTGGTGAGGGGCTCTAACTCTTGATCTCGGAATTTATATCTCATTTGTTTGTTGGACTATCTTACTGAAACTTGGGCAATGTATGATAGAAAGATGCTTCTTAACATAAGAACATAAGAAAACATAAGAAAGGAGGAACACTGCAGCAGGCCTGTTGGCCCATACTAGGCAGGTCCTTTACAATTCATCCCACTAACAAACATTTGACCAACCCAATTTTCAATGCTACCCAAGAAATAAGCTCTGATGTGCAAGTCCCACTCAAATCCAACCCCTCCCACTCATGTACTTATCCAACCTAAATTTGAAACTACCCAAAGTCCTAGCCTCAATAACCCAACTAGGTAGACTGTTCCACTCATCAACTACCCTATTTCCAAACCAATACTTTCCTATGTCCTTTCTAAATCTAAACTTATCTAATTTAAATCCATTACTGCGGGTTCTCTCTTGGTGAGATATCCTCAAGACCTTGTTAATATCCCCTTTATTAATACCTATCTTCCACTTATACACTTCGATCAGGTCTCCCCTCATTCTTCGTCTAACAAGTGAATGTAACTTAAGAGTCTTTAATCTTTCTTCATAAGGAAGATTTCTAATGCTATGTATTAATTTAGTCATCCTACGCTGAATGTTTTCTAACGAATTTATGTCCATTCTGTAATATGGAGACCAGAATTGAGCTGCATAATCTAGGTGAGGCCTTACTAATGATGTATAAAGCTGCAGTATGACCTCTGGACTTGTGTTGCTTACACTTCTTGATATAAATCCCAGTAATCTATTTGCCTTATTATGCACGCTTAGGCATTGCTGTCTTGGTTTAAGGTTGCTGCTTACCATAACCCCCAAGTCCTTTTTGCAATCTGTATGGCTAAATTCTACATTATTTAACTTATAAGTGCTAGGGTTATGGACACTCCCGAGCTTCAGAACCTTGCATTTATCTACATTGAACTGCATCTGCCACTTTTCTGACCAAGAGTAGAGTTTGTCTAAATCCTCCTGAAGTTCCCTAACATCTACGTTTGAATCAATTATCCTACCTATCTTCGTGTCATCAGCGAATTTGCTCATATCACTAGTAATTCCTTCATCAAGATCATTGATATATATTATAAACAACAACGGGCCCAAGACTGATCCCTGTGGAACGCCACTTGTTATTGAACCCCACTCGGATTTAACCCCATTTATGGACACCCTCTGCTTCCTGTCTGTGAGCCATGATTCGATCCACGAGAGCACCCTTACCCCAATGCCATGAGCTGCTACTTTCTTCAACAGTCTTTGGTGCGGAACTCTAAGTAAATAATATCAAATTCTTTATCATGGTCAACAGCCTCAAAAGCTTTACTGAAGAAAGTTAATAAATTAGTTAGACAAGACCGGCCTCTTGTTAATCCATGCTGAGTATCATTAATCAAGCTATGCTTATCGAGATGGCTTCTTATAATCTCAGCTATAATTGACTCTAGTAATTTGCCTACAATTGAGGTCAGGCTTATTGGGCGGTAATTTGACGGTAACGACTTGTCCCGTTTTAAAAATAGGAATTATATTAGCCATCTTCCACATATCAGACACTACACCTGTTTGAAGAGATAAATTAAAAATATTAGTTAATGGTTCACAGACTTCCATTTTGCATTCCTTAAGAACCCTTGAAAAACCCTCATCAGGACCCGGTGACTTATTTTGCTTCAGTCGGTCTATCTGCTTCACAACCATTTCACTAGTGACTGTGATGTTACATAATTTATCTTCTTCTGGCCCACTATAAAAATTAATTGCTGGAATATTATTAGTGTCTTCCTGTGTAAAAACCGAGAGAAAATAATTATTTAAAATCGAGCACATTTCATTCTCTTTGTCAGTAAGATGCCCATAGTTATTTTTAAGGGGATCTATCTTATCTCTAACTTTTATTCTATATACCTGGAAAAAACTTTTTGGGTTAGTTTTAGAATCCCTAGCAACTTTAATTTCATAGTCCCTTTTAGCTTTTCTTATCCCCTTTTTAATGTCCCTCTTAATGTCAATATACTGATTCATAAGATGACCCTCGCCTCTTTTGATACACCTATAAATTCCTTTCTTATGCCCTAGTAGATATTTCAGCCTATTATTCATCCATTTTGGGTCATTTCTATTTGATCTAATTTCTTTATAAGGGATAAATGTTCTTTGAGCAGCATGTATAGTGTTCAGAAAACTGTCATATTGATAGCTCTCTTCGTTACCCCAGTCAACAGATGATAAGTGTTCTCTAAGCCCATCGTAATCTGCTAAGCGAACATCAAAAATGAAAGAAATATGAGCATAAATAATGGAGTTTACTTCTCAGCAATTAGCCACCTCTTAGCGGTAATTTTGATTGTTTTTTATGGTTGTATTCTCGTTTTTTTGGTCTCATTTGATAGAATGGAAGATATATTACAGAAATAGATATGATTTTGATTGCTCTCATGATGAAAAGTACCTTGAAATTGAGCTCAACCTAGGAGAAATGGTCCATTGCTTGGCTGTTTCAGAATAAACAAATGAAGTCACTGTCCATTCCAGTATGCAGTCGTGAATGGGTTGACATTATTTATACAATTATTGCAATAAGGGTTAACAGTAAATCTTATATTTTTTGTGTGAATAAAAATTACAAACTATATAATAATAATAATAATAATAATAATAATAATAATAATAATAATAATAATAATAATAATAATATGTACAGTGGTCCCTCAATTTTCGTCCTTAATCCGTTCCAGGAAGTGGGACTATTACCGAAATAGACGATTTTTTAATCAATTTTCCCCATAAGAAATAATGTAAATCCAATTAATTTGTTCCAGACACCCAGAAGTATCAACAACAATTTTTTTTTTTTTTTTACCTAAAAGATAGATTTACATGCACAAAAGAATGAACATTCAACATGACAGTTACCTTTATTGAAGGGTGTTGATGAATAGAAGACAGGGAAGAGGAGAGAGGGAAGAGAGGTTATTGTTTGGAAGGGGAATCCCCCTCCATAAGGACTCTAGGTAACTTCAGGGGTCACTTCCCTAGGATAAATATAGATTTACATGCAGAAAAAAAAATGCCAAGCACTAATAAAATGTATAAATGAACATCGGTAATAGGGGTAGTTGATGAGTGGAACGGTGTGCCTAGTAAGGTGATCGAAGCTAAAACATTGGGTAGTTTGAAATTTAGGTTGGATAAATACATGAGTGAGAGGGGTTGGATTTGAGTCGGACTTGCACCTGAGCTTATTGCTTGGGTAGCATTTGTTCTGTTAGTGGGTTGGATTTGTGAAGGACTGGCCTAGTATGGGCCAGCAGGCCTGTTGCAGTGTTCCTCCTTTCTTATGTTCTAAAAGCTATGGCTTGGGTAGTTTCAAATTTAGGTTGGATAAATACACGAGTGAGAGGGGTTGGATTTGAGTCGGACTTGCACCTGAGCTTATTGCTTGGGTAGCATTTGTTCTGTTAGTGGGTTGGATTTGTGAAGGACTGGCCTAGTATGGGCCAGCAGGCCTGTTGCAGTATTCCTACTTTCTTAAGTTATGTTCTTATTTAAGTGAATCACGATTAATTGGTATCACTGGTAGCGGGGTGTATGAATGGTACACGTTTTCGGAGGCTTCTTACTTTATTGTTAAGTCGTGGTGGGTACACAGGCTTGTGTGTTGTGCCCATGGCCCGGGAGGGCCATCCCACGAGAGAGAGCTACTAGTAGGCCTTATGTCTTCCTGCTAGGCCGCTGTGTGAGAGAGGGTGTGGGACCAGCATCCCAGACCTGGAGCAGGCCCAGAGGGCAGCACCTTAGTGGCGCGAAATATGAACTAAGCTGGCAGACAGCATAAGCTGTCTGTGCAGACAGTACAGGCTGTCTACATTTGCTCGGCCACCTACCTCACGGTGGTAAAAGAAACTCGGTCTCTCTCGTAGGAACAGGGCACAGAACACAAAATAAAAACATGTATATACATATGGACATGGAAAAAAAAAACTTCCTACAGGGATGGAAGAAAAAAACATGTGGGGTGTGCTAAACATTGTGGTCAAAGGCAGTGAGCGTCGATGGGCATCACTGCATGCCTTCCTGTGTCTGGACAGATACTGCAACACAGGAGACATCGCTGCGGCTGAGCTGTGACGTAACAGGGTACAGTCTCCTCTGGAACTGTGAAGCAGACATCGTAGGAGTCGCTGCAGGTTTCACTCAAACTGGGGCACGACATACTGGTGCCCTCGAGTGAGGCGTCGTCAAAACTCGGCAACTGGGCAGGACTTCTGGCAAGCGACTCAGGACACTTCTTGACTGGTACTGTCGCTGGGCTGTCTTTGCCGGCGAGCGTGGAGCGAGTCGTGGCAGAGACAACTGGGCGAAACATCTGGGAGTCGTAACAACATACACCAGACTGCAGTGAGCGAGCTAGCAGTCAAAGTGACATCTTTGTGCAGGCTGCTCACTGAAGCTTGTGACACGAGGCTGACACAGCGCCTGCCGACAGGGCTAACTGCGGCTTGATGAGTGTTATTCTCTCGGCAGTTGGAGTTACAGCAGAGGTTAGTCTAAGTGTCCCCAGACTTGTTTCTCTACACATAACTGCATTCTGAAGGTCTGGAGGTGAAGTGAAACAAATCTCGATGGGAATCATAGCAGGTACGATTCTGCAGAACATCACAAGCGACGAGCATAAGAGCTTTCTGTACAAGGGGGCTCGGGCTCAGAGCTGACTGATATCAGCTGTCAAACACACTGGTCACACGGGTGACTTAACACAGTGGTGCTACTCAGGTCTGGCCGCAGACCTCACTTTATTTGCAAAGTCATGGTGGATATACAGGCTTGTGTGTTGTGCCTATGGCCTGGGAGGGCCATCCGACGAGAGAGAGCTACTAGTAGGCCTTGTGTCTTCCTGCTTGGCCGCTGTGTGAGAGAGGGTGTGGGACCAGCATCCCGGACCTGGAGCAGGCTCAGAGGGCAGCACCTTAGTGGTGCGAAATATGAACTAAGCTGGCAGACAGCCTAAACTGTCTGTACAGACAGTACAGGCTGTCTACATTTAACATCACACTTACCAGTAGGGTGATCGAGGCAAGGACCTTGGGTAGCTTTAAGAAGAGATTGGATAAATATATGAGTGGGAGGAGCTGAGTTTGATTTGTGTCATTGGGTACGGGAGTAAATTCTTGGATAGCTTTGGGTAGAGGTCATTTTGATAAGGACCTGCCTTGTATGGGCCAGTAGACCTGCAGTGTTCTTCCATTGTTATGTTTTTAGTGGGAAGGATTGTAAAGGACCTGCCTAGTATGGGCCAACAGGCCTGCTGCAGTGTTTCTCCTTTCTTATGTTCTTATTGGAGACTTGTTTGTGTGAGGGAGGGATGGCAAGTTTATTGTTGGAGAATATGATACTAATATCAACTCTACGGCTTATTTATCTATCACAATTCAACTAATATGACATAATAAACAATATTAATAACATAGAAACATGGAATATACTCTAGAATGAATAAAATAAGTCATTACGTATGTCACGAGAGGTGTTGTGTTGTTGTTGGGTATATAAGGGCCACTGAAAGTAAGCCGTCCATAATGGTGGTGAAGCAGCAGCTGAGGCGGTGGTGTTTTCTGTAGCCCTATATAACTCCAGCAACATTGGAGGAGTTGGTAGAATCGCTGAATCACTAAAGAAGGAACCCTCCACCACCATCACTACGACCTTCTACCACAATTACAACTGTTACCACCATCACTACAACCTTCTACCACCATCATCAACCACTATCACAACTGCTTCCTCTCTACCACCACCACCTTTGTATTTTTCTACAAACTTCGTCGCTCACTGGTAAACAATGGCACACTGGCTGGGAAGGCAGGCCCAGGTGGCTCAGAGCGTGAGTACGCGTCCCGGACGAAGGACGATTAGTGAGTTAATGGACCATTTGCGAGCCAATGTTTAGATGAAATAACGGGACTATTTCCGAAATGGACGACTTTCAGGCCGGACGGTTATTGAGGGACCACTGTATAATAATATGTATAATAATAATAGTATGATGTCACCGTGGTTGTTTAATATATTTTTAGATGGGGTTGTAAGAGAAGTAAATGCGAGGGTCTTGGCAAGAGGCGTGGAGTTAAAAGATAAAGAATCACACATAAAGTGGGAGTTGTCACAGTTGCTCTTTGCTGATGACACTGTGCTCTTGGGAGATTCTGAAGAGAAGTTGCAGAGATTGGTGGATGAATTTGGTAGGGTGTGCAAAAGAAGAAAATGAAAAAGTGAATACAGGAAAGAGTAAGGTTATGAGGATAACAAAAAGATTAGGTGATGAAAGATTGGATATCAGATTGGAGGGAGAGAGTATGGTGGAGGCGAATGTATTCAGATATTTGGGAGTGGACGTGCCAGCGGATGGGTCTATGAAAGATGAGGTAAATCATAGAATTGATGAGGGGAAAAGGGTGAGTGGTGCACTTAGGAGTCTGTGGAGACAAAGAACTTTGTCCTTGGAGGCAAAGAGGGGAATGTATGAGAGTATAGTTTTACCAACGCTCTTATATGGGTGTGAAGCATGGGTGATGAATTTTGCAGCAAGGAGAAGGCTGGAGGCAGTGGAGATGTCATGTCTGAGGGCAATGTGTGGTGTGAATATAATGCAGAGAATTCGTAGTTTGGAAGTTAGGAGGAGGTGCGGGATTACCAAAACTGTTGTCCAGAGGGCTGAGGAAGGGTTGTTGAGGTGGTTCGGACATGTAGAGAGAATGGAGCGAAACAGAGTGACTTCAAGAGTGTATCAGTCTGTAGTGTAAGGAAGGCGTGTGAGCAAAGTAACATTTATGAAGGGGTTCAGGGAAACCGGCAGGCCGGACTTGAGTCCTGGAGATTGGAAGTACAGTGCCTGCACTCTGAAGGAGGGGTGTTAATGTTGCAGTTTAAAAACTGTAGTGTAAAGCACTCTTCTGGCAAGACAGTGATGGAGTGAATGATGGTGAAAGTTTTTCTTTTTTGGGCCACCCTGCATTGGTGGGAATCGGCCAGTGTGATAATAAAATAAATAAATAATACAGTAATAATAATAATAACATAACATGTAAAATAATAATACATATACTATAATAATGTACTACATACAATAATTATAATAATAGATGGCTTCAAAAGGCTGTCACTAGATGGCAATGTTTACCACAACAAAGAGGGAGCAGTTGTGGCTGCCTCCACATGTTACATAATGATGTATTTTATTCATTCTAGAGTATATATCATGTTTCTATGTTATTTATATTGTTTGTTATGTCCTATTAAATGAACTGTGATAGATAAATAAGCCGTATAGATGATATTAGTGAAATTATTCATGAAGTATTTTGCCCGGTCTCCAGACAAACTCTCGTCCACTGCCGACACCACCCATACCACTGCATGAATGACATATTTTATTCATTTTAGAGTATGTATCGGGTTTCTATGTTATTTACATATATTGTTTATTATGTCATATTAGATGAAGTGAGATAGATAAATAAGCCATAGTTGATATTAGCGAAATTATTGAAGTACAGAATTCCACTGGAATGGATTAATTACATTTCAGTTAATTTAAATGAGGAAAATTGACTCTGCAAATGAGCAAATCCAGTTGCGAGCAAGGTCATGGAACGGATTAAACTGGCAAGTAGAGGTTCCACTGTATATACACGTAATATAGCATATAATGAAAGTAGTTAGATTATGTATTGGTGGATAAAAGGTTGATGTGTAGGCTCCAGGATGTACACGTTTATAGAGGGGCAACTGATATATCGGATCATTATTTAGTTGTAGCTACAGTTAGAGTAAGAGGTAAATGGGAAAAGAGGAAAATGGCAACAACAAGTAAGAGAGAGGTGAAAGTGTATAAACTAAGGGAGGAGGAAGTTCGGGTGAGATATAAGCAACTATTGGCAGAAAGGTGGGCTGGTGCAAGTATGAGTAGTGGGGGGAGGGGGGGTTGAAGAGGGTTGAAATAGTTTTAAAAATGCAATATTAGAATGTGGGGCAGAAGTTTGTGGTTATAGGAGGGTGGGTGCAGGAGGAAACAGGAGTGGTTGGTGGAAGGATGAAGTAAAGGTTGTGATAAAAGAGAAAAAGGTAGCTTATGAGAGGTTTTTAAAGAGCAGAAGTGTTATAAGAAGAGTAGAGTATATGGAGAATAAAAGAAAGGTGAAGAGAGTGGTGAGAGTGTGCAAAAGGAGAGCAGATCATAGAGTGGGAGAGGCACTGTCAAGAAGTTTTAATGAAAATAACAAAAAAATTTGGAGTGAGTTGAACAAGTTAAGAAAGCCTAGGGAATGAATGGATTTGTCAGTTAAGAACAGAGTAGGGGAGTTAGTAGATGGGGAGATGGAGGTATTGGGTAGATGGCGAGAATATTTTGAGGAACTTTTAAATGACGATGAAGAAAGGGAGGCAGTAATTTCATGCACTTGCCAGGGAGGTATATCATCTTTTAGGAATAAAGAACAGGATGTGAGTATGGGGGAGGTGCGTGAGGCATTACGTAGAATGAAAGGGGGTAAAGCAGCTGGAACTGACGGGATCATGACAGAAATGTTAAAAGCAGGGGGGATACAGTGTTGGAGTGGTTGGTATTTTTGTTTAATAAATGTATGAAAGAGGGGAAGGTACCTAGGGATTGGAAGAGAGCATGTATAGTCCCTTTATATAAAGGGAAGGGGGACAAAAGAGATTGTAAAAATTATAGAGGAATTAGTTTACTGAGTATACCAGGAAAAGTGTACGGTAGGGTTATAATTGAAAGAATTAGAGGTAAGACAGAATGTAGGATTGCAGATGAGCAAGGAAGTTTTAGAGTGGGTAGGGGATGTGTTGATCAAGTGTTTACATTGCAGCATATATGTGAACAGTATTTAGAAAAAGGTAGGGAAGTTTTTATTGCATTTATGGATTTAGAAAAGGCATATGATAGAGTGGATCTGGGAGCAGTGTGGCAGATGTTGCAAATATATGGAATAGGTGGTAAGTTACTAAATGCTGTAAAGAGTTTTTATGAGGATAGTGAGACTCAGGTTAAGGTGTGTAGAAGAGAGGGAGACTACTTCCCGGTAAAAGTAGTTATTAGACAGGCATGTGTAATGTCACCATGGTTGTTTAATATATTTATAGATGGGGTTGTAAAAGAAGTAAATGCTAGGGTGTTCGGGAGAGGGGTGGGATTAAATTATGGGGAATCAAATTCAAAATGGAAATTGACACAGTTGCTTTTTGCTGATGATACTATGCTTATGGGAGATTCTAAAGGAAAATTGCAAAGGTTAGTGGATGAGTTTGGGAGTGTGTGTAAGGGTGAAAAGTTGAAAGTGAACATAGAAAAGAGTAAAGTGATGAGGGTATCAAATGATTTAGATAAAGAAAAATTTGATATCAAATTGGAGAGGTGGAGTATGTAAGAAGTGAATGTTTTCAGATATTTGGGAGTTGATGTGTCTGTGGATGGATTTATGAAGGATGAGGTTAAACATAGAATTGATGGGGGAAAAAAGGCGAGTGGTGCATTGAGGTATATGTGGAGACAAAAAATGTTATCTATGGAGGCAAAGAAGGGAATGTATGAAAGTATAGTAGTACCAACACTCTTTATATGGGTGTGACGCTTGGGTTGTAAATGCTGCAGCGAGGAGGCGGTTGGAGGCAGTGGAGATGTCCTGTCTAAGGGCAATGTGTGGTGTAAATATTATGCAGAAAATTCGGAGTGTGGAAATTAGGAGAAGGTGTGGAGTTAATAAAAGTATTAGTAAGAGAGCTGAAGAGGGGTTGTTGAGGTGGTTTGGTCATTTAGAGAGAATGGATCAAAGTAGAATGACATGGAGAGCGTATAAATCTGTAGGGGAAGGAAGGCAGGGTAGGGGTCATCCTCGAAAAGGTTGGAAGGAAGGGGTAAGGGAGGTTTTGTGGGCAAGGGGCTTGGACTTCCAGCAGGCGTGCGTGAGCATGTTAGATAGGAGTGAATGGAGACGAATGGTATTTGGAACCTTACAAGCTGTTGGAGTGTGAGCAGGGTAATATTTAGTAAAAGGATTCAGGGAAACTGGTTATTTTTATATAGCTGGACTTGAGTCCTGGAAATGGGAAATATAAGGCCTGCACTCTAAAGGAGGGGTTTGGGATATTGGCAGTTTGGAGGGATATGTTGTGTATTTTTATACATATATGCTTCTAAACTGTTGTATTCTGCGTACCTCTGCAAAAACAGTGATTATGTGTGAGTGAAGTGAAAGTGTTGAATGATGATGAAAGTATTTTCTTTTTGGGGATTTGCTTTCTTTTTGGGTCACCCTGCCTTGGTAGGAGACGGCCGATTTGTTAAAAAAAAAAAAAAAAACGTACATCAGACACGATGGCTCATAAGATGTATATATACGACCGAAACAGTCAAAGGGTTAAAATGGGAAACTGGATTTGAGGGTTTGTACCTGTATAAGTATTTAGATTATATGTAAGAATGAGTGAAAAGTGATTAACCCGTAAACGGTCCAAATGTATATACAGTGGACCCCCGGTTAAAGATATTTTTTCACTCCAGAAGTATGTTCAGGTGCCAGTACTGACCGAATTTGTTCCCATAAGGAATATTGAGAAGTAGGTTAGTCCATTTCAGACCCTTAAACATACACGTACAAATGGACTTACATAAATACACTTACATAAATACACTTACATAATTGGTCGCATTCGGAGGTGATCGTTATGCGGGGGTCCACTGTATACCTTTTTTCCACATTTGAAAATGTGTAAAAAAACTTTGATCTACTTTTTTTTTTTTTGTTACATTTGAAAATATGTAAAAACAACGTAGATCTACTTTTGTAGCACTACACATGTGAACGTAGATCTGCTTGGACCGTTTACGGGTTAATAAATGTATGTTGGGTTTACTCGTTTCATAATTCAGTAATTTGCTGAGCAGCCATTCCCTAAGTGAAATTTTACTTAATAACCAAGGAAACTGCATTCAGTTTCTCATGGCAACTACTGTACTTGTACTTTTTCCTTTTACACCAGATGGACAAATCTGTGTTCAGATTCAAATTCCTTATTTCCAAATGATACATACCGAGCTGTTGGAGTGTGAGCAGGGTAATGTTTTGTGAAGGGATTCAAGTAAACTGGTTAGCTAGACTTGAGTCCTGGAGGTGGGAAGTACAATGCCTGCACTTTAAAGGAGGGGTTTGGGATATTGACTGTTCGGAGTGACATCTAAATTATTGTATCTGGGCACCTCTGCAAAGAGAGTGATTATATGTGAATGATGGTGAAAGTGTTTCTTTTTTGGGTCACCATGCCTCAGTGAGAGATGGCCAACATGTTCAAAAAAAAAAACCATAGGTTGTACAAAAAAAAATGGATGACATACAGTATTGCACGTGGAAAGCTGTTGGTTATATACAACATAGAGTGCCAAGGAGAAGAAATAGACTTTAGGAGCTGCCACACTAGATGAGGGCCTGTGAGGTACACTAGGTAAACTCACTACACAATGAGTATTATTGTTTAGCAAGTTATTATGCATTATGGGTTGGCATTAAAGTTAGAATAAATAGAACTAGTTAAATAGATCAGGTATACAGAGTATACCTTTTTTTATACAGAGTATACCTGATCTATTTATGACCTTTACTGAAAAAAATGAACTAAGCAAATGCCATTAAAAAATGCATACACATTTTGTTTTACCACATTGGCTGTCTTTCTTCCCTAGGTAGGGTGATTTCCCTCTCTCCCCACCCCCCCCCAAAAAAAAAAAAATTCACCATTCATTTAATTGCTGTCTTGCTAGAAGTGTGTGGACATCACAATTCAGATGACTCTCTGAACAGCAACATCTCTACCTCTCCTTCAGAGTGCAGCCACTGTACTTCCCACCTCCAAGACTCTAATCTGTTTAAATGTTAACCCTTTGAGGGTCGCCAGGCCCTCTCAGAGACTTGTTCTTAGGGTCGCCAAAATTTAAAAAAAAAAAAAAAAAAAAAATTTTCTTATGAAAAGATTGATAATCTTTTCCCGAGCATAATGACACCAAAAGTACGAAATTTGATGGAAAACTTACGGAATTATGCTCTTGAGAAATTAGCGGTCTCGATGTTTACGCATCGGCGATTTTGCCCAGTTTGAGCCCTATTTTCGGCCAATTCCAGTGTACTAGTCGACAAAAATCATAACTATTTCGCTAGAACTCCGTTTTTTCTATCGAATGAGTACAAGAAACCACCCATTTACTGATTTCAACTATCCAATAAGGTGGTTAGAATTTAGCAATTTTGCCAATTTCACACAAATTTCAAAAGATGCCAATTTCTAAATAGGGTCCATGGCATAGCGCTTCTTTTTGATTATAATAATAATAATAAATAGGGTCCAGAATAGACAAAAAAAGACATTCCTGGCACTAAAATAACATTTCCTCTGTTCATTAGTCAAATCCCCACGCCCCTCTTACATTTCTTTTGCTTTCCACTTTGAATTTTTATTCTCACAAAAAATAGAAGATTTACTGTTATGCAGACTACTGTATTAGTGTGGAAATGGTATAAGTAATACCAGCACACTTGTGAAAGAATATTAGACTCGCCAGTTGATCTGTATTAGACGCATGGCATGATTTGTTTACTTTTGAACTTTGGCAAAAATCGAACATTTCTGCTACTTTGAGCTCAATTTCAAGGTACTTTTATTGTGAAACCAATCAAAATTATCTCAATTTCTGTAATATGTCTTCCATTCTATAAAATAAGACCAGGAAAACTAGAATACAACCATAAATACCATACGAAAATACAGTGCAAAGTTGCTGTTTTAAACCAAAAAGAAAGACAGTTTTTTTTTTCTCATTACGCACTGTGTGCTGCAGGATTTTTTTATACTGCGCACACTGACCACATAGACCCATTCTTTCATATGTAGGCCTACCAGCTTTCTCTTGCTAGATTTGAGGGCGCTAGAATTTATGCGTACTAGTATGTCAAAAACCCTGGCGTGTAAGCCATACTAGTACGGCCGAAACCCCAAAAGGGTTAAATAAACTTTAATTTCATTAACCCCTAAACGGTCCAAACGTATATACAGTGGACCCCCGTCTAACGAACACATCGCATAATGTTAATTCTGCCATACAAAGCATTTGGATGCAAAAATTTTGCCTCGGCTCATGATTAAAAACTCGCCCAACGTGATTCCTCCCAAACCTGTCCGTCCAGCCTGAATGCCTCGGCTGCCCTGCTATCATTGTTTACAAGCCAGGGTGGCCGGTTGCATGCATACATTCGATACATTTTGTATTATTCCTTTGTTTATAGTGCTTGTAACTGCTAAGCCACCATGGGCCCAAAGAAAGCTTCAAGTGCCAACCCTGTGGTAAAAAGAGTGAGAAATACATACTATCGTACCACAGTGAGCTGTTGCTGCTGCTGCACCACAGTGAGCTGTTGCTGCACCACCATCAGCTGTTGCTCCACCACCATCAGCTGTACCACTCGAAGATGTGGAGTGTGTGTTGTTGGTGTGGCTTAACGGGAAACAGTTACCGAGAAACAATTAACCCCAGATGGTTAGCCACCCAGGATAACCCAAGAAAGCCAGTGCATCATCAAGGACTGTCTGACTTATTTCCATTGGGGTCCTTAATCTTGTCCCCCAGGATGCGACCAACAACAGTCGACTAACACCCAGGTGAACAGGAAAAAATGCCTGGAACTAGCGTTCATATTGGTGAATTTAAGGTCAGCAAAGGTTGGTTTGAGAGATTTAAGAATTGTAGTGGCATACACAGTGCAGTAAGGCATGGTGAAGCTGAAAAATTCCAACCCCAACAAGTGTTCAATTGTGACAAAACAGGCCTGTCCTGGAAGAAAATGGCAAACAGGACCTACATTACTCAGGAGGAAAAGGCACTCCCAGGACACAAGCCTGTGAAAGACAGGCTAACTCTCATGTTTTGTTGTAATGCTAGTCGGGATTGCAAAGTGAAGCCAGGCAATAGGAAATGGCCAATGCAGGTGTAAATGTCCACCTGTCAATGTGTTTGTGACAATTTGAGTACAATTTCAGTACCTACTACTGGTGTCAGAACAAAGAATGGTTATGAAATGACAAGAACTACTATAAATTGTAATTATCAGAACATGGTGACATCATGCATCCCTGTCTAGGGTCTACTTTTACTAAAAAAAAAGTCCCATTCTTTCCTTCATACCCTAAATTGAGTCTCACTTCCTGTATAAAAACTCTGCTACATTTAGTAGCCTACTGTGTACTCCATAAATTTGGAATACCTGCTACATTGCTTCCCCCCCTATCCTTCCTATCATGTTTTTTTCTAAATCCATAAGTGCAACAAAAAGATATTTGCCCTTATCTAAGCATAGTTCACTTGTATGCTTCAAAGTTAACACTTGGTTTACACATCCCCTACTTTTCCCAAATTCTTCTCCTCCTGTGCAATCTTACTTTTTCTTATTGTTAACTATTTCATTGATATTTTTACCATATACCTTGTTGAGTATATCTTGTATATTCAGTAGGTTTACTCACCTATAATTCTTACACTCCTAGGTGGTAGGTTGGTAGACATCAACCACCCAAGGAGGTACTACCGTCCTGCCAAGTGAGTGTAAAACGAAAGCCTGTAATTTTTTACATGGCGGTAGGATTGCTGGTGTCTTTTTTTTTTTCTGTCTCATAAACATGCAAGATTTCATGTGCATCTTGCTACTTCTGCTCACACTTAGGTCACACTACACATACATGTACAAGCATATATATACACACCCCTCTGTATTTTCTTCTATTTTCTTACTAGTTCTTGTTTATTTCCTCTTATCTCCATGCGGAAGTGGAACAGAATTCTTCCTCCATAAGCCATGCGTGTTGTAAGAGGCGACTAAAATGCCAGGAGCAAGGGGCTAGTAGCCCCTTCTCCTGTATATATTACTGAATGTAAAAGGAGAAACTTTCATTTTTCCTTTTGGGCCACCCTGCCTCGTTGGGATACGGCTGGTGTGTTGAAAGAAGAAAGAAAGAAAAAAAAGAAACTTTCGTTTTTCTTTTTGGGCCACCCTGCCACGGTGGGATATGACTGGTTTGTTGAAAGAAAGAATATATATATACACCCCTCTGGATTTTCTTATATTTTCTTACAAGTGCTTGTTCATTTCCTCTTATCTCCATGGGGAAGGAGAACTGAATTCTTCCTATGTAAGCCATGCTTGTCGTATTAGGTGACTAAAATGCCAGGAGCAAGGGGCTAGTAACCCCTTCTCCTGTATACATTACTAAAGTTAAAAAAAGAAACTTTTGTTTTTCTTTTTGGGCCACCCTGCTTATGTGGGATACGGCCAGTTTGTTGAAAGAAAAATAATAATTCTTACATTGTCTCTGTCTCATTTTTCCTGATACAGAGGAACTATGCATGCTGGGGGTGGCCCGGTGGCCTGGTGGCTAAAGCTCCCGCTTCACACACGGAGGGCCCGGGTTCGATTACCGGCAGGTGGAAACATTTCGACATATTTCCTTACACCTGTTGTCCTGTTCACCTAGCAGCAAATAGGTACCTGGGTGTTAGTCGACTGGTGTGGGTCGCATCCTGGGGGACAAGATTAAGGACCCCAATGGAAATAAGTTACAGTCCTCGATGACGCACTGACTTTCTTGGGTTATCCTGGGTGGCTAACCCTCCGGGGTTAAAAATCCGAACGAAATCTCTCTTCTCTCACTGTCAGTCCATAGGTGTCTTACCTTCTTTTTTTATTTTTTTATTATCACACCGGCCGATTCCCACCAAGGCAGGGTGGCCCGAAAAAGAAAAACTTTCACCATCATTCACTCCATCACTGTCTTGCCAGAAGGGTGCTTTACACTACAGTTTTTAAACTGCGACATTAACACCCCTCCTTCAGAGTGCAGGCACTGTACTTCCCATCTCCAGGACTCAAGTCCGGCCTGCCGGTTTCCCTGAATCCCTTCATAAATGTTACTTTGCTCACACTCCAACAGCACGTCAAGTATTAAAAACCATTTGTCTCCATTCACTCCTATCAAACACGCTCACGCATGCCTGCTGGAAGTCCAAGCCCCTCGCACACAAAACCTCCTTTACCCCCTCCCTCCAACCCTTCCTAGGCCGACCCCTACCCCGCCTTCCTTCCACTACAGACTGATACACTCTTGAAGTCATTCTGTTTCGCTCCATTCTCTCTACATGTCCGAACCACCTCAACAACCCTTCCTCAGCCCTCTGGACAACAGTTTTGGTAATCCCGCACCTCCTCCTAACTTCCAAACTACCTTCTTATGTGCATATATTCCTCCAGACTCTTCTCTGGCTCTTCCTTATTGCTACCGAGTTTTATTCCTCCCGAGTTGTATTCCTCCCAGCTCACTGAAGGAAATCACTGCTTCCCTTGCATCATCAGCTAATGACTTTTCAAAATATTCCCTCCATCTTAAAAGTACTTCAACCTCCCCATTAAGCATCTCTCTCATTCTTACCTGCCAAGCCTATTTGCTCCCCATGCTTTATCAGTGTAGCAAAATTTGCTAACAAAAGCTTACCCAAATTCTTATTTTCTTTCTACTTGCTCTACCTCACTGCTCTTGTAATCTTTCTTCATAGACTTTGTTTTCTGCATACCACATTTATGCTGTAAAAGCCTCTTTTGCTTTTTTTTACCATCATCTTGACCTCATCAATCTATCATCGAGTTTTTTTTTTCCACCTGCACCCACTCTCCTATTACAGGTCCGCCATCACAAATCCGGCAATCAGTTATTCGGTTCCTTCAGTTATTCGGCACTAATTTTGGCTAGCATAATTTCAAATTTCCAGGGTCGCCACACAAATCTGCTGGTACTGTTTGGTGGCGCTACTTGCTGCATAAGTCATTCCAATTTCTTTTTCTCCATTTATTGTTTTAACCTGCTTACTTATAGCCCTAGCCATGGTTCCAATGAATAAAAGAAATGCTTCTCATTATGTAAAGCACCTACACAGTACATTATCCATTAAAGATAAGGTGGCTTTGAAGACACTGTTGGTTGTCATGAGCTCAGTCTCATGATGCAGGAGAATATACTTTATTATTATGCTAATATCAACACTACAGCTTATTTGCCTATCACAATTGATCTAGTATGACATAATAAACAATATAAATAACATAAAACATGTTAAATACTCCAGAATGAATAATATTTGGCATAACACCGAGCAGTTCGACAGAGTTATGAAGAGGATATGGTAAACAAATACCATTCTCCTATCCTTGTCTTGGTGGCTTATATTAGAGAAAACTGAGTATAGCACAGGGCTAACTATGATATACACTCATACTCCACCATAAACATGAAACAAAAAAGTTATTTTCTCTCTATAGATTATCACACATAGCAGCGTGTGTGTAGAGAACCTAGGATAACCCAAAAAAGTCAACGTGGCTTATTTTTAGTACCTGGCTTGGGTTAGCCATATATGATTTTTGGTAAATATTCGATTCCTAGCCATGGTAGAAACATTAGGCGTGTTCCTTTACACCTGTTGTCTATGTTTATCCATCATAAATGGGTACTTGGGTGTTAGCCGACTAGTGTGGGTGTTATCCTGGGACACTGACCTAATTTTCTTGAAATACTCAGCATAACAAGTGCCTTTCTATACAGTAGTATATCACTGATGTCAGCTAGGCCTGTATACCTTGTACATGTACGTGTAGTAAATAAAGATATTATTATTATTATTTGCTCAGTTGTTTGTTGGGTTATCTTATTCAAACTTGGGCAATGTATGATGGAAAGATACTTCTTCACATACACCAAAAATGAAAGAAATCAAACCATAAATAGCAGAGTTCACTTCTCAGCCATTAGCGGCCGCTTAGCGGTATATTTTTGTATGGTGGTTGTGGTTATATTCTCATTTTTTCGGTCTCATTTGATAGAATGAAAGATATATTACAGAAATAGATGTGATTTTGATTGCTTTCATGACAAAAAGCACCTTGAAATTGCACTCACAGTAGCAAAAGTGTTCTATTCTTTAGCGAAGCTCAAGAGTAAACAAATGACGTCACCGTCCAATACCTGTCTGCCTGCCAGTCCAAATTCCAGTATGGAGTCAAGAATAGATTGACATTATTTATACAATTATTATAATAATGCAGTAGTCTGCATAACAGTAAATCTTTTATTTTTTTTTGTGAATAAAAATTCCAAATGGTAAGCAAGAGTAATATAAGAGGGGCATGTAGCCGTGACTAATGAACAGAGAAAATGTTATTTTAGTGCCAGGAATGTCTGCATTGTTTATTCTGGACCCTATTTTGAAATTGGCATCTGTTGAAATTTGTGTTAAATCGGCCAAATTGCCAATTTCTGACCACTTTATTGGGAAGTTGAAATAAGTGAATGGGCGGTTTCTTGTACTCAGTTGACAGACTAGAAGTAAATAAGTTTATTCAGGTATACACAAATACAGTTACATAGATTATCATACATAGCAGTGTATGTATAGAGAACCTGGGATAACCCAGAAAAGTCAGTGACTTATTTCCAGTACCTGGCTTGGGCTTGCCATATATGATTTTTGGTAAATATTTTTTTTCTCGGTTGTTTGTTGGGCTATCTCATTGAAACTTGGGCAATGTATGATGGAAAGATGCTTCTTAATGTACAACAAAAATGAAAGACGGATGATAAATAAGAGAGTTCACTACTCAGCCATTAGCCGCCTCTTTGCAGTATATTTTTGTATGGTTCTTATGGTTGTATTCTCATTTTTTGGACTCATTTGATAGAATGGAAGATATATTACAGAAATAGACATGATTTTGATTGCTTTCATGACGAAAAGTACCTTGAAATTGAGCTCAAAGTAGCGGAAATGTTCGATTTTTGCCAATGTTCAATGAACTGTGTAAGTCAAGTTGGTTAATTTTATTAAGTGTATTCTAACCTAACCACTCTGTAATTCGGCAAACTCAGTAATCTGGCACACTACAGGTCCCAATGATGCCGGATTTGTGATGGAGGACCTGTACCACAGACTTCTTCTGCATACCAGAACTGCATTTTTTAATCTACTTCTTCCTCATTACCTGTACACTCTCTAACTCAATATCTTTCAGTAATTGCATATGCTACTCTTTTTTTATTTAATTTACTTTCACTTCTCTTTTACAAAATGGTATTATTCTCCTACTTTGCCTCTTCTTACTGTAGCTACATCAAAATAATGATCTGACATATCATTTGCTCCTCTAAAATCATGCACATCCAGAAGTTACCTGTCAACCTTTTATTCACTAATATATACCTGGTACTCGATTACACTGATGCCAGTGTGCCCTGTGTTCATATCTTGCATGCTATATTAATTTTGTATGTGTGTGCGCATGTGCGTGTGTGTATAAAATAAGTATTACCTGTTACTAAATCTTTCTATTCTCTCTACAACAGTGTCTCACACTTTAGCATTTAGGTCACCCACAACAGTTATTTTCTCTCATGGTTCAAAACTTCCTGAACATTTTTTAGAGATCTCCCAATATCTCTATCCTGTACACTCCTCTCACCCCCTTGTGCATGAACACACACTATAATCTACTTCTTCCATTATGCCTTTATACTAAACCACAATTCTTGAATTTAAACACACACACGCCCTTCTTTTTTTTATTAAGTTGGTCATTAAACCCTTTGACTGTTTTGGTCGTATATATACGTCTTACGAGCCAGTGTTTCGGACGTATATATACTCAATAATTCTAGCAGCTTCAAGTCAATCAGGAGAAAGCTGGTAGGCCCACATGTGAGAGAATGGGTCTGTATGGTCAGTGTGCACCACATAAAAAAAATCCTGCAGCATGCAGTGCATAATGAGGAAAAAAAAGACCGTTTTTTTGGATTAAAACACCGACTTTGAGGTGCATTTTCGTTTAGTATTTATCGTTGTATTCTCGTTTTCATGGTCATGTGTGATAAAATGGAAAACATATTGCAGAAATAGAGATGATTTTGATTAGTTTCACGATGAAAATGACCTTGAAATTGAGCTCAAAATAGCGGAAATGTTCGATTTTTACCAGTGTTCAAGAGTAGGCAAGTCACACCACACATCCAATACATGTCAGCTGGGGAGTCTAATATTCTTTCACTAGTGCACTGATATTATACCATTTTTACAATAATGCAGTAGTCTGCATAACAGTAAATTTTGTATTTTTTGTATGAATAAGCAATCAAAATAGAAAGCAATAGTAATATAAGAGGGGCCTAGAGTCGTGACTAATGAACAGAGGATATGTTGTTTTAGTGCCAAGAATGTCTACATTGTTTATTCTGGACCCTGTTTTGAAATTGGCATCTTTTTTAATTTGCGTGAAATTGGCCAAATTGCCAATTTCTGACCACTTTATTGGGTAGTTCAAATTGGTAAATGGGCGGTTACTTGTACTCAATTGACAGAAAAATTGGAGTTCTGAAGAAATAGCTATGAGTTTGGTCAACTGGAACAATGGAATTGGCCAAAAACAGGGCTTAAATTCGGTGAAATCGCCAATCCGTATATGTCGCCGAGACCGCTAACTTCGCGGGAGCGTAATTCCGTGACTTTTCGACCAAATTTCATTCTTTTGGTGTCATTACCATTGGGAAAAGATTATCATTTCATAAGAAAATTTTTTTTTTTTTCCAAAAATTTTGCGACAGAATGACAGTTTCAGAAAGGGGTTTGACAGTCAAAGGGTTACTGCCACTTCTTTTGGATACACCCAATTACTTTCCCCAGTGAAACTCTCCCACCCCTTTTAATTTTGTTTTGCTTTGTGCTAGGGCATATAGCTTTCTTTCATTCATAACTTTAACAATAAATTATTCTTATCTGTATTGCATACATAAATTTTTCAGCACCTTGACTTTAAAATTTCATTATTTGTCTTTTTGGTAATTGATATAGAAGAAACAGATTACTAGTGTCTTGCTCCTGGCATTTTAGTTGCCTCTTAGAACACTTGGCCACTGGAGGAAGGAGTCTAACCCACTTCCCAGTGGAATTTAAAATGACAAGAGCTATGTACGTACTATATATGGTGTATGTATATATGTATTGTACAAGACAATTTAGGTAATGGTGAGGCCTTAAACAGCTATAGAGGGCCCAGCAGGCTGAGACCTCCAATAATTTATGGACTGAGCAATGAGTGTATGTAATACTTTATTTATTGTACTAGGAAACAAACATAAGAAGCTAGGGCATTAAAGAGGAATAACACAAGACAAAGAGAAACCAGTTTAGTATTTCTTTCAACATTAGGTATAAATGAAATGCTGATACTGTGTATTGATTCCTTGATAACAATGAACCTTCATACAACCGACTTTAAATAATGTGCAAAATTCACAAAGTAAATTGTACTTTTAACTCCTTTATTTTCAGTGTTTATTGCAGTATGTCTGTAAAGTGTTTTGTACATTTGAGTACTTAAGTGCTATATTTCACTATTTTTAATATTATCCTGATCTAATGGACACTATGATGATTCCCCCCCTTAATCCATTATATTGACAGTTTACTATATAGCAAAGGTAAGTGTAGAGACACACTATTAACATTGAGATTAAATATATAGCCCAGAGTTCCAGATCTGGGTAAAGAAAAAATGATGTAAATAAAGCAGTTTTAGCAGTCTGAGTAAATATTGGTAACAAACTCAGCCAAATGGTGCACAGTTGTAAATGAAATTTTAAGAAATGGTAGTATTTCAGCCATCCTGTTGTTTCCCTTCACTTTTGTGCCTATGCCTTCAGGCATTCTTGTTTCACTTCACTCTTGTACTGTTATCTTGCAGCATTTTAAGTACCATTAGAAATAAATTACTTGTTCTCTTCTAGATACATCCTTTGAGTCTGGTGTGTCCGATGATTATGCAATCCCACCAGATGCCCGAAGTGACACTGGATCTCTTGAGTCAACAATGGCACCCACGATGAGTGCCAGGACATCGTGTATTGAGACTACGACCAACACACTCACCTCCAGCCAGTAAGTATCTTATGAATTTTGTAAAGCCAGTGATACATGCTCTCTACTGGTGTGTTTTGTTTATCTTGAAGTATAAGTCAAACATTTAGTTTCCCACACATTATGCAGTTTTGTTTTATGCAATGTCCCATTTCTATTGGGGATTCCATATATGTGATATACATTTGCCATATGTAATCATTGCAGTAGGTAAGTGTATTAATGATTCTTACTGCTGTATATGAAATTAAAGTGTTGGTGGCTTGGTTGAGGTTAGTACAGCTGTTAGGAGCCTGGAATACAGCCACTGCATAAGGCAAAGGACACCTGGACAGAAATATAACCTTTTCAATCTGTCTATAAGTACAGTATATTATAGGCTATGCTTTTGAGTTGCTTATAGTAACTAAACATTTATTGTATAATTATATAATAGGGAAGATGTTAAATGGGGAGGTGGAAGCATTAGGAAGATGGACAAAATATTTTGAGGAGCTGCTAAATATTGATGAAGACAGGAAGACAGTGATTTCATTCATTGGCCAGGGAAGTATAGCATCTTGTAGGGGTGAGAAAGAGCCAGAGGTGAATGTGGGAGAAGTATGTGAGGCTGTGGATATAATGAAAGATGGTAAGGTAGCTAGGATAGACGAGACGAAGACATGTTAAAAGAAGGGGGGGATATAATTCTAGAATGGTTAGTATACATTATTTATTCAGTACATGCATGAAAGAAGGAAAGGTACCATAGGACTAGCAGAAAGCATGAGTAGTTTCTTTATATATACAATTGAGAATCCTTTATCCAAAATCCAAAAGTCTCCAAAATTCAAAAATTTTTTGAGTGTTAACATGACACACCACAAATGGATCATTCAGTTTGTTGTCAGTAACAATTACTCACTGATTACCATGTGTTTTGCACTCTGTGAAGATCTTGTTGAAAAGGCCCGTGGACAATAGTGAAAAGAAGAATCGGCAGCTTTTGTGTTTTTCTATATCGCAGAAAGTCAAGCTGTTGGAAAAACTTGACAGCAGTGTAAGTGTGAAGCATCTGATTGAGGAAACATAAACACATATGCAGTTTAATGTGATCCTTTATTGACAACATTTCATCCACACAGTGGGCTTTTTCAAGTCACACACAGATCTACCTGGGGTGGAAGATGCTGTGGAAGATGCTGTAGCATCGTCTGCTGCTGCTGTAGCATCGTCTGTTGCTGCTGTAGCATCGTCTGCTGCTGCTGTAGCATCGTCTGTTGCTGCTGTAGCATCGTCTGTTGCTGCTGTACCACCGTCAGCTGCTGCTGCTGCTGTAGCACCATTGTTGGTGTGGCTTATTGAGAATACCAAGAAACAATTAACCCCAGAGGATTTGCCACCCAGGATAACCCAAAAAAGTCAGTGTCATCGAAGACTGTAACTTATTTCCATTGGGGTCCTTAATCTTGTCTCCCAGGATGCAACCCACACCAGTCGACTAACACCCAGGTGAACAGGGAAAAACGCCTGGAACTAGTGCTCATATTGGTGAATTTAAAGCCAGCAAAGGTTGGTTTGAGAGATTTAAGAATCGTAGTGGCATACACAGTGTGATAAGGCCTGTTCTGGAAGAAAATGCCAAACAGGACCTACAGTACTCAGGAGGAAAAGGCACTCCCAGGACACAGTGTCTCATCAGTCATTGCTGCATCTTCAATAAAGGTAAGTGTCATTTATTCTTCATTTAGTAGAGTAGTACATGCACAATATATATTGTGCATGTACTACTCTACTATTGTGCATGTATCCTTCTCTGTGTGTGTAGGAAAATGTATATTTCATGTGGTAAAAATTTTTTTTTCATACTTTTGGGTGTCTTGCACGGATTAATTTGATTTCCATTATTTCTTATGGGGAAAATTCATTCGCATACCGAACATTTCGCATAACAACCAGCCCTCTTGCACGGATTAAGGTCGCTATGCGGGGGTCCACTGTACTCCCATACCTTCCACCCCAGGTAGATCTGTGTGTGACTTGAAAAAGGCTACTGTGTGGGCGAAATGTTGTCAATAAAGGATCACATTAAACTGCATATGTGTTTGTTTCCATTGTGTCGGTATTTTATACCATTTATTTTCATCTGACTGAGGAGTTTGGTGTTGGAACAACCACCATCTACCACCTAAAGAAACAGAAGGACAAACTGTTGAAGTTCTATGCTGAAAGTCATGAACAGAAGTTAATGAAAAATAGAAAACATTGCATAGAGGGAAAAATGAAGATCTCGATCATGTATAGAGTGGATTCATCAGAGTTGGAGTGAGCTTATGCCATTTAATGGAATGTTGATCGTGAAACAAGCAAAAATCTATCGTGATGAACTGAATATTGAAGGTAACTGTGAATATTCAGTAGGCTAGTTACAAAAATTTAAGAAAAGGCATGGCATTAAATATTTCAAAATTAGTAGTGATAAGGCATCTGCTGATCACATAGCCTAAAACGAGTTAAATGTGTAACAGTGCTAAAAATCATGCCAGGATACAGGCAACTATTTCTAGATCTGCTAAATCCCAATCCTGAGCTGAAAAGATTCTTACATCCAGAATTGTCAGCAATTTTTTTTTTTTTTTGCAAAGTTAACTTAAATGGTCAGCTACTCATAATTAACAATGTTCAGGCTGCAATTGAACATTTGCAGGACACTTTTATCACCAGTGGCAGCTCATCCATAGCTGCAGAGCTGCAATCCCCCTAGATGCTCACTACCAGATGTATGACTTCATCAACCTTACGCTAAAATAATTTGCAACTGACAAATATGTACAGGAAAAATCTGTTGTATGTTGTTTTCAGTGTATATACAAGTGAATTTTTTTTTTTGCTGGAACGAGATAAAAAATGATTAAAAATAGAAGTTTGATGCAGTATGATAGTATGGGTATTACTGGCATTACGAGCTGCCACTGCTTATCACTAATGTAAGTCATGTTCAGTAGGTGAACTGGACCTGACTTGCCGTGTTTTCTTTTGACTCACTGTCTCGATGTTTGTCTATGGCTAGGACTGCATATTGATTTGTGATGTTTTTTCATGCATTTTAAAAATATTTCATGTTTATATTTTTAAGTTATTGATTTTGCTTATTTAATATGAGTACAGTTATACTCCAACACAAAAAAAACAAACCTACTGTGTGTATTACTACTGTATCTTACCGTATACCTGTTGTATCATTATTTGAACCTCTTTTAACATACCACAATTTTACTTTTGCTTTTTATATCTGATAATGTTTCCTTAATTAATATCATGATCATTTGAAGTGAGTAAAAATATTATAAGTGGGTGGTTTGATGGTAAACAGGCGAATTAGCCTACTGATAGCTACTGATACTACCCATAGTCCATCCAACTCCATCACCTGGTTTATCTTAACCTACTGCTGCTAAGCACCAACAAATTTTTATGATTATTTTTGTATTCATCATTATATACAAAGTACGTAATTTACACAATTCATTGTTAGGTCATATACAGGAGCTTAGATTACTGTTTAGTGTTGAAATGCTTCACTGGGCTTAGGTTGAGGCCTATGAGTAACATAACTTTCAGCCTCCAAGACTCTGGGTAAATTTTCTAGATTTATTGTGGGAAAAAATAGCTTCTTCAATGCAGTAAAGTATGGTATCTTCTTTTTGTAAGCATTTAGTATGTTTTGTTTGGTATAGCACTTGTATGGTACAGTGCTGTGTTTAGACTTGGGTCCCATCCCCAAGCTGTCCCATTTTATAGATGGTGATGTACAAATATTCCAAAATCCAAAATCCGAAACATTTCTGGTCCTAAGCATTTTGGATAAAGGATTCTCAACAGTAACGGCAAAGATGATGAGTGAATGTAAGAACTATAGGGAAATAAGCCTGTTGAGTATGGTAGAATTGTTATTGAAAAAGTTGAAAGACAGACAGTAGGATTGCTGAGAAACATGGAAAATTTAGGATGGGTAGATGATATGTAGATTAAGTGTTTATATTGAAGTATGTAAGTGAACAGTACTTACATGAAGGTAAGGTACTGTTTGTCATATTTATGGATTTAGGAAAGGCATATGATAGGATGGATAGGAAAACAATGAGGCAGCAATATGCCTAAGAGATAATGTCTAGCATATGGTATAATGCCTTTACATTTTTGTCTTGAGTTTTGCTTAAAATTCAAAGGAATTAAATTATAGAGTTAATGCTAGCTAATAATATAGTGTAAAGTACATTAAAAAATTAAAGTACAGTAGTAATAATGAATATATAATGGGTTTGCAGATGACTTGAGGAGAGAGAATATTTTGTATGATTTAATGTGAAGCACAAATATTACAGAAATTGATGTAAAGCATGTATAACTTGTAAGCTGCAGAATCTGTATTATAAGGTGGGTTTAATCCTGGGCTTCTCAGAATGTATGATCAAGTGATCTACATGTGTTGCCTTTATTCACCTAGCAGTAAATCAGTACCTGGGTGTTACAGTTGAACCCTGAAATTCACATGGGTGAAGTTCCTCTTGGTCTTTACTACTGTACCACTAAATTCTGCCCATATAATAATTTTTTTTTCATTTTCAAATTTAACCCTTTGACTGTTTTGGTACGTCTTACGAACCAGTGTTTCAGATATATTAATACACACAAATTCTAGCGGCTTCAAATCAACCAGGAGAAAGCTGGTAGGCCCACATGTGAGAGAATGGGTCTGTGTGGTCAGTGTGCACCACAAAAAAATCCTGGAGCATGCAGTGCATAATGAGAAAAAAAAATGCTGACCGTTTTTCTGGATTAAAATGCCGAATTTGAGGTGTATTTTCGTATAGTATTTATCATTGTATTCTCGTTTTCATGGTCTCACGTGATAAAATGGAAAACATATTACAGAAATAGAGATGATTTTGATTAGTTTCACGATGAAAGCAACCTTGAAATTGAGCTCAAAGTAGCGGAAATGTTTGATTTTTCCAATGTTCAAGAGCAAGCAAATCACACCACATGTCCAATACATGCCAACTGGGGAGTCTAATATTCTTTCACTAGTGCACTGATATTATTTATACCATTTTTGCAATAATGCAGTAGTCTGCATAACAGTAAATCTTCTATTTTTTGTATGAATAAAAAATCAAAGTAGAAAGCAATAGTAATATAAGAGGGGCCTAGAGACGTGACTAATGAACAGAGGATATGTTATTTTAGTGCCAAGAATGTCTGCATTGTTTATTCTGGACCTTATTTTGAAATTGGCATCTTTTTTAATTTGCGTGAAATTGGCCAAATTGCCAATTTCTGACCACTTCATTGGGTAGTTCAAATCAGTAAATGGGCGATTCCTTGTACTCAATTGATAGAAAAAATTGAGTTCTAAAGGAATAGCTATGAGTTTGGTCAACTGGACCAATGGAATTGGCCAAAAACAGGGCTCAAATTCGGTGAAATCACCGATCCATATGTCGCCGAGACCGCTAACTTTGTGGGAGCGTAATTCCTTGAGTTTTCTACCAAATTTCGTACTTTTGGTGTCATTGCCATCAGGAAAAGATACTCTATCATTTCAAAAGAAAAGAATTTTTTTTTCCAAAAATTTTGTGACAGAATGACAGTTTCAGAAAGGGGCTTGTGACAGTCAAAGGGTTAAATCTGTTTCAGAATTGTGTTCAAGAGGCCATGTCTCTTAACATTGCTAATCAGGCTAATATTAATATTCATAAGAAAGAATGGCTAGAAGGAAACAATCATAAGAAATCACTTGAACACATTTTGAATGAAGTCCAAAGCTTAATTATCAGTTTTTTTTTTATAGTTTAAAGGCTTGCGTGCAAAATTAAACAATTGAACACTGCGAAAAAGCTAAAAAATTATCGAAGTTATTCACTGTAGGCCCTTAAGTAAAATAAAAAATATTCGATTACCAAACCATGTACATTAGAAAGCTTACAGTTTTGGGGTTTTGACTGTTTACTTTTAATAGAGTTAGACTTTGTAGAGAGCTGAGGTAGCATAACAGCTCTTAGCTTGTTAATTTAAAGGTGTAAGAAAATAAAGCATTTGATGATCTTGTTTAGCAAAATTTTAATTATGTTCAGGTAGGGTTCTTTGACATTGCTTTTGAAGATGATTATTATTTTACAGTTTTTAGAATCTTCAGATAGGCTGTAACATAATTTTTGGGCTTTTTATTTGCATGGAGTTTCTACTTTAATTTAGTCGTACACGTTGGATATCAAAGAGGTACTGTACTGTATTTCATGTATTATACTTGTGTATTCTGTTAAAGCTCTCTGAGATGAGCTTTAAGTCTAGGTTAGTATTTGTATTCTGTGTCTTTTAGATGTAGCGCACACAGTAGAATTTATGAATGACGTTCATGCTAGGTACGATAGTTTGCATATTAGTAGGTGTATATTATACGTGTGCAAGATCATTCGTATGACAGCTTTTTGTTGTTATGATTGGTTTTAGATACTTTGCTGTTGTAGATCCCCAAGGCACATACACCAAAAGTGATGTATGATTAAATTAGTGTGTAGTATAGTGTGAGCACCAGTAGTGAGGGTTGGGATTAGTAGAAAATCTTTGAAAGATGATTCACACTTTGTTTAATATTGGAGGTGTGTATTGAATTTTAAGTTATATAGGTAGAGACCCAGGAATTTAGATATAATTTATACTTATATTTATATTGTTGTAGGTAGTAGGTTGGTAGACAGTACCAGGGAGGTACTACCGTCCTGCCAAGTGAGTGTAAAATGGAATCCTGTACAAGTCCGCCATCACAAATCCGGCAATCAGTTATTCAGCACTAATTTTGGCTAGCATAATTTCAAATTTCCAGGGTTGCCACACCAACCTGCTGGTACTGTTTGGTGGCACTACTTGCTGCATAAGTCATTCCAATTTCTTTTTCCCCATTGGAAAACCCCCACTGGACCAGCTAGCTGGTCCAGTGGGGATTCAATCCCGTGGGTTCAATCCTGCCCGTGGTATGGTTTAGTAGTATGGCACTGATGTCAGCTATGGTCTGTATACAGTGGACCCCCGGTTCATGATATTAATCCGTTCCTGAGAGCTCATCGTAAACCAAAATTATCAGAAAGCAAATCAATTTTGCCCATAAGAAATAATGGACATGAAATTAATCCGTGCAAGACACCCAAAAGTATGAAAAAAAAAAAAAATTTTACCACATGAAATACTAAGTTTAATGCAATAGAATAATTACAATAACAACAATAACAATAGAATAATAACAATAGAATAATTGACACTTACCTTTAATGAAGATCTGGTGGTGATTGATGGGATGGGAGGAGGGGAGAGTGTCGAAGTTGTTACTGTTTAGAAGGGGAATCCCCTTCCATTAGGACTTGAGGTAGCAAGCCCTTTTCCAGGGTTACTTCCCTTCTTCTTTTAACCCTTTCAGGGTCTGTCCCGTAGATCTATGGCTTTACGTTGAGGGTCCAAACCGTAGATCTACGCCAAAATTCTAGCGGCGTCAAATTTAGAGCGAGAAGGCTGGTAGGCCTACATCTGAGAGAATGGGTCTGGATGGTCAGTGTGCACACCATAGAAAAAATCTGGACGCCCGCATGGCATTGTGGGAACGCCGGCAAAGTAGCTTTGTTCATTGTGCCTGGCGGCAAGGAAGCTCTCACTCCCCACTCACTCTCCCGGCGAATTCTGACTCTCCTCTTCACAACTTAGTTCTAAGACTGAAGTGGAGATGAAGACGAATTCTTTGGTTTTGAATCATATGGTACCATTGTGCCATATGGTACAATGGTATCATGGTACAGTGGTATCATGGTACAATGGTGCCATATCATACAATGGTATATGGTACAATGGTATCATATGGTAGTGGTACCATATGGTACAGTGTACCATGTAGTACATTGTACCATATGGTACATTATACCATATGGTACAGGGTACAGGGACCCTAATGGAAATAAGTCTGTCTGACTTTTTTGGGTTATCCTAGGTCCTCCAAACATATGCTGCTAAGTATGATATTCTATGTGACTTTATTTGTGTATAACTAAATAAACTTACTTATGATGCCACATGCACTTGAGTAAGTTTATTCAGGTGTACAGAAATACAATTACATAGATTATCATACATAGCAGCATACGTAAACTCCTAGGATAACCCAAAAAAGTCAGGGTGACTTATTTCCATAGTTATCCCTGTATCTGTACCATATGGTGTCCTGTACTGTATGGTACTCTGTACCATATGGTACCCTGTGCCATATGGTACCCTGTGCCATATGGTACCCTGCATCATATGTTATCCTGTACTGCATGGTACCCTGTAACATATGATACCATGTACCATATGGTCAATAGGTGTTGGTGGCAGGAGACACCAGCCAAGACTGAGTAGCGACACAAGCTAGCTACTGACTCTCCAGTTTCGGAGACAGTGCTTTGTCATCCACCTCAAGGAACGCGTCAAGTTCATGTACACTTGTAAATGTATTCAAATTCAAATTCAAACTTTATTCTCTATAAGTATTACAATGCTGAGTTTACAGAATTTGGTTATTGTGTGGTTTACATGTAGTAAAATAATAATTACAGAGTGTACCACTAGAATGCCTAGCATGGCTAGGCATTTCGGGCAGACTTATAGAACATTACTAATATATAACATTTTTGCATATTTTTGTTGTAAACAACTATTGTAAACAAAATAATGAAAATATTAGTGTTTATTGTGTTGAATACAACAGTACCATATGGTACAATGAACCATATGGTATCATTGTACTGTATGGTACAATGTACCATATGGTACCATTGCATCATATGGTACCATATGGTACCATTACACCATATGGTACCATAAGGTACCATTGCACTATATGGTACCATAAGGTACCATTGCACCATATGGTACCATTGTATCATATAGTACCATTGTACCAAATGGTGCCATTGTACCAAATGGTGCCATTGTACCATATGGTACCATTGTATCATGTGCCATTGTACCATATTGTACCATATGGTACCATTGTATCATGGTGCCATTGTACCATATGGTACAATTGCAATATGGTATTCTGTATGGTACAATGTACCATATGGTACCATTACATCATATTGCATTGTACCATATGGTACAGTTGCAATATGGTACAATGTACCATATGGTACCATTGCATCATATGGTACCATATGGTACCATTACACCATGTGGTACCATAAGGTACAATTGCACCATATGGTACTGTTGTATCATATGGTACCATTGTACCAAATGGTGCCATTGTACCATATAGTACCATTGTATCATATAGTACTGTTGTATCATGTGCCATTGTACCATATTGTACCATATGGTGTCATTGTACCATATGGTGTCATTGTACCATATGGTACCATTGCATCCTATGGCACCATTGTACCATATGGTACTATATGGTACCGTTGTATTCAACACAATAACCGCACTAATATTTTCATCAATTCAATTCAAAGTTTATTCTCTATAAGGATTACAATGCTGAGTTTACAGAATTTGGTTATTGTGTGGTTTACATGTAGTAAAATAATAATTACAGAGGGTACCACTAGAACACCTAGCATGGCTAGGCATTTCGGGCAGACTTATATTAAATCTTAAGTTTAAAATATTACAAAATTATGAGGTAAGTTGGTATTATGGCTAAGTGACTAAATACTAGTTGTGAGTTTAGCAATGTGAATGCTTTTGTTTTGGCACTATACATAGTTTCAGTATTGGAGTATCACAGGCCAACTTATGACTAGTTAAGATTCATTATTTTGAGATTGAGATTGATATTTCTGTTTATGGTCAAATGGGTGAGTGAGTGTAAGTGTGAACACCAGGTGGTATTCGTATTATTAGTTGACAGGGTGTATCAGGGAGATAAGATGTTTTCTGATGGTAGTTTTGAAGGTGATGAATGTGTCTGCAGTTTTGGAATTTTCAGGTAGGGTGTTCCAGATTTTAGGGCCTTTGACATACATTGAATTTTTGTGAAGGTTTAGTCGGACACGGGGAATGTCATAGAGATGTTTGTGTCTGGTGTTATGCCTGTGGGTTCTGTCACAACTATCAAGAAAGCATTTTAGGTCAAGGTTAATATTGGAATTTAAGGTCCTGTAGATGTAGATTGCACAGTAGTAAGTGTGGATGTACTGAACAGGGAGTAAGTTTAGATCTATGAAGAGTGGGGGGGGGGGTGTTGCCAGGGATGGGATTTAGTGATTATTCTTACTGCGGCTTTTTGTTGGGTTATTATTGGCTTTAGGTGTGTTGCTGCAGTTGAACCCCAAGCACAGATAGCATAGGTGAGGTATGGATATATAAGTGAATGGTATAGTGTGAGAAGGGCAGTTTGCGGCACGTAGTATTGTATCTTGGAGAGGATCCCAACAGTTTTGGATACTTTTTTGGTTATGTGTTGGATATGGGTGCTGAAGTTCAGGTTGTTGTCGAGGTATAAGCCTAGGAATTTGCCCTCATTATGCCTGGCAATTAGAGTGTTGTCGATCTTAATGTTAATTTGCGCATCTCCTGCTCTGCTACCAAACATAATATAGTAGGTTTTGTCAATGTTAAGCATAAGTTTATTGGCTGTCATCCAAGTCGATATTTTGATCAGCTCCTCATTAACAATGGTGTTGAGGGTGGCAAGATTAGGGTGAGAGATGACATAAGTCGTGTCGTCAGCAAAGAGAATGGGGTTCAGGTGTCGAGATACACTTGGAAGATCTTTAATATATATGAGGAAGAGCAGGGGACCAAGGACACTTCCCTGCGGAACTCCAGTATCAAGTGGCTGTGTTGTTGATGCTGTGTCTTTAATGGTGACATACTGATACCTATTAGTAAGGTAAGATTTGCAATATGCAAGCGCATGGCCTCTTATACCATAATGGCCATGTTTGTGGAGTAGGATGCCGTGGTCTACTGTGTCAAAAGCTTTTCTTAGGTCAATAAAAATTCCTAGTGGATATTCCTTATTTTCCAATGCTGTGTAAAGCAGATCTAGCATTTTTATGATTGCATCGTTAGTGCTTTTATTTTTCCTGAATCCAGATTGGCAGGGGTTGAGTATGTTTTGTGACGTTATAAATGAATACAGTCTCCTGTGCACGAGTTTCTCAAAGATTTTGAATAGCAATGGTAAGTTTGATATTGGCCTATAGTTGTTTAAATCTGTAGGGTCACCACCTTTATGTATTGGTGTAACCCTTGCCGTCTTGAGTAATTTCGGGAAGGTGCTAGTTTCTAGTGACTTGTTAAAAAGTAATGAGATAATATGCGAGAGGACATGGGCCACTCTCTTGTACAATAATGGTGGGACATGAGACAGATTCCCTGAGTTATTTTTAAGTGACTTTATAATCTCGGTGACTTCCGAGGGCTCAGTTGGAGCAAGATAGAAGGAATTTGGGAAATTCCCATCTAGGTAGTCCCCGGCATGGGCATTGGTATGTGGGATTTTATTGGCGAGATTAGAACCTATGGTTGAGAAGAAGTCGTTTATCTTGTTAGCTGTGTCAGTGGGTTGCAGTGGTGTTTCATTAGGTTTAGTTAGGACAATATTCTTGTTTTTTTTTCAGTTTGTGGGTCCCTAGAATCTGAGAGAGTGTTTTCCAGGTCTTTTTTATATCTCCTCTTGTGTCAGTGAATCTACTGGAGTAGTATAGTTGTTTGGCTTTCTTTATTACTTTGGTAAGTAAGTAAGTAAGTAAGTTTATTCAGGTATACACAAATACAGTTACATAGAATTATCATACATAGCAGCATATGTGTAAAGAACCTAGGATAACCCAAAAAAGTCAGACAGAGTGACTTATTTCCATTGGGGTCCTTTTACCTTATTATTATAATATAAAGGTTATAATATTTTCTTATTCTACAATGGAGATAACATCTTTTTATCATACTAAAAAGACTATCTACTACACCAAGGTCATTAAGACTATCTACAATACGAGGGTCATTACTAGGAATATGGTAAAATTTACACGTATGTTAGCTAAAAAATAGAAAATCATTCCCCTCCCTTTCTGTAGCTACATTCATCAGACACCTTTTGGCACTCTTCTTGAACTGGTTCATGCTATGACTGGCTTTGACATGTGTGGGCAGTCTGTTCCATTCCTTTATTGCTGTACAATAAAAGGTGTTTGAAGCCTGGCCACTGACTGTGGGTACTACAAAGTTGTGCTCTCACCCCCTAGTACTATGATTGCTTTGGTTCCCAACCTTGACAAAATTGACAGCAAGATATTCTGGACATTGTTTGTGAGCAATTTTATAAACATGATTTAGCTCCAGTTGTTTTACTCTGTCTTCAACATTCAGCATATCCAACTGCTGCAATTCATCCTGGCCTACATGTTCTCTTGGTCCCAGCCCCAGGATGAATCTTACGATTTTGTTCTGGGTGATTTGCAGTCTATCTTTCAGTTTTTTTGTCAAGGCAGAGTACCAAGAAGAGCATGCGTAATCCATATGGCATTGTATAAGGGCTAGACATAGGGTCCTGCGAGCCTCAGTAGGTAGACACTATGGTTGTCTATACAGGAACTTCAGTCTGGCATTCGCTTTCTTTACTACACTGTTCCCTATCAATTCTCCTGACATGCATGGGTCAAAGGGGATTCCCAAATATTTTACTGATGAAACCAAAGTGATGGGCTCCCCATTACATTGAACATTAAAATTATTTACCCTTCTCAGTTTATGTTTCGTGCCAAAGAGAATGGCTTCAGTTTTCCCTAGGTGTAATGATAGTTTGTTGTCTACTAACCATTTGCTGCAGGACTCCAGTTCCAGTGTTAAAACATTAGCAATTACCTGACACTAACAGAGCACTGTCATCTGCATACAGTAGGAGTTTGCACTTGACACTGATAGGCATATCATTGACATAACCTAAGAATAATAAGGGACCCAGAATACTACCTTGGGGAACTCCACATGTTATCGGCAGGGGTTCTGATTCTGTTTTGTTGATTTTGACTATTTGTCTCCTGTTGCTAAGGTAGGACTTAAACCAGTCTACAGAACCTATACCGATAGCTTGAAGTTTATTACATAATATATTGTGGTTGACAGTATCAAAGGCCTTTTGCAAGTCTAAGGTTACCATACCTATGAGGTTCCCCTTTGACATTTCAGTTCTCAGGTAATCCATCAGATTAATAAGGGAGGTGTCGGTTGAGTAGGATCTTCTAAAGCCCGATTGATAGCTATGGAGAATGTTGTTGTCATTAAGGTACTTAACTACTTGAGAATACACCGCCCTCTCTAGAATTTTAGATATTATACTGAGTATACTAACAGGCCTATAGTTGCTTACATCAGACCTACTATTTTTCTTGAAGATAGGAGTAACTCTGGCCTCCTTGAACCCCTCCGGTACGGTATTAGTGGTGATTGATAGATTTATTATGTGAGCAATAGGGATTGACAGTTCAGAAGCACCATCTTTTAGGAACTTAGACGGGATGTTATCAGGGCCTGTGCTCTTAGTTGGGTTTAACCTGCTTAGTTCTTTTTGAATAAAGTCATGAGATACACTTACTAGTTGACAACTGTTTGGGGTTACACCTTTATTGGTATAGTATGTTTGAAACTTATCAGAGTCTGTGTTAAAGGTATTTGATGCAGCTGGTAGTTTACTTACTAGTGTTGATGCAACAGATGTGTAGTAGGAATTAAAGCAATTTGCCACCTTAGATGTTTCGTGGCATACCTCATTATCGATAGTGAGTACTATGTTAGACCTATCTACTGGCTTATGGCTATACCCCAACTGTTTTAGTTGTTGCCAGAGCTTTCTGGGGTTATGCTTATACTCTTCAATTTTTGAGCAGTAGTGCTTTGCCTTTGCCCCTTTTATAAGTCTCTGTACTCTGTTCCTCACCCTTTGGAATTCATTTAGTGCTGCAATATCCTGTCTGTTTGCTTTAAATCTTTTTAGCAGCTGGTCTCTGAATTTCATATTATCTAATTTCTCGGTATTCATCCAGGGTTCAGTTCTTCGTTTAATCCTAATCTGGTGAGGACTGATGAATAGTGTTTAAGAATATCTTTGTGTATTAAGCCCTGTCTATATTGCTTTTCATATTGGTGTTTCTTATCACTGGATTTCAGAATGGTGCTGGTTAGCCATGGGCAACCAAGCCGTTTGTTTGTGATCTGTTTCGTTTTTATAGGACAATGTTTGTTGTATAGTCTAAGTAGTTTGTTCAGAAAAATGTCTGTCCAGTCATCAATACCATTGGCCTTGGAGAATTCTGTAGGCCAGTCAACAGTCTCTAGGTCAGCTGTGAACTTCCTTATTGAGGCCTCATCATAGTCTAAATGAGACTTTGTTGTATTCAAGTGGTGGTTTACTAATGTTTGTCAAGAGGAAGGTAGGGTAGTGGTCTGTAGTGCTATCTGTGATTATCCCTGATTTAAGGGGGGCTAGTATATTGGTCCATATGTGGTCTATTATAGTTGCACTTGTTTCAGTGAGCCTGGTTGATTTAGTTATTGTTGGTATGAGAAGTGTGTTGTTCATATTGTTGATGAAATCAGTTACAGGCTGATCATCTAGTGGGCCAAGGTTGATGTTGAAGTCTCCAGCTAAGAGAAGGTGGTGCTTATTCATTTGTCTGTTTGTTATTAGTGCCTTTAATTTCTCACTGAAGTTTGGGATGTTTGTGTGGGGTATCCGGTAAATGGCACCGATTGTTAAAGGCGTCTTAAGGTTTTTTACAGTAAAATTAGCAAAAATGTATTCTCCATATTCATCACTAAAGCAATTGGTGCTAACACGTACAAGATAATTGGTTAAAGTAATAGATTGCAATACCACCCCCAACTTGGTATGGTCTGCAGTTGTGGATTACTGTGTATCCTGGTAGAGGGTAGATATCTATTGTGTCCTGTTTAAGCCAGGTCTCAGTAAGAATAATGCAGGAGAAGGGTGTCTTTAGTGATTCAAGGAGTGCCAGGAGGTCATCATAGTGTTTGCTTAAGGACCTGATGTTGTAGTTAAGTACTGATAGACTTTTATCATTTGTTTAGGATAGTGCTGGCTTGTGATGCTGTGTAGTAAAGGCAGTTACTTTCCAATAGGTTTTGATTGTGTGTCAGATTATGTAGGTTTAGATCAGGGTCAACGTGATCAATCATCTTCTAGGTTTAAATTATGGTTATTTATATCCTGAGTTGTGTGTTGAGTTTTAGTAATGATATCTGTAGTGGTGGGAAGTTTGGACAAGTATATAGCTATAGCATTTTGGTCATGTAGAGTATAGTCACTAATACACATAATGAAGTTGGTGTTGTCTATGTGTTGTGCTGGAATGAGCTAAAGTACAACTAGGTATAAACTAATAATATAAAAATACAAATTAAAAATAGCACAAGACTCTCACTTGTAATTGCACTAAGGTCTAATGTAATGACTTTGGTATAGTCTATGTATTGAGCTAGAATGAGCTATAGTACAACTAGGTTCAATCTAATAATATAAAAATACAAATTAAAAATAGCACCAGGCTCTCACTAGTAATTACACTATGGTCTAATATAACGACTTTGGTACTGACTATGTATTGAGCTAGAATGAGCTATAGTACAACTGAGTTTAATCTAATGATATAAAAAAGGCACAAGACTCTCAGTTGTAATTGCACTAAGGTGTTATATAAGTTGTTTACAAGAATTAGAGTATAACTAGAATTAAATTGACAAGATAAAATATACAAGTTAAGGTAGCAAAAGAATAAAAAATGTAGAAAAAAAGAAAATATATGAGGTAGTTGGTACTAGTTAGCAAAAGATAGTTAAGAGCCTTGAACAATAATATAATTGAAATATACACTAATTGCACACACAATATAGTCACTAAGATATGAAAACAATCTTAGAATGGGACTTATAATATAAACTTATAAAAATACAAATTGAAATGGTACTTGCAATTGCACTAGAGTCTGGTATAGGTTGTTGACAAGATCAAGAGTATAACTAGATTTAAATTGACAAAATAAAATTCACAATTAAAGTACCAAAAGAATAATAGTAAAAAATAACAATGGTAATGTCTTGGTTATAATATGATAGTAAGATGGTAGACAGGTACACAGTTACAAAGGATAATATAAAGGTTGGAGTTGAATATACAAACTTGAAAATTTGGCAACAAAATGTTATGGGAAGTATAAAATAATGTTTAATGTACAAAAGTAAAATTGACTGGTAGTAAATATGGTGTTGAATAAAATTTTAGTAAGTAATAATGATTACAAAAAAAGTGAAAAAGTAATGTTTATTTCATTCAATGTTGCACTGGTAGTTATACTTGAGGTTATTTGGCAGTACAAGGTAATTAAGAGTACTCTAAGATAGTAAATGTGGTATTAAAACAGGTAAAGGTAATTAGATAAGTAATGGTTATTAAATGTCAAAAATGTTAAGAGTAAATTGAAATTATAGTAAAAATGGTAATTATTAATTTAGTAAGTAATATCAATTGATAGTATTTAAAAAAATATGAGGTAGTAATATGGACAGAGAAAGTATCAATTCAGCTAATGTTTAAGCAAACAATAGTAAATAAGAAAATTACATAAGGTGACTTATGCTTACTAGTAAAATCACAAAATGAGGTAGTTGATTATTTAATTACTAAGAGATTGTACAATGAAATTTGAACAATAATGGAGCAAAACATACACTACATTACGTAGGCTTTTAGGTTGGACATTGTTTAGTTATTCTCTGTAAGATTAGTATCCCTGAGAAATCGTGATAGATCATTCTCGTTCGTGATTGTGTACAGTTGACCTACATTTGTTTTCCTAACTAGAATTTTCCCATCCCGTTTGAAGCATTGGTGTATTGTGTCATTATTCTCCCGCTTAAGTTTTCTGACTCTATACAGGAGGTTCTGACGTTTTTTGGTAAGAGACTCGTTTATGTATACCTCTTTCTTTACTTTAATAGATGCAATAATTAAGTCTTTTTTCCTGTCATGTGAGTGGAATCTAAGCATAACACTTTTTCTACCATGGGATCCTAGTAACCTGGCTTCTTTTATTTCTGACTAAGTAAGTAAGTAAGTTTATTATTATCTGGTAGAATAACACTTGTTTGGTCCTTTATGATCTGCAGAGTATTTTCTTTACTGTTTGTTTGGTTCATATCACTGGGAAAAAGTGGACTGTTAACTATTACTGCGTCCGATAGTTTATCTTGTTCAATTTTATCTTCTTGGAGAGCAAAGTAGTCACTGAACTGGTTATCTAAGTTGTTCTTCCATTCTTTTACTGCTTCTTCAACCTTTGTATTAAGAGATATTATTTGTTGGGTATGGCTATCTATGACTGTTTGGATGGTCTTGTCACAGTTAGTCATTCCTGGTGTTGATAACTTTTGTTCAAGACTGAGGATTTTGTTCTCAAATTGTGTCATCCTGGTGTCTTGTTTTGTTAGCGTCTCTCGAAGATTCATATTTTCAATAACTAAGGTGGAGATGCATGTCTTTAGGGTATCTGGATCGTTGGTCATACCTGAGAGACTACTTGGTAGGTTGAATCCGGGGAAGAGAGGGGAGGATAGGCTGGTGGCAGTCATGTTTGTTGTTATTGTTGTGGTGTCGCCTTGAGTGGTGGTGAGTGGGGTGGTTGCTGGGCCGGCGTCCTCCTGGCTACACTTGTTGAATAGTTGATTTTTCGGTGTTTTCTTGCTGGCCTTGGTGCTGTTTCCTCTTAGATTGCGCCTCATAATACTACAGGAATTGTTGTAGTTAAGAAGAAGTTGTAGTTATACAAAGCTTAGGGTTACGTTGTTTGGCTGGCAGCGGGGTGTTGCTTTCGGTTTGTGGGCAGTCTTCCTTTGATCTCTATTATTTTCGATTTGTAGGCTTCACTGTTGGTAATCTTTGGTCATTCTGGGTGCTACGTTGGGTAGTGCAGTTTTGCTTGTAACTAGGTCATCATAGGAGCATTGGTAGCTCTGATAGTTGGAGAAAAGTACGGAGCTTGGAGGTCGCTGCTGCCGCTGCAGCAGTTATTGTGTTGAATACAATGAGTGTACACTTATACAATATACATTATACTGGTCTCACAGGCCACAAATGTTATTAGAAAAAGAAAAAAATAGAAAAGAAAAGAAAAAAGTATAAAAAACGTAAAATAAAAAAATGGGATTTTGCTGAAGTCACTGATGTTGCCGCCACCTGGTCATTTTGGGTCAACTTCCCGCCGCTGTATCTCGGTAAGTACTGATCAGAATTTTTTTTTTTTGTCTTATTACCTTCACAAAAATATACTCTTTAATTCTGTAAGAATTTTTTTTTTTTTTTTTTTTTTTTTTTTTTTTTTTTTTTTTTTTTTTTTTTTTTTTTTTTTTTTTTTTTTTTTTTCCCAAAATTTCTTGGACACTGGAGCACCACTTCAGATTTTGGCCTTGGACCCTGAAGGGGTTAATGCCACTAGGACCAGCTTGAGAGTTACTGGACCTCTGTTGCCGTTCCTTTAACCCTTTGACTGTCGCAGGTCCCTCTCTGAAACTGTCATTCTATGTCGCAAAATATTAAAAAAAAAATTTCTTATTAAAATGTCAAGATTATTTTTCTGATTGCTTTAGTCCAAAAAAAAAATTTTTTGCCATCAGTACTTACCGAGATATAGAAGCGTGAAGTTTGCAGAAAATGAGCCGCGTATGGCAACAGCCGCTCACCAGTAAACTTTGGTTTACTTGTATTTGAAGGTTTGTTGTTTTTTTCACTATTTTATTTTTTCACATAACCTATGTGGCCTGTGAGACCAAAGTAAGGTGCAATGTACATATATACACTCGTTGTATACAACACAATAAGCACACAAACATAATTATCAATATATTGTTTACAAAAACAAATAATACAAAAAATTGTTTATTACTATTGTTCTATAATATATATACCAACGTACAGTCACCGAACATATTCCTAGAAGTTCTGCAGCTTGTGGAACTCTTTGAAACATGTTTTCATACACAATTGTGATTTACACTCACACATAAAACCAGTGTGTGTGCATTTTTGTGGACTTTTTTTTTTTTTTATGTGCAAAGACAAAACACTTTGTCTGAGCAGTTTTCTTCAAAGTATTAGCAGGCAGTTGTGTTATGTAGTTATCCTAGGTAAATGGTCGTGTGTCATCATTCCTTCCTTCCTGCATTCGTTTCCCACCTACCTTCTTGCCTTCCTTCCTACCTTCCTGCATTCCTTTCCTACCTTCCTGCCCTTCATCTGCAGCATCAACAGACCACAGCTCAGGAAATTGCTTCAGAGGAGGAGGAAGAGAGATGGAAGAAGGTGGTTTCTTCAAGATTAAGGACATTTGTGCAAAGTGGAGTGAGGTGCAAACATTTATGGATGAACATCACCCTGACAAAGCTGTAGCAGGCCGTGTTGGCAACATGTACAATGATAATGTTGTGCCCCATTTTAGGGAAATTTTAAAGAAATGCCAGAAACAGAGCTCTCTGGAACAATTTTTTGAGGGACAAGGGCCCAGTGACTCTCAAGCTGGTCCTAGTAGCATTAAAAAACAAAGAAGGGAAGTAACCCCAGAAAAAGACTTGGTACCTGAAGTCTTTATGGAAGGGGATTCCCCTTCCAAACAATAGTAACTCCTCCATCTTCTCCCTCTCCTATCTTCCATACACCAGCAAGTCTTCAGTAAAGATAAGTGTCATGTTGTTATTGTTTATTCTTCATGTCTCATTGTTTTCTGTGAGGTAAATGTATATTTCATGTAAAAAAATTATTTTTTTTTTAATGCTTTTGGGTGTCTGGAACAGATTAATTGGATTTATATTATTTATTGTGGGGAAAATGAATTTGAATTTGGATATTGCCAAATTCGGTTTTGGTCACTCTTTAGAAGATTAATTACGTTGGTTAGTATTGAAAGATGAGATGATTTTTAAGCAAAGTCCTAAATTTTTAAGTAGTCAGGGGATCTTTACCGGTTCAGGTAGTGAATTCCAGATCTTCAGGCCCTTTATGTGCAATGCATTTTTGCAGTGTGAGACTGACACGAGGGATGTCGAAGAGTGCCTTATGCCTTGTATTGTTTCTGTGTGTTCTGTTGTAGCTACCAAGGAGTAGTTTAAGTGAAGGGTTTATATTGGAGTTTAGTGTTCTGTATATGCAGTAGGAACAATAATACGAGTGTATGTCTCGTATATTTAGCAAGTTCAGGATTTTGGAAAGTGGTGGGGTGTGCTGTCTAGCACAGGAGCTGGTAATCATCTGCACAGCAGCATTTTGTTTAGTTATTAAAGGTTGAAGGTGGTTGGCTGTGGTTGATCCCCAGGCACAAATACCATAGGTGAGGTAGGGGTATATTAACCCATAAACGGTCCAAAGGTATATACAGTAGACTGTTATTTAGCACGAGTTTATTTGGCACAATTTGAGTATAGCACGATTGAAGAATTGCGACATTTTTATGTAACACGTCATATGATCAATTTAACACGATTCGTGGGAGTGGAAACAATTTTGAACGCGCGGCCGCCCACGGTCGCCCGCGGTGGGTTATACCATTCAGTCAATGGGGGAGGCCTACTGCCATCCCCCCTGCCACCCATGCCCACCCCCACCATGCTCCCAGCCTCCAGTTTGGTTCATACGCATGCAGGACGGAGGTACTCGGGAACCTAGCTGTGTTTATATACATACATATTTTCTTAATTTCATTGTCATTTGTTAAATCTGCCAAGCAATAATGGCACCCAGTAAGCATACAAGTGTTGCTGAAAGTGACAAGAAAAGGTTTAAGCATTCAAATGTAGGAATTGCGAAGAAAATTGAGATATTAGACGAGCTTAAGAGTGGATCACGTGTGGTGGAGGGCCTGTGGCTTTATTGAAGTGTCAGTTCATACAACTAAAAAGAACGAGGCGAATATACGAGCTTGTGTAATGAATAACCCAAGATGTCATATCATGGAAAGAATGATACGTAGGTCCCAACAAGTAAATAAAACAGAGAACCTGTTGCTTGAGTGGATTGAACAAAAGACAAAGAAAGGTGCACCACTTAATTTCCTCTTAATTAGGGAAAAGGCCTTATAGTTGTGTGATAAGGAAGGAAAGCCTGAAAAAGTGTGTTTAGCACAGGCTGGTTCCACACCTTTAAGTTGCATAATAAGTTACATAATATTAAGTTTTCTGGTGAAAGTGCTTCAGCTGATCATACAGCAGCAAGTAATTTTCCTGCTGAATTGCAGGAAATTATTTCTGAGGGTGGCTATGAGCCACATCAAGTGTTTAATGCTGACGAGACAAGTGTTTTTTGGAAAAAATGCCAACACGAACTTGTATCATTTAACAAGAGAAGAGTGCACTGGGCTTAAAGGCAGCAAAGGACTGCTTCACCTTGCTCCTTTGTGGTAATGCATCAGGTGATTTCAAGTGTAAGCCCATGGTTATTTACCACTCTAAGAATCCTTGTGCTTTGAAAGGAGTAGATAAAAACACCTTACCAGTAATTTGGAGGACAAACCACTCAGCATGGATGACAGAGGAAATATTTATTGACTGGTTTAAGCATCACTTTATTCCTGAAGTCAAGGTTTACCTGCACAGCAAGAACCTTGCATTCAAGGCTCTATTTATTCTTGATAATTCCTGTACTCATTCACAAGCTTTGCTGGATGTGACCCCATATGTAGAAGTTGTATTTTTACCTCCAAATACATCTTTAATACAACCTCTGGATCGGGGAGTTAAGTCATTCAAGTGTAACTACACAAAAAAAGTTATGAAAAAACTAGTTGTATCAATGGACTCTGACTCCAACTTGGCAGTACCATCCTTCTGGAATAAATTTAACATTGCAGATGCTATCAGCTATGCTAGAGGTGCATGGAATGAAGTGCCCCAATCAACATAAATGCAGGCTGGGGAAAGTTATGGCCTTCTGTAGTTATTTCTCTCTCTGGTTTTCCCTTGCTTGAGAGTCAGGTTTAAGAAATTGTTCAGCTGGCAAGGAGATTACCAGGTGATGGTTTTGAAGATATGAATGAAGACGATGTGATTGAGCTCTTAGAAGATGATGATGAAGGCAGGAGTCCAGAGGAAATGTTAGCAGAGCTCCGCACAGATACAAGGGAGGGACATAACAGAAGAAGATGAAGAAGAACCTGGAGAAAAACAGTTATAGCAGTTATGTGAGCAGTTTCATATTATTGGTGATGTTGCAGACTTTTTCACTGAAGAGGACCCTGACAAATCTAGAAGCAGTGCTTTGAAATGGGGTCTAGACCAGCTGATGATGCCTTACCGTCAGCTGTATAATGTATTGCAGGGTAAAACAGCCCAGAGAACCATTATAGAATTTATGCACACTCCAATACAACCATCGACTTCAGTACTAGAACGTCTACCATCCACTTCTGTCAACAACCAACAACCATCCACCTCAGCCCAGTAGGGCTACACCATCCATGTCCACTTTCTCCTCAATCATCCACAAACACCATTACCCACAATTTAAGGTAAGAAATATCATTATTTCTATTGCATTTGTAGTTTTAAGCAGTAATATATCACGACAATGAACTACAATTACATGTTCACTTTTATTTTTTTAAGATCTGTTGGTCTAAAAAAAAGTTGTTTGGCTTTTTTGGGGCTCCCAGGAACGTAACCCTATTTTTTCCCATGAGTTCTTCAGTTCATTTAGCACGATTTTACCTAACACGACATTTTCAGGAACGTAACTACCATGCTAAATAATGATTGGCCTGAGATGCCTGGTCAGCATAGAATGGGTCTTAACACTCGGTGTGCACACTATTAAAAAAATCTGGGACCACTTAGTACCTTGTGGGAGCGCCAGTTAAATTGAGCACCAGCTAGAAAAAACAGCACTGCAAACTCCAAGGATTGAATGATGTCATGTCATATTAACACCCCTTTTAAGAAGAAAGTGATGTTAACCCCAAATTTTGTGGCTTTGAGGCGAATGTGGCCACAAGTGGTCGAGGAAATATCAAAACCCTCGATAATAACCCATGTGCAACATTTGTGCAACACCCTTTCAGAATGTTTTTTAACCTGTGCTCTAAGTAAAGAGAAACAATTCTGCAACGTGTAACAAGTGTTCGGCAGGCAGGCTTCCTGGCTGGCTGCCTCTGTCTGTCTCTATCTCTGTCTCTATCTCTGTCTCACAGGTACACATAAATACAATTATACATAGTGTAAATTACCTAGGATAACCCAAAAAATCCAAAGTGCTATACTGTGCTTGTAGATATAATGCGCAAGAATACCTGTTGGTTCACGGTGGCTCTCTTTGAGAGACAGAGAGAGACAAGCAGAGAGACAGAAAGAGAGAGAAGCAGACAGAGAGACAGAGATGCTGACATTCATCAAATGTCGCCCCTTATCTCATCACTGCACCGCACCCTCACTGGTGCTCATCAAATGTCACCCCTTATCTCATCTTATCACTGCACACTTGCTTGGGCTCATCATATGTCACCACTTATCACTGCACCCTGCAGAGCTTGTCACTGACACTCGTCTTACATCATGCTTCAAGGGTTGTTGTTGTTCTTGTTGTTGTTGTTGTTAATTATTATTATTATTATTATTATTATTATTATTATTATTATTATTATTATTATATACTCCTGTGTATCCAAAACATTCCTGGGACCTATAAATGCTTTATACAGAAGGGCCCCACTTATTTGGCAGGTTAGGTTCCAGGCTACTGCTGGAAAGCAGACTTCGCCGGAAAGCAGAACTCCATTTTTTCCATTTATAAAAGCATGTAAATGCCAGATAACAGGTTTACACTAACATATATTAAGTTAGCAATAGAACTAGGCATTAAAAAGTAAAATACACACACAGTACACTCATTATTTACCTCAAAATATTTGTAGTCTTAATGTAGGGGAAAAGGTGAGTAGTATTTACTGTTAGAAGTCAGGTGTGGTAGCCCTCCTGGCCACCCCACCCACACATACTATACTACGATGCTTAAAGCTCTCTAGAGCGATAAAATGAATATACAGTACACATATTACTTACCTTAAAATATTTCTAGTCTTAATGATCTTAATGTAGGGTGAGAGGTGAAAAGTATTTACTTGTAGAAAGTCATGTGGGAGGTACGTCATCCTGCCTGGCCACTCCCACCTACTACGACATTAGGCTTCCTAGAGCGATAAAATTCATATATAGTACACTCATTAATTACCTTCAAATAGTATTTGTAGTCTTAATGTAGGGTAAGAGGTGAGTTTTATTTGTATGAAGTCAGGTTGGGATGTATGGGTAGCCAGGAAGGGCAGCCCTCCCCATCCCACCCCACCCACACATAATGTAAACAAACCAGACGAATGCATCAGGTTTTTGTCACTTTACATTGTGTACAAGTTGTCTCCACGTTGATACAGTAGAATAAATAAACACTCCCATTCTCATGTAACACCATTTTTAGAAGAAATGACACCCTGAGTGAAGGCATACGAAAGGAATAATTTTCTTGTTACCCCCAGTAATATTATAGTGACACATTTTCTCTGATGTTGGACAACAAGTTGCCTGGCTACCACAAGTCCTACAAGTTGCCTGGCTACCACAAGTCCTACAAGTTGCCTGGCTACCACAAGTCCTACAAGTTGCCTGGCTACCACAAGTCCTACAAGTTGCCTGGTTACCACAAGTCCTACAAGTTGCCTGGCTACCACAAGTCCTACAAGTTGCCTGGCTATCACAAGTCCAACAAGTTACCTGGCTACCACAAGTCCTACAAGTTGCCTGGCTACCACAAGTCCTACAAGTTGCCTGGCTACCACAAGTCCTACAAGTTACCTGGCTACCACATCTCATATTAATGTTAATTTATTCTACTGTGGGGTGTATTTAGATGAATTAAGCAAAATGTCTATACAGTGGACCCCCGGTTATCGGCTGTAATCCGTTCCAGAAGGTCGGCCGATGACCGAAATGGCCGATAACCGAATTTTCTCATAAGAATTAATGGAAATAAAATTAATCCGTTCCAAACAAAAATATTCAAAAAAATAATTTTTTTTAACAATTATGTAAGTTTTACGTACCTTTATTGAAGGCTAATGCTGGCTTCTGGAAGATAGGGAGGAGGAAAGAGGGAGGAGTTAGTGTTTGGAAGGGGCAATCCCCCTCCATAAAGACTTTAGGTAGCAAAGCCTTCTCTGGGGTTACTTTCCTTCTCTGTCTTTTATTGCCACTAGGACCAGCTTGAGAGTCACTGGACCCCTGTCTCACAAAATAACTGTCCAGAGTGCTCTGTTTCTGGTGTCTCTTTAAGATTTCCCTGAAGTGGGGTGGTTTTGTCACTAAACATGTTGCAGATATGGCTTGTTTCAGTTTTGTCAGGGTGGTGTTTCTTTTCTGAAGCTTGCACCCTAGTCCACATTGCACACACCTCTTTAATTTCTGAGGAAGGCATCTCCTTCACTCTCTCTTCCTCCTCCTTTGAAGCAAGTTCCTCAGCTGCAATCTGTTGCTGTTCAAGTTGAAGCTCTTGCAGCTCTCCAGTGGTAAGCTCTTCCCTGTGGTCCTCCACTAACTCTTCCATATCCTTGCCACTCACCTCCAACCCCAGGGACTTCCCCAGTGCCACAATAGAGTCCACAGCGTTGGCAGGGTCAGCCCCAAGCCCTTCAAAATCCCTCTCTTGGACACAATCTGGCCACAGTTTTCTCCAAGCAGAGTTTAAAGCCCTGGAAGTCACTCTCTCCCAAGCCTTACCTATAAGGCTTATGCAATGGAGGATAGTGAAGTGATTCCTCCAAAACTGTCTTAGGGTCAGCTGAGTGTCCGAGGTCACTTCAAAGCACTTTTGAAACACTGCTTTTGTGTAGAGTTTTTTGAAGTTAGAAATGACCTGCTGGTCCATGGGCTGGAGGAGAGGAGTGGTGTTAGGAGGCAAGAACTTCACTGTTATGAAACTGAAGTCCCTAAACTGGTCTTGCAAGTCTGGAGGTTGTGCAGGAGCATTGTCCAGTAACAGGAGGCAATTGAGTGGCAATTTCTTTTCCAGGAGGTATTTTTTCAAAACCATAGAATTCCTCTTCAGATCCCCTTCCATCAGTCTTAGAGCTGTAAGTTGTGAAGCGGAGAGTCAGAATTTACCAGGAGAGTGAGTGGGGAGTGAGAGCTTCCTTGCCGCCAGGCATGATGGACAAAGCTACTTTGGCGGCATTCCCACAATGCCATGCAGGTGTCCAGATTTTTTCTTTAGTGCACACACTGACCACCCAGACCCATTCTTTCAGATGTAGGCCTACCAGCCTTCTTGTGCTGAATTTGATGGCGCTAGAATTTTGGCGTAGATCTGCAGTTTGGACCCTCAACGTAAAGCCGTAGATCTACGGCACAGACCCTGAAAGGGTTAAGCTCAAAGTAGCGGAAATGTTCGATTCTTTGGCGATGTTCAGGAGTAAGCAAATGACGGCACCATCCAGTACCTGTCCGATTGGCACTCTCCCTCAACCTTCACATATTGGAAAGCTCTTCAACAGGCTAGCACAAGTGGGAGCAGACATCATGAAGCAACAGTTGCAGACAACATGAGGTAGCAGTGGCAGACATCATGAGGTAGCAGTGGCAGACATCATGAGGTAGCAGTGGCAGACATCATGAAGCAGCAGTGGCAGACATCATAAGGTAGCAGTGGCAGACAACATGAAACAGCAGTGGCAGACATCATGAGGTAGCAGTGGCAGACATCATGAGGTAGCAGTGGCAGACATCATGAAGCAGCAGTGGCAGACAACGTGAAGCAGCAGTGGCAGACATCATGAGGTAGCAGTGGCAGACAACATGAAATAGCAGTGGCAGACATCATGAGGTAGCAGTGGCAGACATCATGAAGCAGCAGTGGCAGACATCATGAAGCAGCAGTGGCAGACAATATGAAGCAGCAGTGGCAGACATCATGAAGCAGCAGTGGCAAACAACATGAAGCAGCAGTGGCAAACAACATGAAGCAGCAGTGGCAGACCTTGTACCTTGAAAACAACCTTGTTGTACCCTATACTTTAAGTGAGTTTCCAAACACGACCACGAGATGACAGTATGTATCAAAACAACTCTGTCCGCTCCACTCGCAGTGGAGGGAATTCTTGTGTTTTCTTTACGTTTCATGCAGTTATTTCTTGTTTCTAACCATGGGTTCTAAGAAAGCAAGTGCAAAGGACAGTGCTGAGAAAAAAAAGAGGATGATTTTCATGGAATTAAAGCAGGAAGTCCTAGGACACTGACCTAATTTGCCTGAAATGCTTAGCATAGCAAGGGGCTTTCTATATATTAGTATGTCACTGATATCAGCTAGGCCTGTATACCTTGTACTATTATTGTGTTATTATTATTATTAATATTATTTCTCTCAGTTCTTTGTTGGGCTAACTTAATGAAACTTGGGCAATGTATGACGAAATGATGGTTCTTAACACTCGCCAAAAATGAAAGAAATCAGACCATAAATAACGGAGTTCATTTCTCAGTCATTAGCGGCCCCATAGCAGCATATTTTCGTAGGGTTTTTATGGTTGTATTCTTATTTTTTTGGTCTCTTTTGATAGAATGGAAGATATATTACAGAAATAGATACGATTTTGATTGCTTTCACAACAAAGAGGACCTTGAAATTGCACTCACAGTAGCGGAAATGTTCCATTCTTTAGCAATGTTCAAGAGTAAACAAAAGACGTCACTGTCTAATACATGTGCGCCTACCAGTCCAAATTCCATTACGCAGTCAAGAATGGGTTGACATTATTTATACAATTATTACAATAATGCAGTAGTCTGCGTAACAATAAATCTTCTCTTTTTTGTGGTAATAAAAATTCCGAATGGTAAGCAAGAGTAATATAAGAGGGGCCTGGAGCTGTGACTAATAAACAGAAAACGTTATTTAGTGCCAGGAATTTCTGTTGAAATTTGTGTGAAATTGGCCAAATTGCCAATTTCTGACCACTTTATTGGGTAGCTGAAATAGGTGAATCAGCTGTTTCTTATACTCAGTCGATAGAATAACAGGTAGTAAATAAGTTTATTCAGGTATACACAAATACAGTTACACAGATTATCATACATAGCAGCATATGTATAGAGAACCTAGGATAACCCAAAATAAAGTCAGTGACTTATTTCCAATACCTGGCTTGGGCTTGCCATATATGATTTTTGGTAAATATATTTTTCTCAGTTGTTTGTTGGGCTATCTTATTGAAACTTGGGCAATGTATGATGAAAAGATGCTTCTTAACATACACCAAAAATAAAAGAAATGGACGATAAATAAGGAAGTTCACTTCTCAGCCATTAGCCTCCTCTTTAGAGTATATTTTCGTATGGTTTTTATGGTTGTATTCTTGTTTTTTTGGTCTTATTTGATAAAATGGAAGATGTAGTACATAAATAGATATGATTTTGATTGGTTTCATGATGGAAAGTACCTTGAAATTGAGCTCAAAGTAGTAGAAATGTTAGATTTTTGCTGATGTTCAATGAACTTTGTTTAAGTCATGTTGGTTAATTTTATTAAGTGTATTCTAACCTAACCACTCTGTAATCTGGCAAACTCAGTAATCCGGCACACTGCAGGGCCCAATGATGCCGGATTTGTGATGGAGGACTTGTACAAGAAACCGCCCATTTATTGATTTCAAATACCCAGTAAAGTGGTCAGAAATTGGCAATTTGGCCAATTTCATGCAAATTAAAAAATATGCCAATTTCAAAATAGGGTCCAGAATGAACAATGCAGACATTCCTGGCACTAAAATAACATTTTCTCAGTTCATCAGTCACGTCCTCAGGCCCCTCTTATATTACTCTTGCTTTCTATTTTGAATTTTTATTCACTCCAAAAAAATATAAGATTTACCATTATGCAGACTACTCCATTATTTTAATAATTGTATGAATAATGTCATCCCATTCATGACTGCATATTAGAATGGCTAGTTGGAGATTTATTGGACAATGATGTCATTTGTTTACTCTTGAACATAGGCAAGAAAAATTGAACATTTCTGCTATTTTGAGCTCCATTTCAAGGTCCTTTTCATAGTGAAACCAATCAAAATCATCTCTATTTCTATAATATGTCTTCCATTCTATCAAATGAGACCAAGAAAACTTGGATACAAAAATAAATACTATACAAAAATATACCTCAAAGTCTGTGTTTTAATCCAAAAGCACGATCAGCACTGTGTGCTGCAGAGTTTTTTATATACTGCACACACTGACCACACAGACCCATTCTTTCTCATGTGGGAGTACCAGCTTTCTCCCGCTTGATTTGAAGCCGCTAGAATTTTTGAGTATATATACGTCAAACACATTGGCTCGTAAGACGTATGTATACTACCGAAACAGTCAAAGGGTTAATTATTTAATGATGAGCGAGACTTCAATAGAAAAGTTTGAACTAGATATAGAGTATTTGGGTAGTTGCCAGTGAGATAGTCTTTTGGTTGGGTATTTGAGCTAAGAATTTGGAACTCTTTGCCTGAAACAGCAAGAGGTCCCCTGCCCACTAATCAATTTAGGACTATACTCAAAAATCATCTCTCTCAATAACAACCATACACACACTATGCTAAACTCTAACCAAATATAAAGTAACTCTCCCCAATATTTTATTATCCTTTAACTATTAAGAAATTATTACAAACTTAAAAATGTATGTCAGTAGTATTAATTGTACTACATCATATTAATAATAGAGCAAACAAACTTAAAAATGTATGTTTGTATCATAAATTGTACTACCTCATATTAATAATAGCATAAATTATTCAATATTTATAATCTGTCACTCTTCACCTGTCTAGACTTAAGTAGTCTTGAACCCTTAAACTGTTCAAACGTAGATCTACGGTCACATGCATAGCACTCCGAACGCAGATCTATGTTTTTTTTACATGCTTTCAAATGGAGAAAATAAAGGTTGGAGTGCTGCGCAGGTAAACATAGATCTATGTTTGGACAGTTTAAGGGTCAATTATTAGGTTAAGTCTGCCCAAAATGCCTCGGCATAATAGTGGCTTTCTTTGTACCAATCAATTTATGAAATGTAAACACACATTGTAACCTTAGCAAGGAAATAAAATTTGATTTGATTTGAAACTGAAGTGGGCATATGGCAGTCTGTTGCCAGTCATGATCAGGTACATATTGTATGCATACGGCATTGCAATGTCAAAAAGGATGGGAAAAGTTTCATGTATCATTTGTAATTCTTCCAGATACAATAAACAAACCCAATCTACATGTCAAATTTGTCTACCAAATACAAATTGGTGGTGTAATACATAGCAGCTGGTCTCTCAGTGTTTCTATTCACCCTTTGTCTCTCTCATTTCATGCTGGTGGATCTGTCATGCTACTAAAACACCATGATGTCATTAGCATGAAACACCTGCACCTCACCAATATCAATGCCTGCTTTGAACCTAGGCATACATTTACATATTCCATGCACTGTACCTCACACACACACATCTATCATGTTCACCTGCAGGAAAGTGCTGAATAAGGGGGCTTGTGTATCAGTTATCAGTGTATAATGTATGGCCTTTACCATGATATGGTTCCATCATTTTTCTCACCACTGGAGATTCCCAATAACTTTATGGTATCTTTCAGTCCTTTATTTCCTGTGTACGCAGTGAGAGCCACTCTTACACTCACATAAAAACAAACAGCTTGATACCAAAGTGTTTCCTCTTGCATGGTGTATCCTGCTTTTGAACGGAATCAATGACAAATTTCCAGAAGGAATAAAAAATACTAAGTGAACTTCTGTTTGAGATACTGTACGTAAGAACACTCCTAATCTTGTATGTCACCTCTGTGCTGCCTCATTTTATCTGAAGTATAGCAGCAGGATAAATCTGTTGATGGGTATGAGATCACTGAATGCCGGGGTACATGTAAGGTGGTCAAGCGACCAGTGTGATACGATATTGTGATGATACACGTGGCATAAGCTTGCTTGTGGCAAAGAAGAGATAAGTCTCAAATACAGTTGTCTTCTTCCACTTGTGCAGCTGTGATTGTGGTGAAACCAACATGTTTGCCATTGTATCATAGTATACTTGAAGTACAGTGGACCCTCAACCAACAGCTTTAATCCGTTCCAGAGAGCTAGACTTTAGTCGAATTAGCCGTTAGTCGAATTAATTTTCCCCATAAGAAATAATGGAAATCCAATTGATCCGTTTCAGACAGCCAAAAGTATTAACAAAAAATATTTTTTTTGAAGATTAAATATAAATATACATACAGAAAACAATGACAAATAAATATAAAGCACTAATAAAGTGGATAAATGAGCATTTAACACACTTACCTTTATTGACTTATTGGTGTATAGACACATAGGAGGCAATCGGAAGGCAAGTTTATTATGCTTCAATATGACGCTAATATCTCTATGGCTTATTTATCTATCACAAGTCATCTAATATGACATTATAAACAATATTAATAACATACAAACATGATATATACTCTAGAATGAATAAAATACAGTGGACCCCCGGTTAACGAACTTTTTTCATTCCAGTAGTATGTGAAGTAGATTAGTCCATTTCAGACCCCCAAACATACACGTACAAACGCACTTACATAAATACACTTACATAATTGGTCGCATTTGGAGGTGATCGTTAAGCGGGGGTCCACTGTATGTCATAATGTATGAGAGGAGTAAATGGGGTAAGTGGTGTTGTTGGGTTTAAGGGCCACCACTGAGAGAAGCCGTGTTGGCGGCGGTGGAGGCTTTAGCCACCACCACCATCACACTTAAACAATGTATGTAATTTATAAATAAGAAATATTTATATTTTAATTTTTAAATGAGTAAGTTTATTCAGGTATACACAAATGCACTTACATAGATTATCATACATAGCAGCATATGTGTAAAGTACCTAGGATAACCCAAAAAAGTCAGAGTGACTTGCACATTTCCATTGGGGTCCTTTTATATTTACACTTAACCCTTTGAGGGTTTCGGACGTACTAGTACGTCTTACGCGCAGGGGTTTCTGATGTACTAGTATGCACAAATTCTAGCGCCGTCAAATCTCACGGGAAAAGGCTGGTAGGCCTACATGTGAGAGAAAGGGTCTGTGTGGTCAGTGTGCGGGGTAGAAAAAAAATCTGGGACCCAGTGGTGCATTGTGGGAATGCCATCTTAGTAAACAATATCCACCATGCCTCGCGGTAAGAAACTCCTCACTTCTCGGTGAATTGGGACACTTTTGTTCCCCAGTGACAGTTCTAATACAGATGGAAGTGCCAGTGAAGATGAGTTTCAAGGTTTTGGTGAGGTTTTTACCGAAACTAATGACCATAATATCGGTAATAGTGAGGAAAACCCAGACGACCCTCATCCTTCCACCTCTGGTGCTGGGCCGTCTTGTTCACGTTCAGGTGTACCAGAATCCAAGAGGAAACTTCTATTTTCCCAAATCCCAGACTCAAATGAGAACATGGATGATGATAGTGATAGTGAATATGAACTACAAACTCTTCAAACTAGTTCCAGTAGTGATAGTGAAGTGCAGTATTCCCCAGTGAAGCGTCAGTATATACGACGATATATGCGCCCTGGTAGTGTGCCATATGCTATTCCAAGGGGAAGGAGTGCATCTCGGAGTACATCCCGTGGCTGTACAACAGGAACAGACAGTGAAAATGACGATGATACTGTTGCAATTGGGATGGAAAATGTGCGTGGTGGTAGTGGTGCCGACTGTGAGGCACCAGCAGTGGGCCATGCTGCCACCCACGCCGCTGCCTCAGCTGATCTACAACAAAGGCCACCATCCCCCACCCACCCACCACACCAGCCTCCACAACCACAACCTCCACAACTTCCACAACCACAACCTCCACAACTTCCACAACCACAACCTCCACAACCACAACCACCTGTCATTGTCCAGTACCCACCAGCAGACCGCACCTGGGATTGGCAGGAAGCTGTCAATTTTGTTCCAAATGCCCACCAGTTTGATGACAGCCAAAGTGGAATACGGCCATCTTGTACACTTGGGAACAATGCCACTGAACTGGAATGTTTCGAGTTATTCTTTGACGAACCACTGATGGAAAGTATTGTCATGGAAACCAACACATACTACGAGTACACCATGGCAAACACATTACTTTCACCAAAATCACGTCTACACCAGTGGAAGGAGGCAACTGTGGCTGAGATGTATCTTTTCTTTGCCACAATAATGCTTATGCCACATGTGTATAAGCACAAAGTGAAATCATACTGGTCAACAGACCGCCTGATTGCAACCCCAAGTTTCAGTGATATAATGCCAGTGAATTGATTTGTGCTAATGTTATGTATGCTTCACTTCTCAGACAAAACCAGGCCTGACAGAAACGACAGGTTATATAAGATTAGGAATGTGTTTGTGTATCTGAAAGAGAAATTCAGTACGCATTTTTATCCCTTCAGGAAGCTTGTAATTGACGAGTACAGTGGACCCCCGATTAACGATCTTTTTTCATTCCAGAAGTATGTTCAGGTACCAGTACTGACCGAATTTGTTCCCATAAGGAATATTGTGAAGTAGATTCGTCCATTTCAGACCCCCAAACATACACGTACAAACGCACTTACATAAATACACTTACATAATTGGTCGCATTGGGAGGTGGTCGTTAAGCGGGGATCCACTGTATTTGATTCTGTTCAAAGGAAGACTTTCTTTCAAGCAGTACATACCAAGCAAGAGAAAATGCTTTGGTATAAAGTTGTTTGTGCTTTGTGATTGTTACAGTGGTCTGGTATTGGATATTATTGTGTACACTGGAAGTTACACATTGCAAAATACCAGGAAGTTATTGGGCATCTCAGGTGATGTGGTTAGAACAATGATAGAACCATACCTTGGTAAGGGGCATATATTATATACAGATAACTGGTACACAAGCCCCTCACTCAGTGATTTTTTGCGAGTGAACATGACAGATGTGTGTGGCACAGTGCGTGCAAATCGGAAACATATGCCCAGGTTTGATGCTGGCACTCGTAGAGGTGAGGTGCAGGCGTTTGCTGCCAATGACATCATGGCATTTCGGTGGCATGACAAACGAGATGTCACACTGTTGTCATCAGTTCACCCTAATGAAATGGCAGACAGTGGCAGGCAGCATAGAGAGAGCAATGAACCCATTCTAAAACCTGCAGCTGTGATTGATTACACCTTCAACATGCGTTTAGTGGACAAATGTGACATGCAGATTGGGTTTGCTGATTGTGTTCGCAAGAGTTATAAGCGGTACATAAAACTCTTTTTTCCATCTTCTGGACATTTCCATGCTCAATGCTTATAATATGTATAAGATGAGGACCAGAAACAAACCACAGTACGGCGAATTCTATTTGTCTGTCATCAGACAAATGGTATTCAAGTACCAAGGAACAGCACCTGCAATTGACCGCCCACCAAATTATCAACAACTACCTGCTCGTCTGAAGCATGGTGATCACTTCCTGGTAAAAGTGCCTGCTACTGCTTTCAAGAAAAAGGCTCAGAAGAGGTGTTACGTCTGTTCACATACAAAAAAACGCCCACAACAACGCAGAGACACTCGTTTTATGTGTGAGGAATGTAAAACACCACTGTGCATGACACCATGTTTCAAAGAGTTCCACAGGCTGCAGAACTTCTAGAAACATTCCCTGTGACTGTATATGTGTATATAAAATATAGAAAAATAGTAATAAACAACATTTCATATCGTTTGTTTGTGTAAATATTTTCTATAAACAAAATAATGACAACAGTGTTTACGCCCTTATTGTGTAGTATGGAAAAAGAAATAACTTGCAAAATACTGATCATGTTGGCCTCAGAGGCCATAAAAGCTACTCAGAAAAAGAAAAATGGAAAAATAATTGAAAATAGTACATAAAAAAGTAAATAGAAAAATACCGGGTGACGGCAGTTGGCGATGTTACCAGATGTTGTTCAATTTTGGCAAACTTCATGCCTCCATATCTCGGTAAGTATTGACTGTAAAATTTTTTTGTTTAGCCTATAATGTTTAGAAAAAAAAAAACTATTTTTTCATAAGTTTTTTTTTTTTTTTTTTTTTAATTTGGCCGACCCTGAGAACGAGTTTCGGAGAGGGCCTGTTGACCCTCAAAGGGTTAATATATTTACTTTTATGCTTACACTTTTATATTTACACTTACCTTGGAGGAGATGTTAGTTTAGTTAGTTTGATGGAGGAGATGCTAGCAGAGGTTTAGGGTAGTGGAAGATAGCAGGCCGGCATATGTTCAGCTGATGTACACACATCCAACAACATTGAAGAGTTACTTTCATGTCGTTTTTCTATCACTTTCTCACTTAACTTACTTGCTACACTGTTAATTCTACACTATCACTGGCTGGCACTATAGCCTTTATCGATACCTGCTGCTTTAGTATCGCACATTCTCCCCTCTCTCTTCCTTTTCCACTTTGGTACTTTGTTATGAGTTTTTTCTTGAATTTTATTGTGTTTCTTTCCTTCCTTATCACAGGGCTGGCACTAGAAACCTTCTTTGGGCCCATGGTGGCTTACTTAGCAGTTACAAGCACTAAAAACAATGGAATAATACAAAATATATCACATGTACACATGGAATCGACCACAATGGCTTGTAAACAATGGGACACTGGCTATACACAGTCTTGTAGTGGCTGGGCCCACTCAGGACGAAAGCCTTTAGACGAGTTTTTCGGCATTGTTAGAGCCAATATTTTGACGCCAAAGAGAGCTGTTAGTCGATTTTGGTGTTAGATGATGTTGCCATTAGTTAAGGGTCCACTGTACCTGTTAGTTTTCCAAACTAGCATTTGCAGGGGGGGGGAAGGGTTAATTGAAATAAAGATCAAAGAATTCAAGTTCAATGGTGTCATTCCCAAGGGTACAATTAGGTTGGATTTCACTTCATGTGTTTTCAAATTGATGGGGATTGGGAGTGAAATGTGCATCCTCCGGCCAATTCTACATTTAGTTTTGTGGTGGTTGTTGGATATTTTTGGCTGGTTGTGGAGATGGTGATATTGGTGATTTTGTGTGGGTGGTGGATATGGCATGGGGTCATTGGGGTGTGGAGCGTGGCTTCCAGCCAGGGCTGGTGCTGGTCCCACCTGCCACTTTGTTCCACCACCAGAGGGGGATGGCTGTGGCTCAAGGTGTCCTTGCAGTTGGAAGTCCACAGTTATACCTGCTCAGTAACTGTGTGTAAAAGTAATGTGTGTGGATAGCCTCCATTCATTGCTCAACCGACTGAGTAGATGTAGGTGTTGACTTGGAGTTGAAAGGTCACCTAGTTCTCCTTGCACAATTTTATTCTTTATGATATAGTGAAATTCTCATTTCATAACACTTGCCTTTATAAAATTACTTGGTGAGGGGTTGTATCTAGTTTTATATTAATCTAGTTATAGAGTCTTGATGCATTCTATATTTTGAGTCTTTCCCTTCAAGAAGGGTACCATGATGCTGGTGTAGGGCTCTTGACCTCAGGGATTATAGCTACCTACCCTTTTTTGGATCAAACTTGATTACCTCCCAGTTACCAGGCACTGAATAACCCCTATGGGTTTAGCACTTCCATACTAATATAATACAGAAAAATACTATAGGCCTAGTTGTTTTATTTTATAATTAAATGCTGAGGTAATATCAAAAGGGCCTGAATCCTGGTGGTGGGAAGTAAAGTGTCTGCACTCTGAAGGAAGGATGAGGATATTGCAGTTGGAAGGTAATCTGACTGTGATATCAGCACTTCTGGATAGACTGAGCTTGAATGAACGGTTGTGACTGTGTTTTCATCTTTGATTCACCCTGCCTTGGCAGGAGATGGCCTCTTGTGTTAAAAATGACAGCATATCAAAGAGTATGAGAGAATATGGAGGTGTCGGCCTCATTGTTAATTTAACCCTTTGAGGGTCGAGAGGCCCTTTCCCAAACTCTTTCTCAGGGTCGAAAAATTAAAAAAAAAAAAAAAAATTCTCGGGAAATTATAAAAAATCTTTTTCCAATCATAATGACACCAAAAGTGTGAAATTTGATGGAAAACTTAGAATTATGCTCTTGTGAAGTTAGCGGTCTTGAAGGGGGCGATTTCACTCACTTTGAGCCCTATTTTCAAATATCATACGAAAATACACTAGAAAGTCGCTGTTTTCAACCAAAAACACAGTCAAAGTTTTTTTTTCTCATTATGCACAGCGTGCTTCAGGATTTTTTTTATACTGTGCACACTGACCACACAGACCCATTCTTTCATATGTAGGCCTGCCAGCTTTCTTCCACCAGATTTGAAGGCGCTAGAATTTAGGCCTAAATGTACATGACTGACCCTGGCTGCAATGACATACTTGTACGTGACCGACCCTCAAATTGTTAACTTAGTGACTACCGTGAATTGTGATAATCACTGCAACTGGGTAATTACAGTGATGATAACTGCAACTCAGTTATCATCACTGTATAGTGATAACTGAGTATAGTGAACTGTGAAGATCGCTACAACTCAGCTTAGTGACTATAGTGAACTGTGATGGTCACTGCAACTCTAGCTGAGGAGAACACACCACACCACTGTGCGTGTGTGTTCTGTGTTTTATAGATTTTCTGTTTGTATTCAATTTTATTAAACATTACTGCAGGTTGACCATCACTAATCCAGCATCATTGGGACCGGAAGGGTGCCAGATTACTGATATTTCCATATTGTAAAGTGGTTAGGTTAGAGTACATTTAACCCAATGGCGATATTTACGCATTGGCAGTTTCACCCAGTTTACACCCTATTTTTGGCCCATTTCATTGGTCCAGTCGACCAAACTCATAGCTATTTCGCTAGTATTCCTTGTATTCTGTTGACTGAGTACAAGAAACTGCCCATTTACCCTTTTCAACTACCCAATAAAGTGGTTAGAAATTAGCAATTTGGCCAATTTCACACAAATTTCAAGGAATGCCAATTTCAAAATAGTCCAGAATAAACAATGCAGACATTTCTGGCACTAAACATTTTCTGTGTTCATTAGTCATGTCCCCTGGCCCCTCTTTTATTATGCTTACTTTCTATTTTGAATTTTTATTCACACAAAAAATAGAAGATTTACTGTTATGCAGACTACTGCATTATTATAATTGTATAAATAATGTCAGTCCATTCGTGACTGTGTATTAGGCTGGCCATTTGGACACACATTGGACGGTGACATCATTTGTTTTCTCTTGAATATCGGCAAAAATTGAACATTTCCACTACTTTGAGCTCAATTTCAAGGTACCTTCCATCCTGAAACCAATCAAAATCATATCTATTTTTGTAACATCTTCCATTCTGTCAAATGAGACCAAAAACCTTGAATACAACCATAAAAGCCATACGCAAATACACCACAAAGTCACTGTTTTACACAAAAAACACAGTTGCAGTTTTTTTTTCTCGTGGATTTCATGCTGCTGGAATTTTTTTTATATAATGCACACTTACCACAGAGACCTGTTCTCTAATATGTAGGCCCAAATTTACCACTCACAGCTTATCTGAGAGAGCTGAGCTCATGGTGTCATGCTATGGGACCAACAGTAGCTCAAAGCCACCTTATCTTTTATGGACAGTGAACTGTGTTTGCGCTTTACACAACAAGAAACATTTCCTTTATTCATTGGAACCATGGCTAGGGCTAAAAGTGAGCAGATTATAACAAATGCAGAAAAACAAATTGGAATGTCTTATGCAGCAAGTACTAGTGCCACCAAACAGTAGTAGCAGGTTGGTGCAGTTACCCTGGAAATTTTAAATTACGCTAGCCAAAATTAGTGCCTGATTACTGATGGAACCGGATTACTGATTACTGGATTAGTGATGGCTGACCTGTATCTTTATTTACCCTCTTGACAGTTGGGACCCCCTGAAATTAAAAGTTCCGATAATGAAATTAAAAATTCCGATATTGTCAGAGAGTTAAAAAAAAAAAGAAAATTCTTCTGACATAGTGGAGAATATTTAATTCCTGTTTTAAGCAATTCCAGTGTTTAAATTTAGTTTACAAACTGGCCATCCAACTATCAGAACTACACTATAAAGTACACAGAAGTTGAAATTAAGACACATGTGCAACATCTGGGTATCTTTTTTGTAGACGTTTTGCCATCCAGTGGCTTTATTAATATAAATTGATGAAGCCACTGGATGGTGAAACAACTACAATAAAGATACCCAGATGTTGCACATGTGTCTTAATTTCATCTTGTCGGTATTGTATACCATTCTTACACACAGAAGTTGGTAATTTGGTTAATTTTACTCAAAATTAAGAGAGCTCAAATTTAAAAACAAGTAAAAAATGATCACTGTGCATTCCAGGCACTAAAGTAACATTTTCTCTTTTCATTAATCACGTCCTCATACCTCTCCTATATTACATTTGTCCTCTATTTTGAATTCATCATCATCAAGAAATACAAGATTTTTCCTTACTTCTTGGATAATAAAATATAGCCAGGAATGATTGGTCATTGTTGAGGGTGTTGAGTTAATTCGAACAGACCTAGAAAATCCCACACAACAGGCCAGGGATGGGGCCTTACTCGTGGTCAGGAAAATTGTCTAAAATCGAGTATTTCACTATTTTGAGCCTGATTTCAAGCTACTTCCTGTCATGAAGCCAACCATAATCATTTCTGTTTCAGTAATATGTCTTCCATTTTGTCAAGTGACACCAAAAAATAACCAGTAAAATCATAAAAGCATTCTAAAAAAAAAAAAAAAAAACTTCATTGTTGCTATTTTAAACCAAACACAAGGTCAGAGATTTGCTTTTCCCATTATGCACCACATGGGGCAGGATTTTCTTTTTATATACTGCGCACACACACTGCACAGTCCCATTCTCTCATGTCTAGGCCAAAATTTACTGCTCACAGCCCATCTGGGGGAAGCTGAGCTTAAAACATAGCTGTGTTTGATGCAGGTGGCATCAGCAGTATAGATCTACTTAGGAGACTATGAAAGGGGTAAACCAGATTCTCAAAATTAAGATTACATTCTTGTAACTTGGCCTTGGTTTGACTTCGGTGTTAATGCATTGTCAGGTGGTGTTCCACATTGCACATTTGATGTTCCACATTGCACAATTAATATTTCACATTGCACACTTCCTTTACTTGCTGTCCTAGACTTTGACCTGATATAATAAGTTGATAAATGAACTACATGCAATAGAATTACAGTATTGACTGCAGATAATTTGTCTTGATATTTTTAGTTCATTATTTATTCTTCGTGATTCCTTGCTTTTAGATGGAAGAATTTTTCAACTGCCTTAAAGTGCTACAAAATTTTGAAGGGGCATTTGAAGCATTGTTTGCTTTGATAAGGCTAAAGCTACCTGAAAAGTTACGTTATTAAGCTGTATCATTTACCATGAGATCATGTTTTTAAGAAAATGTTTTTCTTAGCTACACCTTTGTTTTCTTCCTCAGTATTGGCACAATTTCACCACGTCGAGAGAGCTCCTTGGAGAAAATGGGCTACTTAACTAAGCTTGGAGGGAAACTTAAGACATGGAAAAAAAGATACTTTGTTCTCAAGGATGGTACACTCACATATTGGAAAAGCCAGGTTAGTTGAGACTTAACCCATTAAGTACTAGGCAGGGTATTGTGCATGCTCAGTGATTACAATTTTTTTTTTTTTTTTTTTTTTTAATCAGTAGTCTGACTGTTATACAATACATTGAATTGTTTGGTACTGGAATTTCCCTGTAGGTGATATACAGTACCTGCTTCTCAGTCATGTAAAATAACCCTAGATGTAGCCACCTAAATGTTCTATAATAATAATTTTATTTTAGCATGATACGTGTTTGTACAAAGGAGTGTAACAATTGAGTGAACATGCCATAAGCCCCTTTATATGCACAGCATTTCGGTCAAACTTGAGACTAACTTAAGATTGATAAGGCAATAACAGTGTTTTGTAATTGTAAATATGTTCATTGTAAATATGTTCATCTTTACTGACGTTCATCTGTACTGACAGTAGCATCATATCTGTATCACCATCACATCACCTGTACCAGTGCTAACGAGAGGGAAACACAGGAGACATCATCAAATCAACAATACAAAACTCCTAGGTTATAGGATGGTTATCCCTCAGTGCCAGTTGTGGGAAAGAAGTGAATTGTTAAACAGCCAAGGTTAATATTTTAGTAGCTGACCTATATTCAGCTGACCAGTGAGAGAATCATAGGATAAAACGCCAAATATATCTATAAACTCAAGAAAAGTCAGGTTGTAGGTGGCGTTTACTTCCCTCAGTGTTTTAAAAATGGCTGAGTCAGCAGACGAGGTCAGGAGTCAACAACACGACACAAACCCTGATAAATGGAATTGAGGGGATTTGGAAGGATAAAACCATTGATTAAACCTTTCTGGTCTACCAGAATGGAAAGGAGTTAGAAGTTAATAGGTGAAACTGGACTGTGAGGTGAGACAGGAAGGGGAGTGTGTAATAAGGGGTTAACTGAAAGGGATTTGTGAAGTTAAGGGAAAAGTGAACAGTGAAGAAGGTTTTGAAGAAGAAAATTTACTAGTAATTCAGTGGTGACTGCTAAAGCAGATACTAGGGTGTACTAGGTGACTGGAAAAGAGAAATAAATATTATTATATATGAGTAAAAGAACGAAGAGTGAAAATGGCAGGCATTAGGGGGGTACAGGCTGCCATAATTATATTGATCTTTCTTCTTCAATTCCATGAAGAAAGAAATCAGTCATGGGGGCTGGAAAAGGTGAATGGAGTAACAGCACCCTGGACAGTAAAAGCCCAACAGTTGCTATCCTACCAGAAAAGTAAATGTCACTATCGCCGCAAGGTATGGCAACACCTCATACCCAAACAAAAACAGTGGCACACAGCTCTTATAGTGGCACTGTTAAGTGGTGATATCCAAATTAATCCAGGACCTCAAACTATTGTGCAGAGGCAAAACAGACAGATAAATGTCGGTGATAATGATGGTCTAGTAGCTAGGAATGATAACCTTAACTCCATATGTAATATATACATAGGTCAGTGTGAGACAATACAGCCATTATCTCAAACACTACCAAACAGGTGCATACACTGTACTAAAGTATGCATGAAAAACAGAAAAGGCACCTTTTGTAAAATGTGTAAGGGGTGGGTGCATGATGGATGTATGTACAATTATAGTAACAGTGCCAGAATTCACTTTGTGTGTAACAAATGCACTTTGGCACAGTTACCCTTTAGCAGTGATGACATTGATTTACCTAATTTTAATACATATGACCCATTGCCATATATTGGTGATTATAATTGTTTTATGAAAACAGGCCTTCACTTCATTCATGTCAATGCAAGATCACTTCTTCCTAAATTGGCAGAGATTAGGATTCTAGCTAACAAAATTAGGGTGGCAGGTATAACCATCTCTGAATCCTGGTTGGATGAGGTCAAAATAGAAGGTTACAATATAAAATGCTTAGATAGGAACAGAAAGGGTGGTGGAGTATGTGACTACATTAGAAATGACTTACAACCCAAGACCTGATTTAAATAACAATAAACTGGAGATTCTATGGTTTGAAGTGCTGCTTCCCAAGACCAAACCCATCTTAGTAGGAACTAGTTACTGCCTTCCTACCCAGGACCAGTTCATAGAAGACTTTTCCAGAGTATTGTCTGGACTTGAAAACAATTGCGAGACAATAATACTGGGAGACTTCAATATCTGTTTTCAGCAGCAAAATAACGGGCTATGCAAAAGGTATAAGCAAATTCTAGGTTTCAATAGTTACACTCAACTAATTAATACACCAACCCGGATCACACAGTTCTCAGCCACCCTAATTGACCATATACTTTGTAACCGCTCTGAGAACATTAGTCAGTCAGGCGTCATTACCACAGGCCTTAGTGATCATTTCATCATTTATTGCACTAGGAAAATCACTAGGGATAGGATAGGCCTACACAGGACAAGAAAAATGAGGTCAACTAGAAACTACAGTAAAGAAACACTGGTAAATAGGCTACACAATTGTGACTGGACAGTGATAACAAGTTGCACGGATGTAAATGATGCCTGGGAAAAATTCAAAACAATGTTCACTACCATTCTAGATAATATTGCACCAGTTAAAGAGGTTAGGATTAAATGAAGAACTGAACCCTGGATGACTACTGAGATATTAGATAATGTGAAATTCAGAGACCAGCTGCTAAAAAGATTTAAAGCAAACAGACAGGATATTACAGCACTAAATGAATTCCAAAGGGTGAGGAACAGAGTGCAGAGACTTATAAAAGGAGCAAAGGCAAAGCACTGTTGTTCAAAAATTGAAGAGTATAAGCATAACCCCAGAAAGCTCTGGCAACAACTAAAACAGTTGGGGTATAGCCATAAGCCAGTTGATAGGTCTAACATAGTACTCACTATCAATAACAAGGTATGCCACAAAACATCTAAGGTGGCAAATTGCTTTAATTCCTTCTACACATCTGTTGCATCAACACTAGTAAGTAAACTACCAGCTGCATCAAATACTTTTAACACAGACTCTGATAAGTTTCAAACATACTATACCAATAAAGGGGTAACCCCAAACAGTTGTCAACTAGTAAGTGTATCTCATGACTTTATTCAAAAAGAACTAAGCAGGCTAAACCCAACTAAGAGCACTGGCCTGGATAACATCCCGTCTAAGTTCCTAAAAGATGGTGCTTCTGAACTGTCAATCCCTATTGCTCACATAATAAATCTATCAATCACCACTAATACCGTACTGGATGGGTTCAAGGAGGCCAGAGTTACTCTTATATTCAAGAAAAATAGTAGGTCTGATGTAAGCAACTATAGGCCTGTTAGTATACTCAGTATAATATGCAAAATTCTAGAGAGGGCGGTGTACTCTCAAGTAGTTAAGTACCTTAATGACAACAACATTCTCCATAGCTATCAGTCGGGCTTTAGAAGATCTTACTCAACCGGCACCTCCCTAATTAATCTGATGGATTACCTGAGAACTGAAATGTCAAAGGGGAACCTCATAGGTATGGTAACCTTAGACCTGCAAAAGGCCTTCGATACTGTCAACCACAACATATTATGTAAGAAACTTCAAGCTATCGGTATAGGTTCTGTAGACTGGTTTAAGTCCTACCTTAACAACAGGAGACAAATTGTCAAAATCAACAAAATGGAATCAGAACCCCTGCTGATAGCATGTGGAGTTTCCTAAGGTAGTATTCTGGGTCCCTTATTATTCTTATGTTATGTCAATGACATGCCTATCAGTGTCAAGTGCAAACTCCTACTGTATGCAGATGACAGTGCTTTGTTAGTGTCAGGTAAAGACCCACAAGATATAGCTAATGTTTTAACACTGGAACTGGAGTCCTGCAACAAATGGTTAGTAGACAACAAACTATCATTACACCTCGGGAAAACTGAAGCCATTCTCTTTGGCACGAAACATAAACTGAGAAGGGTAAATAATTTTAATGTCCAGTGTAATGGGGAGTCCGTCACTTTGGTTTCATCAGTAAAATATCTGGGAATCCCCTTTGACCCATGCATGTCAGGAGAATTGATAGGGAACAGTGTAGTAAAGAAAGCGAATGCCAGACTGAAGTTCCTGTATAGACAACCACAGTGTCTACCTACTGAGGCTTGCAGGGCCCTATGTCTAGCCTTTATACAATGCCATATGGATTACACTTGCTCTTCATGGTACTCTGCCTTGACAAAAAAACTGAAAGATAGACTGCAAATCACCCAGAACAAAATCGTAAGATTCATCCTGGGGATGGGACCAAGAGAGCATGTAGGCCAGAATGAATTACAGCAGTTGGATATGCTGAATGTTGAAGACAGAGTAAAACAACTGAAGCTAAATCATGTTTATAAAATTGCTCACAAACAGTGTCAAGAATATCTTGCTGCCAATTTTGTCAAGGTTGGGAACCAAAGCAATCATAGTACTAGGGGGAGAGAGCACAACTTTGTAGTACCCACAGTCATTGGCCAGGCTTTAAACACCTTTTATTGTACAGCAATAAAGGAATGGAACAGACTGCCCACACATGTCAAAGCCAGTCATAGCATGAACCGGTTCAAGAAGAGTGCCAAAAGGTGTCTGATGAATGTAGCTACAGAAAGGGAGGGGAATGATTTTCTATTTTTTAGCTAACATACGTGTAAATTTTACCTTATTCCTAGTAATGACCCTCGTATTGTAGATAGTTTTAATGACCCTCGTGTAGTAGATAGTCTTTTTAGTATGATGATAAGATGTTATCTTCATTATAGAATAATAAGAAAATATTATAACCTTTATAATATAATAATAAGGTAAAAGGACCCCAATGGAAATAAGTCACTCTGACTTTTTTGGGTTCTCTACACATGTGCTGCTATGTATGATAATTCTATGTAACTGTATTTGTGTATACCTGAATAAACTTACTTGCTAGTTGCAGTGAATACAAGAAAAGTGAATATTCTATTAGTTCACTCTATATGACTTTAATAAGTTAGGTAGAGAAGAATTACAGTTTTGATATATGTGTAGTATATAAAAAATCCAGTATTACAACAATGAAGTTGAAACAGTTTTAAGTTTGAAGCACAATATATTTTATTGAACATCTAACACATTTTACAGAAGAAAAGAGTTATGTATCTCACTTTCTCAAAATTATATTCGTACATTAGTGAGTGCTCCAGTTTACCTTTATTTAATTTTTGTGTGTTGTCACTCAGTATTCATAAAGAATTTATCATTGATTTGTGTTAGAGTTTAAACATTAGACTTTATATGCATATAGTAAAAACTGTTATACAGTAGTCCCAATTATCCATGGGTGATGTTACAAAAAAGGGAATACAGTAGACCATTTAGCACGAATTTATTTGACACGATTTGAGTATAGCACGGTTGAAGAATTGCGACACAGTTTTACATAACACATCGTATTATCAGTTTAACATGATTCGCGGGAGGGGAAAAAATTTTGAGCGTGTGGTTGCCCGGTCGCCCGTGGTGGGTTATACCATTGAGTCAATGGGGGAGGCCTATCACCATCCCCCTGCCACAAACACCCACCCCCACCATGCTCCTAGCCTCCAGTTCAGTTCATATGCATGCAGGACGAAGATACTCGGGAACCACGCTGTGTTTATTTAAATTCATTTTACTACATATTTTCTTTGCCATTTGTTAAATCTGCCAAGCAATCATGGCACCCAGTAAGCATACAAGTATTGCTGAGAGTGACAAGAAAAAGTTCAAGTGTTCAAGTCTAGGAATTGCAAAGAAAATTGAGATATTAGACAAGCTTAAGAGTGGATCACATTTGGTGGATATAATGAGGGCCTATGGCCCTCACTATATCCGCCACACAATTAAAAAGAACAAGGCGAATATACAAGCTTGTGTAATGAATAACCAAGGATGTCATCTCATGAAAAGAATGACATGTAGGTCTCAACAAGTAAATAAAACAGAAAACTTGTTGCTTGAGTGGGCTGAACACAAAACAAAGAAAGGTGCACCACTTAATTTCATCTTAATTAGGGGAAAAGGCCTTACAGTTGTTTAACCCTTTGACTGTCGAAGGGCCCAATCCTGAAGTGTCTCCTGGTGTCGCAAAATATTCGAAAAAAAAAAAATTATTTTTTCTTATGAAAATGTTAAGATTATTTTTCTGATTGTTTTAGTCCCAAAAAAAAATTTTTTCCCATCAGTACTTACCGAGATATAGAGGCATAAAGTTTGCAGAAAATGAGCCGCGTATGGCAACAGTGGCGACTGCCGCTCACCCGGTAAACTTTAGTTTACTTGTATTTGAAGGTTTGTTGTTCTTTTCACTATTTTATTTTTTCACATAACTTATGTGGCCTGTGAGACCAAAGTAAGGTGCAATGTACATATATACACTCATTGTATACAACACAATAAGCACACAAACATAATTATCAATATATTGTTTACAAAACTTGTTTACAAAAACAAACAATACAAAAAATTGTTCATTACTATTGTTCTATAATATATATACCAATATACAGTCACTGAACATATTCCTATTAGTTCTGCAGCTTGTGGAACTCTGTGAAACATGGTGTCATGCACAGTGGTGTTTTACACTCTTACACATAAAACATGGTGTCATACACAGTGGTGTTTTACACTCTCACACATAAAACATGGTGTCATACACAGTGGTGTTTTACACTCTTACACATAAAACATGGTGTTATGCACAGTGGTGCATGGAGGCTACCTGGAGGACATTCCACCTCTCTTCCTACATTCCTTCATCACTTTTTTCCTTCCTTTCATCTAGTCCTTCCTTCATTCCTGCCTTCCCTTCTTGCTTCTGGTTTCTATAATATATATACACATATATAGTCACTAGATACTTTCATAAAACTCCTATTATCACCCTTCAGCAAGCTTGTCTTGTGTGCGAGTGTGTGGCTTATAATTGTTTTGAGTCAGGAGTCGGCAGCTGTCAAAATGACATATTGTCTCATTAGTCACTCCCCCTACCGCCTGTCAAAACAATGGGGTTGGATGCTGCTTCCCCCTCCATTCTATCTAATTATCTTTCTCCCTCATTCTATCTCTTTCAATCTGTCTCTCTTTCTCTCTCTCTGTCTATCTCTGTCTCACAGGTACACATAAATACAACTATACATAGTGTAAATTACCTAGGATAACCCAAAAAATCCAGACAAAGTGCTATACTCTGCTTGAAGATGTGAGTAAACGTGATGATAACACAGTCTTGTGGCTCTCTCTGAGACAGAGCTAGACAGATAGACAGGGAGTTTGGCAGACAGACAAATAGACAGACAGACAAATGTTTGTTCGTCGTCATCTCCTCCTCCTCCTCCTCCTCCTCCTCCTCCTTCCTCCTCCTCCTCCTCCTCCTCCTCCTTCCTCCTCCTCCTCCTTCCTCCTTCCTCCTTCCTCCTTCCTCCTCCTTCCTCCTCCTCCTCCTCCTCCTCCTCCTCCTCCTCCTTCCTCCTCCTCCTCCTCCTCCTTCCTCCTCCTCCTCCTCCTCCTCCTCCTCCTCCTCCTCCTCCTTCCTCCTCCTCCTCCTCCTTCTCCTCCTTCTCCTCCTCCTCCTCCTCCTCCTCCTCCTCCTCCTCCTCCTCGTCCTCCTCCTCCTCCTCCTCCTCCTCCTCCTCCTCGTCCTCCTCCTCGTCCTCGTCCTCGTCCTCCTCCTCCTGGTTCTAGACAGATGGACAGCTGCCTCCACCCTGGTTTACGCTCATCAAAGGTCAGCTCTTATCAAATGTTATCTCCCCTTATCTTGTCACTGTCATGGGGTGAACTGTTTTCATGCCTCAAGGGAACATATTATTACATATTATTATTATTAGGTCTTCTTCTTCTTCTTCTTCTTCTTCTTCTTCTTCTTCTTCTTCTTCTTCTTCTTCTTCTTCTTCTTCTTCTTCTTCTTCTTCTTCTTCTTCTTCTTCTTCTTCTTCTTCTTCTTCTTCTTCTTCTTCTTCTTCTTCTTCTTCTTCTACCACCTTCTTCTTCTTCTACCACCTTCTTCTTCTTCTACCACCTTCTTCTTCTTCTACCACCTTCTTCTTCTTCTACCACCTTCTTCTTCTTCTACCACCTTCTTCTTCTTCTACCACCTTCTTCTTCTTCTACCACCTTCTTCTTCTTCTACCACCTTCTTCTTCTTCTACCACCTTCTTCTTCTTCTACCACCTTCTTCTTCTTCTACCACCTTCTTCTTCTTCTACCACCTTCTTCTTCTTCTACCACCTTCTTCTTCTTCTACCACCTTCTTCTTCTTCTACCACCTTCTTCTTCTTCTACCACCTTCTTCTTCTACCACCTTCTTCTTCTTCTTCTTCTACCACCTTCTTCTTCTTCTTCTTCTACCACCTTCTTCTTCTTCTTCTTCTACCACCTTCTTCCACCTTCCTCCTCCTCCTCCTCCCTCCTCCTCCTCCTCCCTCCTCCCTCCCTCCTTCCTCCTCCCTCCCTCCTTCTTCCTCCCTCCCTCCTTCTTCCTCCCTCCCTCCTTCTTCCTCCCTCCCTCCCTCCTTCTTCCTCCCTCCCTCCCACCTCCGTCCTCCCTCCCTCCCACCTCCTTCCTCCCTCCCTCCCACCTCCTTCCTCCCTCCCTCCTTCTTCCTCCCTCCCTCCCACCTCCTTCCTCCCTCCTTCTTCCTCCTCCCTCCTTCCTCCTCCTCCCTCCTTCCTTCCTCTTCCTCCTTCCTTCCTCCTCCTCCTTCCTTCCTCCTTCTTCTTCTTCTACCACCTTCTTCTTCTTCTACCACCTTCTTCTTCTTCTACCACCTTCTTCCACCTTCCTCCTCCTCCTCCTCCCTCCTCCTCCTCCTCCCTCCTTCCTCCTCCCTCCCTCCTTCCTCCTCCCTCCCTCCTTCTTCCTCCCTCCCTCCTTCCTCCTCTTCCTCCCTCCCACCTCCTTCCTCCTCCTCCCTCCCACCTCCTTCCTCCTCCTCCCTCCCACCTCCTTCCTCCCTCCCTCCTTCTTCCTCCTCCCTCCTTCCTCCTCCTCCCTCCTTCCTTCCTCTTCCTCCTTCCTTCCTCCTCCTCCTTCCTTCCTCCTCCTCCTTCCTTCCTCCTCCTCCTTCCTTCCTCCTCCTCTTCTTCCTTCCTCCTCCTCTTCTTCCTTCCTCCTCCTCTTCTTCCTTCCTCCTCCTCTTCTTCCTTCCTCCTCCTCTTCTTCCTCCTCCTCTTCTTCCTCCTCCTCTTCTTCCTCCTCCTCTTCTTCCTCCTCCTCTTCTTCCTCCTCCTCCTCCTCCTCCTCCTCCACCTCCTCCATTGCTTTTGGTCTCAAACTCCTCGAAATCATGAAATTGATCTTCATTGACACTTCCATCTGTGTTAGAGCATCACTTGGGAAGAGAAGAGTCCCAGATTTGCAGGGAAGTCACATATTTCTTACCGCTAGACATGCTGAAAAAGGACGACTGAAATGGTATTCCCACAATGCACCACTGGCTCCCCGATTTTTTTTATATGGTGCACACTGACCATGGAGACCCATTCTCTCACATGTGGGCCTACCAGCTTTCTCCTGCTTGATTTGAAGCCACTAGAATTTATGCGTATAGATACGTCAAACACGGTATCTCCTATGACGTACATATACGACCGCGACAGTCAAAGGGTTAAAGCAGTGTGTGATAAGGAAGGAAGGCCTGAAAAAGTATGTGTTTAGCACAGGCTGGTTCCACACCTTTAAGTTGCATAATAAGTTGCATAAGATTAAGTTTTCTGTTGAAAGTGCTTCAGCTGATCATACAGCAGCAAGTAATTTCCCTGCTGAATTGCAGGAAATTATTTCCGAGGGTGGCTATGAGCCACATCAAGTGTTTAATACTGATGAGACTAAGTGTTTTTTGGAAAAAAAAATGCCAACATGAACTTATATCAGTCAGCAAGAGAAGAGTGCACCAGGCTTCAAGACAGCAAAGATAGCTTCACCTTGCTTCTTTGTGGTAATGCATCAGGTGATTTCAAGTGTAAGCCCATGGTTATTTACCACTCTAAGAATCCTTGTGCTTTGAAAGGAGTAGATAAAAACACCTTACCAGTAATTTGGAGGACAAACCACTCAGCATGGATGACAGAGGAAATATTTATTGACTGGTTTAAGCATCACTTTATTCCTGAAGTCAAGTTTTACCTGCACAGCAAGAACCTTGCATTCAAGGCTCTATTCATTCTTGATAATTCCCATCCTCATTCACAAGCTTTGCTGGATGTGACCCCATATGTAAAAGTTGTATTTTTACCTCCAAATACAACATCTTTAATACAACCACTGGATCGGGGAGTTATTAAGTCATTTAAGTGTAACTACACAAAAATAAGTTATGAAAAAACTAGTTGTATCAATGGACTCTGAGTCCAACTTGGCAGTACCATCTTTCTGGAATAAATTTAACATTGCAGATGCTATCAGCTATGCTAGAGGTGCATGGAATGAAGTGCCTCAATCAACATTAAATGCAGGCTGGGGAAAGTTATGGCTTTCTGTAGTTATTTCTCTCGCTGGTTTTCCCTTGCTTGAGAGTCGGGTTTAGGAAATTGTTCAGCTGGCAAGGAGATTACCAGGTGATGGTTTTAAAGATGAATGAAGATGTGAATGAGCTCTTAGAAGATGATGATGATGAAGACATGAGTCCAGAGGAAATGTTGGCAGAACTCAATGCACAGATACATGGGAGGGACATAACAGAAGATGATGAAGAAGAACCTGAAGAAAAACAGTTAACGTTGCAGCAGTTACGTGAGCAGTTCCATATTATTGGTAAAGTTGCAGACTTTTTCACTGAAGAGGACCCTGACAAATCTAGAAGCAGTGCTTTGAAATGGGGTCTAGACCAGCTGATGATGCCTTACAGTCAACTGTATAATGTATTGCAGGGTAAAACAGCCCAGAGATCTATTAAAGAATTTATGCACACTCCAATACAACCATCGACTTCAGTATCAGAACCTCTACCATCCACTTCTGTCAGCAACCAAGAGCCATCAACCTCAACCCAGTAGGGCCACACCATCCATATCCACTCTTCACAATCATCCACACACACCATTACCCACAATTTAAGGTAAGAAATACTATTATTTCTATTGAATTTGTAGTCTTAAGCAGTAATATATCACGACAGTGAACTACAATTACATATTCACTTTTATTTTGTAAGATCTGTTGGTCTAAAAAAAAGTTGTTTGGCTTTTTGGAGGCTCCAAGGAACCTAACCCTATTTTTCCCATAAGTTCGTCAGTTCATTTAACACGATTTTACCTAACATGGCATTGTCAGGAATGTAACTGCCATGCTAAATAATGGTCTACTGTATCTATAAAGTATAGACATCTCCAGAAAATACTAGAAGTACTCCTCTAGCATTCAGCCTGTTTCTGGTTTTTTGTAGTAGTTAGAAAGTATTCTGGTTCAGTTATCCTTTAAAATTATGATAAATTTTAATATTGCTTTAGGATTGCAACTGATAGGATACTAACAAAATAAAAATTGAGATGTTTATTAACAAAGTTGTCTAGGTGGACAAAATCTAAGTATAGTGGACCCTCCGTTTTCGTCGATCTCCATTATTGCCGATTTCAGTTTTGGCTGACTTTTTTCATTGATTTTCTGGCTCTGTTTTCGTCGATCGTATGGAACCTGTCCAATTCCCAGCACACAGACAAAGCTGCCTCCCACACCATTCTCAGTCAGTGTAGCATTGTTTCTCAGTGAGTGAACATATCCTGCCAGGTCATATGAAAAATTTCGTAATAATCCATTGTTTTTGCCACTTGTTTATTGTGTGTGAATGTTAAATAACCCACCATGGGCCCAAAGAAAACTTCTAGTGCCAGCCCTTTGGTAAAGAATGTGAGAAATATGATATAATTCAAGAAAAAGTTTGTAGAAAAATGCGAAAATGGTGGTGGTAGAGGGTAGTAATGATAGTGGTAGAGGGTGGTAGTGATGGTGGTAGAGGGTAGTAGTGGTTGTGATGGTGGTAGTGATGGTGATAGAGGGTAGTAGTGGTTGTGATGGTGGTAGTGATGGTGGTAGAGGGTGGTAGTGGTTGTGATGGTGGTAGAGGGTGCCTTCTTCAGTGATTCAGCGATTCTACTAGCTCCTCCAATGTTGTTGGAGTTATATAGGGCTACAGAAAATACCATCAGCTCAGCTGCAGCCATCACCAACATTATGTATGGCTTATGCTCACACTGGCCCTTATAGACCCAACAACAACAACAGAACACCTGTCATTACATACATAATGACTTATTTTATTCATTCTAGAGTATATGTTATGTTTCTATGTTATTAGTATTGTTTATTATGACATATTAGTTGAATTGTGATAGATAAATAAGACGTAGAGTTGATATTAGTGTCATATTCTCCAACAATAAACTCGCCTCCCTCTCCCCCTCCGCCTGGTGTTCCATACACCAACAAGTCTTTTCAGTAAAGGTAAGTGTGATGTTAAATGTTCATTTATACAGTTTATTAGTGCTTTATATTTATTTATCATTCTTTTCTGTATGTAAATCTATATTTAAGCTAGGGAAGTGGCTAGGGAAGTGGCCCCTGATAATGACTTGGTACCTAGAGTCCTTATGGAGGGGGATTTCCCTTCCAAACAATAACCTCTCTTCCCTATCCCCTCCTCCCTGTCTTCCATCCATCAACAACAGCCTTCAATAAAGGTAAGTGTCATGTGTAATGTTCATTCTTTTGTGCATGTAAATCTGTCTTTAAGATAAATTTTTTTTTTTGTTGATACTTCTGGGTGTCTGGAACAGATTAATTCCATTTACATTATTTCTAATGGAGAAAATGGTTTTGGTTTTGGCCGATGGCCCTGGAACAGATTAAACACGAAAACCAAGGGTCCACTGTAATTGAATTTGATGAAATTTAGGATATAAGCTCCTACACATCTTTTGTAGTAGTATAGTACTGAAGGCACATTTTGTAACAGTACAACTCTTAAATACTGTCTGGTACGTTATCATCAGTTACAAAAATAGTAGCACATACAAGCATGCATGTGAGAATGTGTGAGAGTGCTCAGAGTTATTCGTTATGTCTCAGTAAGACTTGACTTCGACTTTGAGACTTAGTGACTGACTAAACATCCTCAAATTCTATCTTCTTGACCAACAAGGCAATCAAAACAGCTTGCTTGAACACAATTACAAATCATTCACCAACAGCAATAATGTAACTAGCAGCACAGCATCAAAAACAAGGAGACAAAATAACGACCCTAACTGGGAACCTTCAGCAAATCTTCCACAAAACTCCCTTAATACTGAATCTAAGTTCAACGTAACCAAATCCCCAACTTGACGATGCCACACAAAATAGGTCAGAAGCTCTAGCTTGGGACCTGGGTTGGCTTAGAGTGTCAGTACGACACACAACCTCAGTAAAACGTCAAAAACCACTAAGTCTGAACTAAGCTCTGTGAACAGAGTTACAAGAAGTAAGTTTCGACTCGCCAGCGAAACCATACTCTACCAAAACAGTCTAAATAACGAACAAATGGCCAGAGACGAGAGATGTCTGGAGAGAGAGAGAGAGAGAGAGAGAGAGAGGTGCTGGTCGAGTGATGACCAGCTGAGGAGAGAGCGATGAAGGTATGACAGTTTCCAAACTCAGGTGTGATCACATGATTCTCTCGTGGTACTCCAGCACGGCGCTGGCAGGTAAACAATCAAGGTGATAGCAAGCAGTTTGCCAATGTGGATAGCCAACCACATCTCTCAAACAGTGGGCACAGTGAAGTGTAAATGTTACATCCTACCTAATGACAGAGCTAAGTCAAATAATATAAAGCAAGATATTTTCATTTTAGCTTTTAATGAAAATATCAGCAATATAAAATTTTATGAAAAGGCAATATACATGAAATGTACATTATATACATTAGGCCCCATTCAGGGGGTGCATTAGGTGATATAATCCCTGACCTACCATGGATATCTGAAACTACGGATAACTACGAACTCTATGTGTAAGTTTTTTTGTTAACATACCTATGATAAAGTTTAATTGATAAATTATGCCCAATAAGACATTACAGTGTTGATGGTTGGGGATCATTGATAGTTTGTTTCTCAGCCTTTTAAAAAAAACATGATTCTCTTTTTTGTTGTACCTAATGGACAGTTAGCACTTTTTCACTGATGGAAAGCACTTCATGGCTTTTCTTAGGCTTTGAAGAACTGCCATCATCACTTCTTTTGTGCTTTGGTGTCATTATGAAACAAAATTCAGGGTTATTTTTGCAACAACGCTTTGATAACGCAACAATGAATGCAGACCTTTGAAAATGCTAGAGGCTAACTGGATGTGAGTAAGGTGGGCCAATGTGGATACAAAGGGCAAAGAAAGATGAGTCATGTACTGAGCATGATGGGGCAGGAAGGTTTCATCCTGTTGCTCAGAATGATGCACAATTTCAAACTTATGAATCGTCTATATATAGAATTTTCCATTTAATATTTTCAGGCCTCTGTAAACCATGGATAACTGAAGCAGCAGAAACAAATATGCACCTGTGGGGGTTCTACTGTATTTACATTAAAGAAAATTTATTTTCCATCATACTTTACTTTTTATATTTTATTACGATTTTCATTAGTTTTACACACTTTAAACTCTTAAAAAAAAAAATGCATTTACCCAGATGACGAGCAACTCTGACATTATATTACGTACGTTCTTTGTAATGCTAGATACCAATATCACGATCTTCTGAGCCAGTCATCAGTTTCAGAAAGGTAAATTTTCACCCTTGCTAATTTTAATTTTACAATGTCTCATCACTATCACCATTTTCATAATTCAGGTTTATGCCATTGGATGTTTGTAATAAATTACTTTCATTACATGTTTGCAGTGGGTTTTCACAAAGTGCAGGAGACACTTTATATGAGACTTGGCTCAATATCGTAGGAAGACCTTCTCAATGATGATCCCCTTAACCCTTTCAGGGTTTCTGACATACTAGTATGACTTACGCACCAGAGTTTTTGACGTACTAGTATGCCTAAATTCTAGCACCCTCAAATCTAGTGAGAGAAAGCTGGTAGGTCTACATATGAAAGAATGGGTCTATGTGGTCAGTCTGCGCAGTATAAAAAAATCCTGCAGCACACAGTGCATAACGAGAAAAAAAACTTTGACAGTGTTTTTGGTTTAAAACAGCGACTTTGCACTGTATTTTTGTATGGTATTTATGATGGTATTCTAGTTGTGGAAAATTACATTTACTTGGATGTAAGTCATCAGATACATACCAGTAAATGGTAACAAAGATAATTATTTTTTATCAAAGTTACAGAGACAAGTAGGAATTTTAGGGCATCTAGGTCACAAAAAATGTCCCCCTTCGATACCTACTACTGTCATATCCACAAGTCACTCTTGACCTATATTAATTTCAAATGAAATATACATTACCAGGAATTATGGTAAGCATTAATATAAACATGTGGACTGTATGTTAAAATTAATAAATGATTACATATACACATTTTATGTAACAGAAGGAGAATTTATAATCATAACACTCGCCAATTAGTCTGGAGATTACGGTGTGTCATGTACAGAAACCCCCTCTGCCTAAAATTTATGAAGAAAATACTGGCCAGAATTCTAACATAAATTAGACAACTTAGCTGAGGTTCCTGGAGCTGTCCTGTCCAACTGCTTAATGTTCACATCATGCAGGACTGCAAATCCAACAGTTTCGGCTCCTATTTGAAAGGTTTTAAGCCCAATATAACCCCTAGAGCGACGAAAATTTATGCACATTACACTAATGTGCTTGTATCACACTCAAAAACAATGGTGTTTCCCCAGCGATGCTCACCCATCGCTGGTTCTTTATTTATTTACAAATTAATTTTTATTACCTACAGTATAGGCCATCAATTTACATATAAAATACACTGTATTTTTGGAGAATATACAATATTTTCCACAGTAGGAGTAGATGTAAAATAGAAAGAGACAGGCGCTCCCTTTACAGGCGACGGAAAAGAATAACAGAGCGGCTAAAAGAGGTCAATATATCTGAAATGCGCAGGGAGACACTGGTCAGAGAAATAGCAAGCATCGAACTTAAGCTAAAAGAATCCTTTAGGAGTCAGGAATCGCGGGAAGAACTAAAAGCTATAAATGAAATCGAAAGAAACCCAAAGTATTTCTTCTCCTATGCCAAATCAAAATCGAGAACAACGCCCAGTATTGGGCCCCTACTTAAACAAGATGGGTCCTACACAGATGACAGCAAGGAAATGAGTGAGCTACTCAAGTCCCAATATGACTCAGTTTTTAGCAAGCCGCTAACCAGACTGAGAGTCGAAGATCAAAATGAATTTTTTATGAGAGAACCACAAAATTTGATTAACACAAGCCTATCCGATGTTATATTGACGCCAAATGACTTCGAACAGGCGATAAATGACATGCCCATGCACTCTGCCCCAGGGCCAGACTCATGGAACTCTGTGTTCATCAAGAACTGCAAGAAGCCCCTATCACGAGCCTTTTCCATCCTATGGAGAGGGAGCATGGACACGGGGGTTGTCCCTCAGTTACTAAAAACAACAGACATAGCCCCACTCCACAAAGGGGGCAGTAAAGCAACAGCAAAGAACTACAGACCAATAGCACTAACATCCCATATCATAAAAATCTTTGAAAGGGTCCTAAGAAGCAAGATCACCACCCATCTAGAAACCCATCAGTTACACAACCCAGGGCAACATGGGTTTAGAACAGGTCGCTCCTGTCTGTCTCAACTACTGGATCACTACGACAAGGTCCTAAATGCACTAGAAGACAAAAAGAATGCAGATGTAATATATACAGACTTTGCAAAAGCCTTCGACAAGTGTGACCATGGAGTAATAGCGCACAAAATGCGCGCTAAAGGAATAACAGGAAAAGTCGGTCGATGGATCTATAATTTCCTCACTAACAGAACACAGAGAGTAGTCGTCAACAGAGTAAAGTCCGAGGCAGCTACGGTGAAAAGCTCTGTTCCACAAGGCACAGTACTAGCTCCCATCTTGTTCCTCATCCTCATATCCGACATAGACAAGGATGTCAGCCACAGCACCGTGTCTTCCTTTGCAGATGACACCCGAATCTGCATGACAGTGTCTTCCATTGCAGACACTGCAAGGCTCCAGGCGGACATCAACCAAATCTTTCAGTGGGCTGCAGAAAACAATATGAAGTTCAACGATGAGAAATTTCAATTACTCAGATATGGTAAACATGAGGAAATTAAATCTTCATCAGAGTACAAAACAAATTCTGGCCACAAAATAGAGCGAAACACCAACATCAAAGACCTGGGAGTGATTATGTCGGAGGATCTCACCTTCAAGGACCATAACATTGTATCAATCGCATCTGCTAGAAAAATGACAGGATGGATAATGAGAACCTTCAAAACTAGGGAGGCCAAGCCCATGATGACACTCTTCAGGTCACTTGTTCTATCTAGGCTGGAATATTGCTGCACTCTAACAGCACCTTTCAAGGCAGGTGAAATTGCCGACCTAGAAAATGTACAGAGAACTTTCACGGCGCGCATAACGGAGATAAAACACCTCAATTACTGGGAGCGCTTGAGGTTTCTAAACTTGTATTCCCTGGAACGCAGGAGGGAGAGATACATGATTATATACACCTGGAAAATCCTAGAGGGACTAGTACCGAACTTGCACACGAAAATCACTCACTACGAAAGCAAAAGACTTGGCAGACGATGCACCATCCCCCCAATGAAAAGCAGGGGTGTCACTAGCACGTTAAGAGACCATACAATAAGTGTCAGGGGCCCGAGACTGTTCAACTGCCTCCCAGCACACATAAGGGTGATTACCAACAGACCCCTGGCAGTCTTCAAGCTGGCACTGGACAAGCACCTAAAGTCAGTTCCTGATCAGCCGGGCTGTGGCTCGTACGTTGGTTTGCGTGCAGCCAGCAGCAACAGCCTGGTTGATCAGGCGCTGATCCACCAGGAGGCCTGGTCACAGACCGGGCCGCGGGGGCATTGACCCCCGAAACTCTCTCCAGGTAAACTCCAGGTAAACACTGCAGCCAGGCGGAGGTCATTGCTAAACGACTCAAATTACTCCTTCCTTTAGGAGACGATTCCAGCCGGTTCTGGCTTGAGTGGCTGTTCTCCTAGTAGGTCTTACTACAATTTCATCTTCCTGCATCACTTGGTCAGCATTACCTTCACTATCGCTCATGTCACTTTCCCTTAGAGTTTCATTTACATTTGTTTGAATACCATTTAATTCCAAGGGAATTAATTTATTAATTGTGCGTAAACTTTCCTAGCCACGACGCAACACTTTGACATTCCAGACAACACCTTGTGCATCTGGGTACAATGTCAATACTTTGCCCAGAGGCCACAGTGTTCGATGTTGTTCAGTATCACTTAACACAATGTCACCTGGTTGAATGTTCTGTCGATTTACTGCCTCAGTCACACCATAAAAGTGTTCATGTAGTGTAAGAAGATATTACTTATGCAACACATTAGACCAATGATCAGTTACTTTATTTACCATTTTAAATTTATCACACAACACTGTTGCATCCTTGTAATCTTCATCACTTTCTTCAGGATTATTTCTATAGACAGGAGCAGTTTCTAATTTCCTTCCACATATTAGGTGAGAAGGTGTTAATACATCTGCATCAGGTGTATCACTCACGTACGAGAGAGGCCTATTATTTATCCGATTTTCTGCCTCCACCAACACTGCACGGAATTCTTCCAAATTAATTCTCTTCCGGTGTAGTACTTTACGGAGACACCTCTTCACTGTGCCTATCATTCTTTCGTACAGCCTTCCCTGCCAAGGGGCTCTAGGAGTAATAAATTTCCAGGTACACCCTCGTTGGGTTAACAGAGATTGAACGTCGTTACTATTATTTAATTCTGTCAAATGTTGAGTACCCTCTACAAAATTAGTGGCATTATCCAAAATCATCAATCTCGGACAGGATCTCCTAGCTGCAAACTTTCGAAATAGCTGTATAAACTGTTCTGCAGACAAGTCCTGAGCCACTTATAAATGAACTGCCCTAGTAGCAGTACAAGTGAACAAGCATACATACACTTTCAGTGGAACACCATCTGAAGTACCTGTTAAAATGATTGGACCACTATAGTCTACACCTGTTACATCAGATGGTTTCACTAATTGTACATGCTCCTTGGGCAGTGGTGGAGGATCTGGGTACATGTAGGATCTGGCATCCACACGGTGACATATTACACAAGATTTAATCACCCTTTTTACACTTTGCCGTTCTTGTGGAATCCAGAAAGTTTCCCTAATACAATTTAAGGTATCTTGTACCCCACCATGCATTACATTTTTATGGGCATTTAAAACAATTAAATTTGTGAGATGATGAGTTTTAGGCAGTAAGATAGGGTGTTTAGCATAATCACCCAATTCAGCATTTTGTAACCTACCTCTGCACCTAATTACATTGTTCTCTAAATACAGCCCCAATTTCTCTATTATGGAACCTTTCACAATTTTTCTTTCCATCATCAATTTAATCTCATTTCCATAGATTTCTTCTTGTATGCTCTTTATCCAATATTCAAGAGGATGTGAAAACTTACATGAGATACTCATCTTGTTTAGAAATTTAAACACCAACTTAGTTACATTGATTAGTTTGGGTAAAGAAGAATACCTATTTATATCAATGGCTAAGGAAGGACAAACTATTGGAGTGGTGGTCACAGTAATTTCAACAGGAGCAATATACGCCTTTTGTACAGGCCAATTAGCTTTATTTACCAACCAGCTCGGTCCTTTAAACCATGATACAGCATTTACGAATTTAGCATAAGGTAAACCTCGAGACAAGAAATCAACTGGATTCTCCTCACCAGGTATATGATTAAATGTTAACATATGCTGACCCAAACTATTATACTTCTCTTGCATCTGATTAATTTCAGCGACTATTTTGTACGTACACAATTTTACTGTTTCCATTACGAATCCATTGTCAGGATACCTCATTATCAAACCACATTACAGTGTTGCTAATATTTATCTCCTGAAACTTATTTCTTATATAATTAGCTAATTTGACACCTAAATAAATGGCTGTTAATTCCAACTGAGGTAAGGTACGTGATTTAATTGGAGACAGTTTAGCCTTAGACATAAGAGAAATAACACTATTACATTGAAGGTAAGCAACTGCTCCATACGCCAATTTTGAAGCATCACAAAAAATGTGGAGTATATTTTTCTCATCTGGATTGGTCACCTGGTGTGGGAACTCCAACATCGGAATTTTTTCATAATCGCCAATTAACTCATCCCACCTGTTAATGAATTCCTCAGGCAGAGTTTCATCCCAAGCACATTTAAGCTTCCATGCTTCTTGTATTAATAATTTCACTCTTATAGTAAGGGGTGACACTAAGCCTAGTGGATCAAAACATTTGGAAACTTCAGCAAGCAAAACTCTTAGTTAATTTATTGGGCATACTGTAATTATTAGGTTTTAACATTAACAAATCTCTCTCGGTATCCCAAGTTAATCCCAATACATTACTACATTTTGGTACTTTATGTCCAAGGTAATCTTTACTTATTTTGTCCTTTAATTTGGACAAATTACTATTCCATTCCCTCAGAGGCATATTTGCACTTTGCATTATTTTATTAGCCTATCCATAAGTCATTAACAGTTCCTCTTCAGTTGACGTCACACCCAGGAAATTGTCCACGTAAAATTGTTTGCTCATTACTTTACACAGTGGACTTCCCGTACGTTTAAGGTGTGCATTTATCATCCCTTGAAGTAGGAACGGACTGGATGTAGCACCAAATAATATGCTCCTAAAGCAAAAGGTTTTCAGAGGGCTAAGTGGGTCACTAGGATTCTCAGGCCATGAGAAGCGGGTACAATCCCAGTCATCCTCTTGTAAACCCACTCTTAGGAAAGCTTTACTTATGTCAGCCGTAAAGGCATAATTCTTCACCCTGAAATTCAATAAGATATCTCCTAATTTTTCCATGAACGACGGACCTGTCATCAAACAGTCATTTAAGCTCGGTACATTTTTGTTACTCCTGGCACTACAATTAAACACAATCCTCAGAGGAGTGGTCTTAGAATCCTTCTTCACTCCGTGATGTGGCAAATAGTGACCATAAATTTTGGCTTGCTGAGGAGGTACCTCTTCTATAAATTTATTAATTAATTGTTTAGTAATTATATCATTATAGGCAGTCAACAATTCTGGTGTCTTACTCAGTTCGTGGAGCTGAGCCTTTAATTGTCCATATGCCATTCTGTAATTAGTGGGCAATTATGGATGGTTCAGTCTCCACGGAAGTCGTACCCAGCATTGTCCAGATTCAAATTTTGCATCTCTCAGGTACTGTTTCTGAGTAAAAGAATCGTCTGGACTTTCTTCATTTAAACTTATTCCAATGCTGTCTAATTCCCACAATTTATGAACTGGCTCAACACCATCCTCTATGGAAGAATTATATTGGGGTACGATTTCATGAGTAAGACACAGTTATAGTATTTATAGTTTCCTCTAGTCATGCATTATTATTACGAGGAATCCTACCATACATTACATGGCCTCCTGCAGTCTTTAAAAGGGTGACACCACATTTCTTTACCATACCCTTTACAAAGGAGGCATAATAGTCACTACCTATCAAAATATTTATTTGGCCTACAGAATCATCATTTACACCAGAAGGTGCTAAATTTACATTATGTGAAAGTCTTTCTGTAGCTTTACTAAGCCCTACTGTAGATATTTTCTCAGGGAGTCTATCTACAATTACTGCATTAACACGTTTTTTCTCATTGCCCAACCTGACAGTTACATAAACAGTGTCATACAATTGAGCCCTTTTGTCTGAGAGAAAACCAGATAATTTTAGAGTCATAGGATCTCCCATCTGTACTCTCATCCCATCAAGATATTTACGTTTTATGAAAGTACGCTGTGATCCCTGGTCTAATAATGCAGTTACATTTTTTTATTTATGCCTTTTATCATCAATTTTTACCTGTAACACAGGTAAGGCTACTTCAGCAAAACCATCATTATTAACATTAGCAGCAATTTTTACATTAGCCATTGTTGTGTCAGGATTGTCAACATTATCATTATTATCAAAATTATCATATAGACGCTTACACATGACTATATGATGTCTTCCTTTGTGACATTGACAAGAGTTGTTTAATGTGGCATGACAATCCTTTACATTGTGATTACCTAGACATCTGATACATCTGTCAAGTTCTTCCAATCTTTCAACTTTATCATTCCATGAATTGTATGCATTGCAATTCTTAGAAAAATGAGTACCCTTGCAGAAGAGACAATCTCTCTTTTCTTTGACTGGTTTCTTATTAACTGGGCCGCTCTTAGGAGGGTACTTATTCTTCTTACCTTGTGGAGAATCATTATTTCTGATTCCTGCTACTTGATATTTACCTATGCAACTCTTTTTGGGAAATGAATTTTGATTATTAACATTGGGATAATTTTTCCCCTTGTGAAACTTGACTGATACCTCAGAGTTATTATGTGTTGCACCTTTAAAATGAGTTGGTTGGCTGGTCTGCAACTGAAGAATTAATTCTTGCAGACCTAGTCTTATTTCCTCCAGACCAAAATAACCTTCGCGATACTTGTTCGAGAGTCATTCAAGTGTTTTACAGCTTAATATATTCTGTACCATGGCACTCAATAACCAGTCTGATTCCTTCAGATTATATTTATTACTTAAAGTTTTGAGAGTGCTCTCCAGTTTAACTCTAAACTGCTGTAAACCTTTGTAAGTGTGATCTAGAGATTTTAAATTAACAATGATATTCACTAGATCCAACCTACTTTGTTCTATACTATTACCATAAGTGACCTTCAACAAGTCAACTGCTTCATTGTAAGAATCATCTACATTGGGAAAGGCTTGTATGAGCATGTGAGCATCTCCTCTTATTTGCCCTTTGAGGTAAGATAATTTAGTTAAACATGCTAGGTTACTCCTATCATGCACAGCTGCTTTAAAAATAGACCAAAACTCCTCCCAATTTTCTCCAGGATTAGATACAGGTAAACATAATTCTGAGAGTTTTGGCAAAGACATCTTATTTGTTGGAGCAGACTGATTAACTGCCTGGTTTACAATTTTTAATTTCTTCAAAGCCTGACTTTTACAAGAAAGAATTTTTTCTTCTAATTCATAATACTGGTTAATCATAAGATCCATTTTGGTCTCGTCTGTACAATTTACTAACAAATCTCCTTCATATTTTTTATAATATAATTTGTATGAATCATATCTATTCCCTAAAGCATCTAAATACAATTTTAAATCATCAGTATTCACAGTTTCTTGATTCATTAATTCCAAACATCTATTGTATGCCTTGGTTACATGACCCTTTTTAGCCTGCAATGATGTTTTTTTTGCTCTAAATTCCATGTGTTTGTCATCTACATTAATTTACTCTTTTTCACCCATGATGCAATGTATTAAATTCAACTTAATTAATAACACTGATTATGTACTTAATTATGCACTTTATAAAGGTAAATATTACAACTTACCTTTGAATAAATCCAAGCTACTTGAGCTTAGCAATTACATGTAAGAAAATTATAATACAAACTTGAAATATACATTAATAATTTTAGGAACACTTGAGCTTAGCAATTACACATGTAAGGAAATTGTAATATAAATTTTAAATGCATTAATATGAATCCTGGTTACACTTGAGCTTAGCAATTACGTGTAAGGAAATTAGAATATAAATTTTAAATACACAATATAATCTTAGCCAGATTTGGCTTATCCTTGCCAGACTTGGCTTAGCAAAATTAATATTGTACAAATATGTACACTAATATAAATCCTTGCCAGGCTTGGCTTAGCAAAATTAATATTGTACAAATACACTAATATAAATCCTAGCCAGAATTTGGCTTCGCAAATTTAGAATTGTAATAATTATAATCCACTACACATTAAGTAAATTTGTGGACCTAACATCCACCTCCTCCTGTCATTTCACATATAATTATTAAGTAATTAATTCACTAACTAATGACTTCACTAATTACATCCAGTTCGATCAAGGACCAATGGGCTGCTAATGGGGAAAATTAAATTTACCTGGATGTAACTCATCAGATACATTCTAGTAAATGGCAACAAAGATAATTATTTTTTTATCAAAGTTACAGAGACAAGTAGGAATTTTAGGACATCTAGGTCACAAAAAATGTCCCATTTCGATACCTACTACTGTCATATCCACAAATCACTCTTGACCTATATTAATTTCAAATGAAATATATATTATCAGGAATTATGGTAAGCATTAATATAAACATGTGGACTGTATGTTAAAATTAATAAATGATTACATATACACATTTTATGTAACAGAAGGAGAATTTATAATCATAACACTCGCCAATTAGTCTGGAGATTACGGTGTGTCATGTACAGAAACTCCCTCTGCCTAAAATTTATGAAGAAAATACTGGCCAGAATTCTAGCATAGATTAGACAACTTAGCTGAGGTTCCTGGAGCTGTCCTGTCCATCTGCTTAATGTTAACGTTATGCAGGACTGCAAATCTAACAATTTCGGCTCCTATTTAAGAGGTTTTAAGCCCAATATAACCCTTAGAGCGACAAAAATTTATGCACATTACACTAACGTGCTTGTATCACATTAAAAAACAATGGCGTCTCCCCAGCGACACTCGCCCATCGCTGGTTCTTTATTTATTTACAAATTAATTTTTATTACCAACAATATAGGCCATCAATTTACATATAAATACACTGTATTTCTGGAGAATATACAGTATTTTCCACACTAGTTTTCCTTGTCCTATTTTATAGAATGGAAGACATATTACAGAAATTGAGACGATTTTGATTGGTTTTACAATGAAAAGTACCTTGAAATTGAGCTCAAAGTAGCAGAAATCTTCGATTTTTGCCAAAGTGTCTAATACACGTCAACTGGCGAGTCTATTCTTTCACAGGTGCGCTGATAGTATTTATACCATTTCTACACTAATGCAGTAGTCTGCATAACAGTAAATCTTCTATTTTTTTGTGAGAATAAAAACTCAGTGGAAAGCAAAAGAATGTAAGAGGGGTTGTGGGGACGTGACTAATGAACAGAGGAAATGTTATTTTAGTGCCAGGAATGTCTTTCTTGTTTATTCTAGACCCTATTTGAAAATTGGCATCTTTTGATATACGTGTGAAATTGGCAAAATTGCTAATTTCTGACCACTTTATTGGATAGTTGAAATTGGTAAATGGGTGGTTTCTTGTACTCATTTGATAGAAAAAATGGCGTTCTAGTGAAATAGTTACGATTTTTTGTCGACTAGTACAGTAGAATTGGCTGAAAATAGGGCTCAAAGTGGGCAAAATCGCCGGTGTAAACATCGGCGAGACTACTAACTTCACGAGAGCATAATTCTGTAAGTTTTCCATCAAATTTCATACTTTTGGTGCCATTATGATCGGGAAAAGATTCTCTATCTTTTCATAAGATTTTTTTTTTTTTTTTTGAAAATTTGGCAACCCTGAGAACAAGTCTGGGAGAAGGCCTGTCGACCCTGAAAGGGTTAAATATAATGAGAACAGTATCAACTGTAGTTCCCTTAATGATAAATGCATGGTAACATGTGCATTCACAATATGTATTTATTTATTTATTTATTTATTATAAATTTGTGCACACATACAGAGGTACAAAAAAAAATACAGATAAGAGCAGTATGCCAAAGCCACTTATACTATGCATAGCATTACGGGCTGGCTTAAAATTAACTTAAGATTAACTAAGCAATGATGAAGTCAGTGATAAAACATTAATGTAAACAGATTACTATAAAGCACAAGTGAGTATTACAAAGACAGGTCATATGAAGGATTCTGTTAGGTAGTGTATTTAAAAAATAATAAAGTTAGATTCGGTTTTAGGTTTAACATTTATGTGATATAATTGTGAGAAACATTTAAGATATACAATTTATAAGGTTCAGTTATTCAGTATTTATTTGGTTTTGGGTGAGTAAGTGATCTTTGAGTAGAGACTTGAATTTATAAACAGGTAGTGTTTCTTTTATATTTACAGGTAATGAATTCCAGATTTTAGGGCCTTTTATGTGCATTGAGTTTTTGCATAGTGTGAGATGAACACGAGGAACATCAAAGAGTGATCTGTGCCTTGTGTTATGGTCATGTGTTCTGTTGAGGTTGGCAAGGAGATGTTTGAGGGGAGGGTTAATATCAGAGTTAAGTGTTCTATGTATGTAATAGGTGCAGTAATAAGTATGGATGTTTTGTATGGTGAGTAGGTTTAGTGTATTGAATATTGGTGGAGTGTGCTGCCTGTAGTGAGAATTTGTTATCATTCTAACTGCAGCCTTTTGTTGGGTAATTAGTGGTCTGAGATGGTTAATTGTTGTTGAGCCCCATGCACAAATTCCATAGGTGAGATAGGGGTAAATAAGAGAGTGATATAGGGCCAGGAGGGCTGACTGTGGAACATAGTACCGTATCTTCGATAGTATGCCTACAGTCTTGGAAATTTTCTTAGAAATTTGTTGTATATGTGTATGAAATTTGAGTCTATTATCAAGGTGGATTCCTAAGAATTTTCCCTCTGTTAGCTTTGTGATAGGTGATCCGTTTATCATTATGTTAAGAGGGACATCTGTAGCTCTGTTACCAAACTGAATGAAGTAGGTTTTGTCAATGTTTAGTGTAAGTTTGTTAGTCCTCATCCAGGTAGATATTTTCTGTAATTCGGTATTTACAGTATTGGCTAGTGTGACTGGGCTCGGGTGAGAGAAGACGTATGTAGTGTCAACTGCAAATAGTGTGGGTTTGAGTAATTGCGAAGCATTTGGAAGGTCATTTATGTATAGGAGAAAGAGAAGAGGGCCAAGGACACTTCCCTGTGGGACACCAACTGTAATTGGTTGCGCAGAAGAGTTTGCCCCATTTGCGTACACATATTGGCTTCTGTTGCTGAGGTATGACTTGAGGTAGTTGAGGGAGTGCCCTCTTATACCATAGTGTGACAATTTTACGTGGAGCAAGTCATGGTCAACTGTATCAAAAGCTTTACGTAAGTCAATGAAGATCCCCAGTGGGACTTCTTTTTTCTCTATTGCAGTGTATATATGTTCTAGCATGTGTATAATAGCATCATTAGTATTTTTATTAGGCCTGAATCCAAATTGGCAGGGGTTGAGTATGTTTTGGGAGATAAGGTAGGAGTAGATTCGTTTATGAATTAATTTTTCGAAGATTTTTGAGAGAGGGTGTAAGTTGGATATTGGCCTATAGTTATTCAACTCTGTTTGGTCTCCTCCTTTGTGGATCGGGGTGACCCTTGCTATTTTGAGTACTGTAGGGAAGGTGGAGGATTCAATGGATTTGTTAAAGAGTGTTGCAATGATTGGAGATAGCACTTGTGACACTTTTTTGTATATAAAGGGTGGTAAGGTACTTAAATCTCCTGCCTTGTATTAGGCTACATAACTGGTTTGAAAAAAAAAACTTGAGTATGTGGCTATCCAATGTTGTGTTTTAATAATTTGCCTCTGATATGGACTACTACACATATACAGTATACTGCATTGTGCAATAACGGCATTGCACTTCAGGGGTTAAAATTATTATATAAACACCCAGGAGATAACTTATGAGATTTTAATTGTCTCTAGTGTTTTAAGTGCCATTGTGATGGAGTAACCCCTAGTAACCCCTTTTTCTGTAAAGATTACTAAAAAGAATAATAAGAAGAAAATTGTCAAAGTAGGAAGTCTGAATGTGCGTGGATGTTGTGCAAATGATAAGAAAGAGATGATTGTGGATGTTATTAATGAGAAGAAACTGGATGTCCTGGCTTTAAGTGAAACAAAGCTGAAGGGGGTGGGAGAGTTTCAATGGAGAGGAATAAATGGGATTAGGTCAGGGGTTTCAAATAGAGTTAGAGCTAAAGAAGGAGTAGCAATAATGTTGAAGGATAAGCCATGGCAGGAAAAGAGGGACTACAAATGTATAAATTCAAGGATTATGTGGAGTAAAATAAAGATTGGATGTGAAAAGTGGGTTATAGTAAGCGTGTATGCACCTGGAGAAGAGAGAAGTGTAGAGGAGAGAGAGAGATTCTGGGAAATGTTGAGTGAATGCGTGGGGAGTTTTGAATCAAGTGTGAGAGTAATGATGGTTGGGGATTTCAATGCTAAAGTGGGTAAAAATGTTATGGAGGGAGTAGTAGGTAAATTTGGGGTGTCAGGGGTAAATGTAAATGGGGAGCCTTTAATTGAGCTATGTGTAGAAAGAAATTTGGTAATAAATAATACATATTTTATGAAAAAGAGGATAAATAAATATACAAGGTATGATGTAGCACGTAATGAAAGTAGTTTGTTAGATTATGTATTGGTGGATAAAAGGTTGATGGGTAGGCTCCAGGATGTACATGTTTATAGAGGGGCAACTGATATATCGGATCATTATTTAGTTGTAGCTACAGTTAGAGTAAGAGGTAGATGGGAAAAGAGGAAGGTGGCAACAACAAGTAAGAGGGAGGTGAAAGTGTATAAACTAAGGGAGGAGGAAGTTCGGGCGAGATATAAGCGACTATTGGCAGAAAGGTGGGCTAGTGCAAAGATGAGTAGTGGGGGGGGGGGTTGAAGAGGGTTGGAATAGTTTTAAAAATGCAGTATTAGAATGTGGGGCAGAAGTTTGTGGTTATAGGAGGGTGGGGGCAGGAGGAAAGAGGAGTGATTGGTGGAATGATGAAGTAAAGGGTGTGATAAAAGAGAAAAAGGTAGCTTACGAGAGGTTTTTACAAAGCAGAAGTGTTATAAGAAGAGCAGAGTATATGGAGAGTAAAAGAAAGGTGAAGTGGTGAGAGAGTGCAAAAGGAGAGCAGATGAAAGAGTGGGAGAGGCATTGTCAAGAAATTTTAAAGAAAATAAGAAAAAATTTTGGAGTGAGTTAAACAAGTTAAGAAAGCCTAGGGAAAGTATGGATTTGTCAGTTAAAAACAGAGTAGGGGAGTTAGTAGATGGGGAGAGGGAGGTATAAGGTAGATGGCGAGAATATTTTGAGGAACTTTTAAATGTTGAGGAAGAAAGGGAGGCGGTAATTTCATACACTGGCCAGGGAGGTATACCATCTTTTAGGAGTGAAGTAGAGCAGAATGTAAGTGTGGTGGAGGTACGTGAGGCATTACGTAGAATGAAAGGGGTAAAGCAGCTGGAACTGATGGGATCATGACAGAAATGTTAAAAGCAGGGGGGGATATAGTGTTGGAGTGGTTGGTACTTTCGTTTAATAAATGTATGAAAGAGGGGAAGGTACCTAGGGAATGGCGGAGAGCACGTATAGTCCCTTTATATAAAGGGAAGGGGGACAAAAGAGATTGTAAAAATTGTAGATGAATAAGTTTACTGAGTATACCAGGAAAAGTATACGGTAGGGTTATAATTGAAAGAATTAGAGGTAAGACAGAATGTAGGATTGCGGATGAGCAGGGAGGCTTCAGAGTGGGTAGGGGATGTGTAGATCAAGTGTTTACATTGAAGCATATATATGAACAGTATTTAGATAAAGGTAGGGAAGTTTTTATTGCATTTATGGATTTAGAAAAGGCATATGATAGAGTGGATAGAGGAGCAATGTGGCAGATGTTGCAAGTATATGGAATAGGTGGTAAGTTACTAAATGCTGTAAAGAGCTTTTATGAGGATAGTGAGGCTCAGGTTAGGGTATGTAGAAGAGAGGGAGAATACTTCCCGGTAAAAGTAGGTCTTAGACAGGGATGTGTAATGTCACCATGGTTGTTTAATATATTTATAGATGGGGTTGTAAAGAAAGTAAATGCTAGGGTGTTCGGGAGAGGGGTGGGATTAAATTATGGGGAATCAAATTCAAAATGGGAACTGACACAGTTACTTTTTGCTGATGATACTGTGCTTATGGGAGATTCTAAAGAAAAATTGCAAAGCTTAGTGGATGAGTTTGAGAATGTGTGTAAAGGTAGAAAGTTGAAAGTGAACATAGAAAAGAGTAAGGTGATGAGGGTATCAAATGATTTAGATAAAGAAAAATTGGATATCAAATTGGGGAGGAGGAGTATGGAAGAAGTGAATGTTTTCAGATACTTGGGAGTTGACGTGTCGGCGGATGGGTTTATGAAGGATGAGGTTAATCATAGAATTGATGAGGGAAAAAAAGTGAGTGGTGCGTTGAGGTATATGTGGAGTCAAAAAACGTTATCTATGGAGGCAAAGAAGGGAATGTATGAAAGTATAGTAGTACCAACACTCTTATATGGATGTGAAGCTTGGGTGGTAAATGCAACAGCGAGGAGACGGTTGGAGGCAGTGGAGATGTCCTGTCTAAGGGCAATGTGTGGTGTAAATATTATGCAGAAAATTCGGAGTGTGGAAATTAGGAGAAGGTGTGGAGTTAATAAAAGCATTAGTCAGAGGGCAGAAGAGGGGTTGTTGAGGTGGTTTGGTCATTTAGAGAGAATGGATCAAAGTAGAATGACATGGAAAGCATATAAATCTATAGGGGAAGGAAGGAGGGGTAGGGGTCGTCCTCGAAAGGGTTGGAAAGAGGGGGTAAAGGAGGTTTTGTGGGCAAGGGGCTTGGACTTCCAGCAAGCGTGCATGAGCGTGTTAGATAGGAGTGAATGGAGACGAATGATACCTGGGACCTGACGATCTGTTGGAGTGTGAGCAGGGTAATATTTAGTGAAGGGATTCAGGGAAACCGGTTATTTTCATATAGTCGGACTTGAGTCCTGGAAATGGGAAGTACAATGCCTGCACTTTAAAGGAGGGGTTTGGGATATTGGCAGTTTGGAGGGATATGTTGTGTATCTTTATACGTATATGCTTCTAAACTGTTGTATTCTGAGCACCTCTGCAAAAGCAGTGATAATGTGTGAGTGTGGTGAAAGTGTTGAATGATGATGAAAGTATTTTCTTTTTGAGGATTTTCTTTCTTTTTTGGGTCACCCTGCCTCGGTGGGAGATGGCCGACTTGATGGAAAAAAAAAAAAAAAAAATATTGCTTTTTACTTGGGCTTTTTCTGTCATGTTACCCAAATGTTTCATTAATTTTTAAAATCTGTTATAGTAAACATTTAAGTGAAATTTTCAGATGATAAAATGGAACTTTTTGTTTTCTAACAGCAGTCACTCCCATTTTTAAATATTTTCACCAAATTTTCTTTGATGTTTTTCTTTGACAGAGTGATATACATCGCAAACCAGCAGGGCAAATTACACTCAATGAAGTTTGTCGTGTCACCCGATCTGAAGGAGCTCACACCTTTGAGGTCAATACTGGCAAAAAAACATACTACCTCACTGCTGACAACACAGCTCTAGTAGAGGACTGGGTCAGAGTCCTACAGGTCAGTTAACATAGTGTTAGCATAGTGGGTTCTAAATGTTTATATTTGTTACTCCTTAACTGTAAATGATAACAGATATATGTATATGCACTAATCATGACTTTCATTAAGGAAATGTTTGGCCACAAGTGGCTTCTTCAGTCCTAATACAGAATACCTAGAACAATCAGAATATATAGTACAAGAGGTCAGGTAAGCATAGGCTAAAAGTAGGATTATGTATGAGAGGTAGCATATTAGGTAATCATTAAAATGGGTTGGCCTAGGAAAAGTTGGAGGGAGCAGGTAGAGGAAGTTTTGTGTTCAAGGGGCTTGGACTTCCAGCAAGCATGTGTGAGTGTGAGGAAATGGTATGGTGATACCGACAAGATGTGGAAAAAGACACTTATGTACAGTTCAGGATATTTATTAAAGGAAACGTTTCACCACGAGTGGTAGTAGTAGTAGTAGTGGAATTAAGGAGGTGAGACGGATGGCTAGAGAGGGACCTGCTGACATCATGTAACAGCAGTTCCCAGAAAGTTACTGTATCTCAAAATTGCTAATCAACAGGATATTACCCTTTCTGGGAACTGCTGTTACATGATGTCAGCAGGTCCCTCTCTAGCCATCCGTCTCACCTCCTTAGTTCCACTACTACTATTACTACTACCACCTCTACCCATGCGTCACTTCACCTGACTCCTGCCACTATATATACACGTTTTCTTAGTTTTCTCTGTATTAGGACTGAAGAAGCCACTCGTGGCGAAACGTTTCCTTTAATAAATGTCCTGAACTGTACATAAGTGTCTTTTTCCATGTGTGTGTGTGTGTGTGTGTGTGTGTGTGTGTGTGTGTGTGTGTGTGTGTGTGTGTGTGTGTGTGTGTGTGTGTGTGTGTGTGTGTGTTAGGAGTGATTGCAGACAAATGGTTTTTAGGACTTGACATGCTGTTGGAATGTGAGCAAGGTAACATCTGTGAAGGGATTCAGGGAAACTGGCAGTCCTAGAGATGGGGAGTGCAGTGCCATGCACTCTGAAGGAGGGTTGTTAACGTTGCAGTTTTATAACTGTAGTGTAAGATGCCTCTGGCAAGGCAAGTGAAGGAGTGAATGATGAAAGTTTTTAATTTTCGGGCCACCCTGCCTTGGTGGGAAACGGTTAGTGTTAATTAATAAATAAATAAATAAATAAATAATTAAAAGTACATCAGTCCAGGTATGGCCTGGCCTGGCCAGGCATGGTGACCTGTACAGTGGGGACCTGTACTTAGTTCACTGGTGACCTGTACTTAGCTCGGTGGTGACGTGTACTTAGCTCAGTGGTGACCTGCACTTAGCTAAGTGAGGATGTGTCTAGTGTACTCTCCGTGGACTGACCCAAGATGCCCTCCATTGAGCAACTTTACCAGCAGCTTAAGGAGTTAAGGGTAGCGAAGATGGAAATATGGTGCTTGATGGAGGAAAACGAGGATTTGTAGTAGTAGTCCTATTGTGAGTCCTCAGATCAAGAAGGGAACCTAGACAGTGGCCGGACAGCATGGAACGAAGTTGAAGATCAAGAAGACGAATGGAGAGGTAGAAACGATGAAGAAGAAAGAGAGTGCTGTGGAAACCGTTGTGGAAGCATTGAGCGCTTTCTCCATGCTACCCAATGAATGTGAGTTCACTACTGGGAACGTCACAATGAACGACACCAAAGAAGGTAAAAACGTTGTTGTTGGGGATAGCCAGGTTAAGTACATGGATAGGGCCTTCTGCTTGAAGGATAGGAGGAGACAAAGGGTTTACTTTCCTGGGGCTGGGATGGAGGATATTGTTAGCCAGCTTGACATCATCATGAATGGTAATGGGATCAATCCTATTATCTGCCTCAGTGCTGGAGACAATGATGTAGGAAAGTGTAGAAATGAGGATTTAGCTAGAAGGTACAGGACAGCAATAGACATAATTAGGAAGAAGGGGGGGGGGTGCCCTGTTATATGTGGCATTTTGCCAAGAAGGGTGTTGGAAATGAATGGTTGTCCAGAGCAATTGGTATTAATTGTTGGCTGGACAAGCACTGTGAGGATAATACAGTAGTACCATTCATTGACAACTGGGACCATTTCTATAGTAGAAATGACTTGTATGCCAGGGATGGGGTTCTCATATCCACGGCAGATGTGGGTTTTCTTGCTAGCTCAGTTGAAGATGTAGTTAGGACTTTAGGATTAGTTAGAGGTATGGATTTACAAATGGAGAATAATGAGTATGGATATATTGACTTAGGCTTCGATATTATGAATCTTAATAATAGCAGTCATGGAGTAACACAGGGTAATGATAATTACAGAAATTGTGTAAAAGTAAAGGTGAATAGGAAAAAGGTGCAGAAGAAAAAAAACATATAACTGTAATTTATACTAACAGTTGAAGTGCAAGAAATAAGATTAATGAATTATGTTTGGTAGTGTGTGCTGGGAACTTTGATGTCATTGCAATAACTGAAACATTGTATGATTTAAAGAGTCGGGATAGGATTGCAGAGTGTAATATTCAAGGGTTTAAGTTGTTCCATGTGGATAGATATAATGAGAAGGGGGGAGGAGTTGCATTATATGTACGAGAAAATATAAATTGTTGCATCAAAATGGATATAAAAATAGATGGCTTAATAACAAAATCTGTTTGGGTAGAGTTTATAGAAGGACAAGAAAAACTAATTCTAGGTGTAATATACTGACCTCTAGGGTTGGATCACGATAGAGGGAGACTTCTGTGGGACGAAATTGTAATGGCTTCTAGACACAATAATGTAGTGATAGTAGGGGATTTTAACTTTAGTCAAATTGACTGGACTTCTTTGACTGGTAATCTGGAGTCCATTGACTTTATGGAAGTAGTTCAGGACTGTTTTCTGAAGCAGTGTGTAACAGCCTACCAGAGGTAATAATTTGCTCGACCTAGTCTTGTCAAATAAGGAAACACTCATAAATAATCTGGAGATCGCTGAAGAGCTTGGATCTAGTGATCACAAATCCATCACTTTCAGCATTAGCTGGGAGTACGAGAATAATGATAATACGGTAAAAGTTCCTGATTTTCGTTCTGCCAATTATAATGGACTTAGGGAACACCTGTCTAATCTGAATTGGGGTAATCTAGCTAATAATTTTAATGATGATCATACTTACGATTACGAAGGGATCTGTGTATGAATTTTTTCTTAATAATGTACAACAGGCTCAGAGCATATATATTCCCCTAAGAGATATTAGGTCAAATAATAATGACCCCAAATGGGTTAACAGGAGGCTAAAGCATTTACTAGGAGGGAAAAGGGGAATTTATAGGAGCATCAAAAGAGGAGAGATTAACCTTATTGACCAATATGTTCAGTTAAAAAGAGAAGTAAAAAAGGGGATTAGAAAAGCTAAATGTGACTTTGAAATTAAAGTTGCTAATGAATCAAAGACTAATCCAAAAGGGTTCTTTCAAGTGTACAGGACGAAGGTGAGGGAAAAAGTAGGACCTCTGAAAATTGGGAATGGACAGCTGACGGATAACGAACTGGAAATGTGTTCTCTGTTTAATCTTTTCAGGGTTTCTGATGTACTAGTACGGCTTAAGCACCAGGGTTATTGACGTACTAGAATGCCTAAATTCTAGCGCCTTCAAATCTAGTAAGAGAAAGCTGGTAGGCCTACATATGAAAGAATGGGTCTATGTGGTCAGTGTGCACAGTATAAAAAAAATCCTGCAGCATACAGTGCATAATGAGAAAAAAAAAAACTCCGACCATGTTTTTGCTTTAAAACAGCGACTTTGCAGTGTACGTATTTTCGTATGGTATTTATGGTTGCATTCTAGTTTTCCTGGTCTCATTTTATAGAATGGAAGACATATTACAGAAATTGAGATGATTTTGACTGGTTTCATAATGAAGAGTACCTTGAAATTGAGCTAAAAGTAGCAGAAATGTTCGATTTTTACCAAATTTCAAAAGTAAACAAATCATGCCAAGCATCCAATACACATCAACTGGTGAGTCTTATATTCTTTCACAAGTGCACTGATATTATTTATACCAATTCTACACCATTTCTACACTAATGCAGTAGTCTGCATAACAGTAAGTCTATTTTTTGTGAGACTAAAAATTCAAAGTGGAAAGCAGATGTAAGAGGGGCCTGGGGATGTGACTGATGAATAAAGAAAATGTTATTTTAGTGCCAGGAATGTCTGTCTTGCTTATTCTGGACCCTATTTGGAAATTGGCATCTTCTGAAATTTGTGTGAAATTGGCAAAATTGCCAATTTCTAACCACTTTATTGGATACTTGAAATCAGTAAATGGGTGGTTTCTTGTACTCATGCAATAGAAAAAATGGAGTTCTAGCGAAATAGATATGATTGTTGTTGACTATTACACTGAAATTGGCCAAAAACAGGGTTCAAAGTGGGCAAAATCGCCGCTGCATCAACATCGTCGAGACCGCTAACTTTGCGAGACCTGAAATCCGTAAGTTTTCCATCAAATTTCATGCTTTTGGTGTCATTATGATCGGGATAAGATTCTCTATCATTTCATAAGAATTTTTTTTTTTTTTTTTCCAAAAAATTTTCGACCTTGAGAATGAGTTTAGGAGAGGGCCTCTCAACCCTGAAAGGGTTAATGATTATTTTTTGTCAGTCTTTACTCAGGAAGATGTTAATGAGATTCCAGAAATTAACAGTTGTTCAGTTCCTGAAGAATTCAAATTAACGAATATTACTCTCACCAGGGACATGGTTATCAAATAGATAGATAAATTGAAACAAAATAAGTCCCCAGGACCTGACGAGTTGTTTTCCAGGGTTCTTAACCCTTTGACTGCTTTGACTGTATATATATGTCTTATGCACCACTGTTTCGGACGTATTTATATGCGTAAATTCTAGCGGCTTCAAATCAAGCAGGAGAAAGCTGGTAGGCCCACATGTGAGAGAATGGGTTTGTGTAGTCAGTGTGCACCACATAAGAAAAATCCTGCAGCACGCAGTGCATAATGAGAAAAAAAAACTGACCGTTTTTTTAGATTAAAACGCCGACTTTGAGGTGTATTTTCGCATAGTATTTATTGTTGTATTCTTGTTTTCATGGTCTCACGTGATAAAATGGAAAACATATTACAGAAATAGAGATGATTTTGATTAGTTTCATGATGAAAACGACCTTGAAATTGAGCTCAAAGTAGCGGAAATATTCGATTTTTACCAATGTTCAAAAGTAAGCAAATCACACCGCACATCCAATACACGTCAACTGGGGAGTCTAATGTTCTTTCACTAGTGCACTGATATTATTTATACCATTTCTACAATAATGCAGTAGTCTGCATAACAGTAATTTTTTTTTTTTTTTAACAAGTTGGCCATCTCCCACCGAGGCAGGGTGACCCAAAAAGAAAGAAAATCCCCAAAAAAGAAAATACTTTAATCATCATTAAACACTTTCACCTCACTCACACATAATCACTGTTTTTGCAGAGGTGCTCAGAACACAACAGTTTAGAAGCATATACGTATAAAGATACACGACATATCCCTCCAAACTGCTAATATCCCAAACCCCTCCTTTAGAGTGCAGGCATTGTACTTCCCATTTCCAGGACTCAAGTCCAGGTTTATGTGGAGTCAAAAAATGTTATCTATGGAGGCAAAGAAGGGAATATATGAAAGTATAGTAGTACCAACACTCTTATATGGGTGTGAAGCTTGGGTTGTTAATGCAGCAGCGAGGAGGCGGTTGGAGCCAGTGGAGATGTCCTGTCTAAGGGCAATGTGTGGTGTAAATATTATGCAGAAAATTAAGAGTGTGGAAATTAGGAGAAGATGTGGAGTTAATAAAAGTATTAGTCAGAGGGCTGAAGAGGGGTTGTTGAGGTGGTTTGGTCATTTAGAGAGAATGGATCGAAGTAGAATGACATGGAGAGCATTTAAATATGTAGGAGAAGGAAGGCGAGGTAGGGGTCATCCTTGAAAAGGTTGGAAGGAAAGGGTAAGGGAGGTTTTGTGGCCGAGGGGCTTGGACTTCCAGCAGGCGTGCATGAGCGTGTAAGATAGGAGTGAATGGAGACGAATGGTATTTGGGACCTGACGATCTGTTGGAGTTTGAGCAGGGTAATATTTAGTGAAGGGATTCAGGGAAACCGATTATTTTTATATAGCTGGACTCGAGTCCTGGAAATGGGAAATATAATGCCTGCACTCTAAAGGAGGGGTTTTGGGATATTAGCAGTTTGGAGGGATATGTTGTGTATCTTTATACGTATATGCTTCTAAGCTGTTGTGTTCTGAGCACCTCTGCAAAAACAGTGATTGTGTGAGTGAGATGAAAGTGTTGAATGATGATGAAAGTATTTTCTTTTTTGGGGATTATCTTTTTTTTTTTGGGTCACCCTGCCTCGGTGGGAGACAGCCGACTTGTTGGAAAAAAAGAAATGATGTACTACATATAATAATTATAATAATAGATGGCTTCAAAAGGCCATCAAAAGATGGCAGTGTTTACCACAACAAAGAGGGAGTGGTTGTGGCTGCCTCCACCTGTTACATAATGACACATTTTATTCATTCTACAGTATATATCATGTTTCTATGTTATTTATATTGTTTGTCATATTATATGAACTGTGATATATAAATAAGTCATATAGATGATATTAGCGAAATTATTGAAGTACAGAATTCCACTGGAACGGATTAATTGCATTTCAATTAATTTAAATGAGGAAAATTTACTCTGCAAACGAGCAAATCCAGTTGCGAGCAAGGTCATGGAACGGATTAAATTCGCAAGTAGAGGTTCCACTGTATTATGATCAGACTTTATTCATATGATAAAAGAAAGGACTTAATTAAATCATCAATTACAATGAAAAATGGAGTGTTCATCAACAAGTGTCTAATGAGAAGACGTCAAAACCTTCTCTTCAGGTTGAGAAAACTTAAACAGGAAAACAAAATACATCAGTGTTTTACTCGAGATGGGAAAATACTAGTTAGGAAAACATCAACAGGACAACAATATACCATCTCAAATGAATCGTGATTTCTCTACCTTCCTTAGAAAAGCTGACATTTCTGTAACAGATTAGATAAGTGTCCTTAACACACACATACGTGTGGTGCATATAGTGTACGTTACTGTTACATTATACTTCGACTTCAACATCAACCTTGGCTTACTAGATGATCAGCCTGTAACTGATTTCATCAACAATATGAACAACACACTTCTCATACCAACAATAACTAAACCAACCAGGCTCACTGAGACAAGTGCAACCATAATAGACCACATATGGGCCAATATACTAGCCCCCCTTAAATCAGGGATAATCACAGATAGCACTACAGACCACTACCCTACCTTCCTCCTGACAAACATTAATAAACCACCACTTGAATACAACAAAGTCTCATTTAGACTCCATGACGAGGCCTCAATAAGGAAGTTCACAACTGACCTAGAGATTGTTGACTGGCCTACAGAATTCTCCAAGGCCAATGGTATTGATGACTGGACAGACATTTTTCTTAACAAATTACTTAGACTATACAACAAACATTGTCCTATAAAAACGAAACAGATCACAAACAAATGGCTTGGTTGCCCATGGCTAACCAGCACCATTCTGAAATCCATTGACAAGAAACACCAATATGAAAAGCAATATAGACAGGGCTTAATACACAAAAATATTCTTAAACACTATTCATCAGTTCTCACCAAAGTAATAAAGAAAGCCAAACAACTATACTACTCCATTAGATTCACAGACACTAGAGGAGATATAAAAAAGACCTGGAAAACACTCTCTCAGATTCTAGGGACCCACAAACTTGAAAAAAACAAGAATATTGTCCTAACTAAACCTAATGAAACACCACTACATCCCACTGACACAGCTAACAAGATAAACGACTTCTTCTCAACCATAGGATCTAATCTCGCCAATAAAATCCCACATACTAATGCCCATGCCGGGGACTACCTAGATGGGAATTTCCCAAATTCCTTCTATCTTGCACCAACTGAGCCCTCGGAAGTCACCGAGATTATAAAGTCACTTAAAAACAACTCAGGGAATCTGTCTAATGTCCCACCATTACTGTACAAGCGAGCGGCCCATATCCTTTCGCATGCTATTTCATTACTTTTTAACAAGTCACTAGAAACTAGCACCTTCCCGAAACTACTCAAGATGGCAAGGGTTACACCGATACATAAAGGTGGTGACCCTACAGACTTAAACAACTATAGGCCAATATCAAACTTACCATTGCTATCCAAAATCTTTGAGAAACTCATGCACAGGAGACTATATTCATTTATAACAGCACAAAACATACTCAACCCCTGCCAATTTGGATTTAGGAAAAATAAAAGCACTAATGATGCAATCATAAAAATGCTAGATCTGCTTTACACAGCATTGGAAAATAAGGAATATCCACTAGGAATTTTTATTGACCTAAGAAAAGCTTTTGACACAGTAGACCACGACATCCTACTCCACAAACTTGACCATTACGGTATAAGAGGCCATGCGCTTGCTTATTTCAAATCTTACCTTACTAATAGGTATCAGTATGTTACCATTAAAGACACAGCATCAACAACACGGCCACTTGATACTGGAGTTCTGCAGGGAAGTGTCCTTGGTCCCCTGCTCTTCCTCGTATACATCAATGATCTTCCAAACGTATCCCAACACCTGAAACCCATTCTCTTTGCTGACGACACGACTTATGTCATCTCTCACCCTAATCTTGCCACCCTCAACACCATTGTTAATGAGGAGCTGATCAAAATATCGACTTGGATGACAGCCAATAAACTTACGCTTAACACTGACAAAACCTACTATATTATGTTTGGTAGCAGAGCAGGAGATGCACAAATTAACATTAAGATCGACAACACTCTAATTACCAGACATAATGAGGGCAAATTCCTAGGCCTATACCTTGACAACAACCTGAATTTCAGCACCCATATCCAACACATAACCAAAAAAGTATCCAAAACAGTTGGGATCCTCTCCAAGATACGATACTACGTGCCGCAAAATGCCCTTCTCACACTATACCACTCACTTATTTATCCATACCTCACCTATGCTATTTGTGCTTGAGGATCAACTGCAGCAACACACCTAAAGCCAATAATAACCCAACAAATTGCCGCAGTAAGAATAATCACTAAATCCCATCCCTGGCAACACACCCCCCACTCTTCATAGATCTAAACTTACTCCCTGTTCAGTACATCCACACTTACTACTGTGCAATCTACATCTACAGGACCTTAAACTCCAATATCAACCTTGACCTAAAACGCTTTCTTGATAGTTGTGACAGAACCCACAGGCATAACACCAGACACAAACATCTCTACGACATTCCCCATGTCCGACTAAACCTTTGCAAAAATTCAATGTATGTCAAAGGCCCTAAAATCTGGAACACCCTACCTGAGAACTCTAGAACTGCAGACACATTCATCACCTTCAAAACTACCATCAGAAAACATCTTATCTCCCTGATAAACCCCATCAACTAACTACACGAATACCACCTGGTGGTTCACACTTACACTCACCCATTTGACCATAAACAGAAATATTAATCTCAATCTTAAAATAATGAATCCTATGATACTCCAATACTGAAACTATGTACTGTGCCAAAACAAAAGTATTCACGTTGCTAAACTCACAAACTAGTATTTAGTCACTTAGCCATAATACCAACTTACCTCATAATTTGTAATATTTTAAAATAAAGAGTTAAACTAAGTCTGCCCGAAATGCCTAGCCATGCTAGGCGTTCTAGTGGTACACTCTGTAATCATTATTTAACTACATGTAAACCACACAACAACAAAATTCTGTAAATTCAACATTGTAATCTTTATAGAGAATAAACTTTGAATTGAATTGAATTATTGTGCATTTTTATTTTTTTACTAGCTAATATCAGCTACATCAGATACTTTTTACTTCTTTTTAATTGCTATTAATTGCTCATAATTTTGTGTTGCAAGTCAAATCTTACTCCTAAATTAATGTTATTCATGGTTGCTACCTGTCCATTTAATTTTGTTTACCACTACTTATTTTAGTCCCTTTTATATTGTGTGAGCAATTAGTGTATATTCCAGTTACATTATTGTGTGATTCCCAAAACTGTCTTTTGCTAGCTAGTACCAACTACCTCATATTTTTTTTACCTTTTATAGTACAATTAATTGCTCAACTTATTATATATTACAAGTCAGATCTTACTCCCAAATTAATGTTATATCATAGTGATTATCTGTCCATTTAACTTTGTTTACCATTACTTAATTTAGTCCCTCATATATTTTCTCCATTGTTTTAGCTTGAAATAACTACCTTAGTTCATATATTCACAATTGTTAAAATAATCAAGGTGCTATTCTCAGGTGCTAAAGTGTAATAAGTTCATTATTTTGCCATTATATTCCCAAGCTCCTTTATTTGATTACCACTTTATTTGTTCACCACAACTTATATTAGTCCCTTTTATATTGTCTCCTTTATTTTAATTTTAAAGAACTACCTACTATTATATTCCCAAGCTCCTTTATTTGATCACCACTTTATTTGTTCACCACAAATTATTTTAGTCATTTTTATATTGTCTCCTTTATTTTAGCTTTCAAGAACTACCTTAGTTCATATATTTACATATGTTAAAATAATTCGGGTACTATTTTTTAGCCTTAGAATATTTACTTTGTCTTAATTCTAATTGTAGATTCACTATAAATCTTATGATTACAAGCATTGATCCTGATACCAACCTCGTATTGAATGACTTAAATGAATCAAACAGTAACTGTAATTACTACACAGCAGAACAATCAAAGGCACTTCTCAGAGCCAAGAACAACATAACTGTCTTTAACTGCAATATCAGATCTTTAAGCAAACATTACGATGGCCTCATAGCATTACTAAATTCCCTGCATGCCAGTATGTCCATCATTACTCTCAAAGAAACCTGGCTAGAGCCTGATACTACAGATGTCTGTCATTCCTGGTTACACAGCCATTCACAACTGTAGGCCAGATCAACAAGGGGGTGGCACAACTATATACTACTCAGACCATCTAGAATGTATCAATAATACATGCACAAGGGATGAACATGGGGAATATATAATAGCAAAATTCAAATCCAATACCTACAGAAACCTCTCACAGTGATAAACATCTACAGAGTACCACAGTCAAACATTAGCCAATTTAATGAATACCTAGGAAGTACATATGATAACTGATGCACACATGAATAAAGATCACTTACTACTCTCAGGTGACTGCAAGTCCATGATGCACACGTTACTGAATTCACAAACACTATGAGTAACAGTAACAAAACCTACAAGAATTACAGAGACTAGTGCTTCTCTACTAGACCACATCTGGACCAACACCATATCCCCTTTAACCCTTTCAGGGTCTGTGCCATAGATCTAAGGCTTTACGTTCAGGGTCCAAACCGTAGATCTACGCCAAAATTCTAGCAGCGTCAAATTTAGCGCAAAGAGGCTGGTAGGCCTACATGTGAGAGAACAGGTCTGCATGGTGTGTGCGCGCTGTAAACAAAAATTCTAGGCGCCCGCATAGCATTGTGGGAACGCCGGCTCAGTTACCTTTGTTCACCATGCCTTGTTGCAAGGCAACTCTCACTCCAAGGAAAATTGGGACTCTCCTCTTCCTATCTGATAGTTCTGACTCTGATGGAAGTGGAAATGAAGATGAATTCTTTGGCTTTGATCAGTTAGTGACCGAAAGGAATGACCAGGATATCGATAATAGTGCAGAAAACCCTGACAATCCTCAGCCTTCTACCTCTGGTGTGGGCACTCCTCAGTCACGGTCAGTTGTACCTCATCGCAAGAGAAAACTATTATTTTCGCGTGGCCAGGCCTCTGACTTCAGTAATGATGATGATAGTGACATGGATTGTGATGTTATTGCTCTTGACGATCATTCGAATAATGATAGTGAGGAGACATATTCACCAGTGAAGCGTTGGTATATACGCCACCACATGCGCTCGAGTAGTGTTCCCTATGCAGTGCCCAGGGGATGGAGTACATCCTGGAGTACATCCCATGGCCCTACACTAGGAATAGAGAGTGAAAGTGAGGATGATGTGGCTACACTTGGCATGGATAGACCACAGGCATCAGTAGGTGGTGGTAGTGGTGATGGTAGTGCCACAGCCATGAAATGACTCGCCAGCCCAGGCTGGGACCCACGCTGCTGACTCAGTTCAAGGACAAAGCAGAGCATCAGCCATCAGCCCACCACAACCACAACTTCCAGCACAACCAGCCTATGATGTCCAGTATCCACCAGCAAACCATATCTGGGATTAGCAGCAAAATCCCAATTTTGTTCCCAAGCCCCACCAGTTTGATGACTCTCCAAGTGGAATTCTACCTACTTGTCCCCTTGGAACCACTGCCAATGAACTGGAAATTTTTGAACTATTCTTTGACCAGCCATTGATGGAAACCACAGTCAAGACTACACCGGTGGAAAGAGACAACTGTTGCAGAAATGTATTTGCTTTTTGCAACAATAATGCTTATGCCTCATGTCTACAAGCATAATATAAAAGCATGCTGGTCCACAGATCGGCTAATTTCTACCCCGGTCTTCAGTGAAATCATCCCAGTGAACAGGTTTATCTTACCGTTACATATGTTGCACTTCTCTGACAAAACCAGGCCTGACAGAAGTGACAGGTTATACAAGATTTGAAATGCTTTTATGTATCTCAAGCAAAAGTTCAACATGTACTTTTATCCATTCAAGAATCTTGTACTTGATGAATCTTTGATTTTGTTCAAAGGCAGACTGTCATTCAAACAGTATATACCGAGCAAGAGGAAACGCTTTGGTATAAAACTGTTTGTCCTCTGTGACTGTGACAGTGGCCTGGTATTGGATATTGTTGTATACACAGGAAGTAAAACATTGAAAGATACCAGGATGTTACTGGGTATCTCAGGTGACGTAGTGAGAAGCATGATGGTACCTTATCTTGGTAAGGGGCATACATTATATACTGATAACTGGTACAAAAGTCCTTTACTCAGTGATTTCTTGCAAGTGAACAAGACAGATGTGTGTGGCACAGTGCATTCTAATCATAAACATATGCCCAGGTTCAACGCAGGCACTCGTGGTGATGAGGTGCAGGTGTTTACTGCCAATGACATCATGGCATTACAGTGGCATGACAAACGAGATGTTACATTATTGACAACCGTTCACCGTAACGAAATGCAAGACAGTGGCAAAGTTGATAGGATGACTAATGAACATATTCGAAAACCAGTGACAGTGATTGTTTATACACGAAACATGCACTTGGTTGACAAATGTGATATGCAGATTGGATTTGTTGATTGTGTTCGTAAGAGTTACAAGTGGTATATGAAACTTTTCTTCCATCTCATAGACATTTCAATGCTCAATGCATATAATGTGTACCAAGTGAAGACTGGCAACAGACCACTGTATGGTGAATTTTGTTTGTCTGTTGTCAGACAACTCATAATGAAATACCAGGTAACAACACCTGCTATACAAAACCGTCCTCGAACTCCTCAGGATATACCCAAGCGTTTGAGGAGGGAAGGTGATTACTTCATAATACAGCTTCCTGCAACTAAGAAGAAATTTGCTCAGAAGAGATGTGTTGTCTGTGCACAAACAAAACGACGGCAACAAAGACGCAAAGACACTCGGTTTGTGTGCAAGGAATGTAAGGTACCTCTGTGCATGGTGCCTTGTTTCAAGGAGTTCCACAAGCTGCAGCAGTTCTAAAAACATGTCCAGTGATTGTACATATGTAAATATATGATAGAACATTAGTATTATACAAGATTTGTGCATGTTTATTGTCATAAACAAAAGTGTTAAACAGTATTATGATAATAACTTTAGTGCCGTAATTGTGTTCAATACAGTGAGTTTATATATGTACATTATATACAGTATTGGTCTCACAGGCCCCAAATGTTAGTAGGAAAAGAAAAAAAATTAGAAAAGAAAAGAAGAAACTAAAAAAACGTAAAATAAAGTAATGCGCGTATGTGGAAATCGTCGATGTTGCCGCCACCCGGTCATTTTGGGTCAACTTCTCGCCACTGTATCTCGGCAAGTACTGATCAGAAATTTTTTGTTTTTGTTTTATTACCTTCACAAAAATATATTCTTTAATTCTAAGTAAGAATTTTTTTTGTTTTTGTTTTTTTTCCCTCAAAATGTCTTGGACACTGGGGTACCCCTTCTGATTTTGGCCTTGGACCCTGAAAGGATTAAAATCAGGCATAATCACAGGTAATACCACAGACCACTACCCTACCTTCCTCATAACTAATGTTTGCAAATTACCCCAAAACACTACTAAAGTCACTTTTAGACTTCACAACGAGGCAGCCATTAACCCATAAATGGTCCAAGCAGATCTTCGTTCACATGTGTAGTGCTACAAAAGTAGATCTACATTTTTTTTCCACATTTTCAAATATAACAAAAAAAAAAGTAGATCAAAGTTTTTTTACACATTTTCAAATGTAAAAAAAACAAAAAGAAGATCTACTTTTTTTACATACTTTCAAATGTTGAAAAAACGTATATATACGTTTGGACTGTTTACGGGTTAATAACTTCACAACAGCAATGACAAACATTGACTGGCACACTGAGCTAGAAATCTATACAGATATTGACGAATGTATTAATAATTTTCTAAAAAAGACCCAGTACCTCTATAACAAGCACTGCCCTAAAAAACTAAACAGATGACAGCTAAGAGACTGAACAGTCCCTGGCTAGCACCCAGCATCCTCAAATCCATTATTACAAAGCACCTATATGAAAAACAGTACGGAATGGGTCACATAACCAGAGACCAAATAAAACGTTACTCGTCAGTCCTAACCAGCCTGATAAGGGCTAAAAAATTGTATTATGAGAACAGATTATCCAACTTAAAAGGTGATATAAAAAAGACCTGGAAAACCCTATCAGAAATTCTAGGAACAAAAAAGATATCATGAAATAGTGCAATTGAACTAACAAAACCAGATGAACCCCAACTCCCACCAACTGAAACAGCAAACAGACTCAATGATTTCTTCTCCACCATAGGAAAAAATCTTGCCAATAAAATCCCAAGCTCAAATACCCCACCTAGTGACTACCTCACTGGCAACTACCCGAACACACTGTTCCTAGCTACGACTAACCCAACAGAAGTCTTCCTTATTATCAACACACTAAAAAACAAGACAGGAGATTTAAATACCTTACCACCCTTTATATACAAAAAAGCGTCGCAAGTGCTGTCACCAATCATTGCAACACTCTTTAACAAATCCATCGAATCCTCTACCTTCCCTACAGTTCTCAAAATAGCGAAGGTCACCCTGATCCATAAAGGAGGAGACCAAACAGACTTGAATAACTATAGGCCAATATCCAGCTTAAACCCTCTCTCTAAAATCTTCGAAAAATTAATTCGTAAGCGAATCTACTCCTACCTCATCTCCCAGAACATACTCAACCCCTGTCAGTTTGGGTTCAGGCCTAATAAAAATACGAATGATGTTATTATACAAATGCTAGAACAAATATACACTGCACTAGAGAAAAAAGAAGTCCCACTGGGGATCTTCATTGATTTACGTAAAGCTTTTGATACAGTTGACCATGATTTGCTCCACATAAAATTGTCGCACTATGGTATAAGAGGGCACTCCCTCAACTACCTAAAGTCATACCTCAGCAACAGAAGCCAATATGTGTACACAAATGGAGCAAACTCTTCCGCACGGCCAATTACAGTTGGTGTCCTTGGCCCTCTTCTCTTTCTCGTTTACATAAATGACCTACCAAATGCATCGCAACTACTCGAACCCACACTATTTGCAGACGACACTACATACGTCTTCTCTCACCCAAGCCCAGTCATGCTAGCCAATACTGTGAATACCGAATTACAGAAAATATCTACCTGGATGATGACTAACAAACTTACTCACAATATTGACAAAACCTACTTCATTCAGTTTGGAAACAGAGCTACAGATGTCCCTCTTAACATAGTGATAAACGGATCTCCTATCACAAAGCTCACAGAGGGAAAATTCTTAAGAATCCACCTTGATAATAGACTCAAATTTCAAACACATGTACAACAAATTTCCAAGACCGTAGGCATACTATCGAAGATACAGTACAGTGGACCCACGCATACCATTGGCATCACATAACGATTAATCCGCATACCGCTTGCTTTAATCACAAAAATTTTGCCTCGCATACCGCTTAAAAACCCGCTCACCGATGTTCGTCCGAGACGCGTCCAATGTGCGCCTTAGCCAGCCTCACATGTTCCGCCGGTGGCATTGTTTACCAGCCAGCCTCCGCGGTAGCATCCAAGCATACAATCGTAACATTTCGTATTATTACAGTGTTTTTGGTGATTTTATCTGGAAAATAAGTGACCATGGGCCCCAAGAAAGCTTCTAGTGCCAACCCTGTGGTAAAAAGGGTGAGAAATATTATCGAAATACTGTGGTACCATGGTCAACTGCTGACGCTGCTGCTGCTGTAGCACTGTCAGCTGCTGCTGCTGCTGCTGTATCATCGTCTGCTGCTGCTGTAGCATCGTCTGCTGCTGCTGTAGCACTGTCAGCTGCTGCTGCTGCTGTAGCATCGTCTGCTGCTGCTGCTGTAGCATCATCTGCTGCTGCTGTAGCATCATCTGCTGCTGCTGTAGCATCGTCTGCTGCTGCTGCTGCTGTAGCATCATCTGCTGCTGATGTAGCATCGTCTGCTGCTGCTGTAGCATCGTCTGCTGCTGCTGTAGCATCGTCTGCTGCTGCTGTATACTGGCAGCTACTGCTGCTGCTGCTGTAGCACCGTTGTTGGTGTGGCTTATTGAGAATACCAAGAAACAATTAACCCCAGAGGATTTGCCACCCAGGATAACCCAAAAAAGTCAATGTCATCGAAGACTGTCTAACTTATTTCCATTGGGGTCCTTAATCTTGTCTCCCAGGATGCAACCCACACCAGTCGACTAACACCCAGGTGAACAGGGAAAAATGCCTGGAACTAGTGCTCATATTGGTGAATTTAAAGCCAGCAAAGGTTGGTTTGAGAGATTTAAGAATCGTAGTGACATACACAGTGTGATAAGGCATGTTCTGGAAGAAAATACCAAACAGGACCTACAGTACTCAGGAGGAAAAGGCACTCCCAGGACAGTGTCTCATCAGTCATTGCTGCATCTTCAATAAAGGTAAGTGTCATTTATTCTTCATTTAGTAGAGTAGTACATGCACAATATATACTGTGCATGTACTACTCTACTATTGTGCATGTATCCTTCTCTTTGTGTGTAGGGAAATGTATATTTCACGTGGTAAAATTTTTTTTTTCATACTTTTGGGTGTCTTGCACGGATTAATTTGATTTCCATTATTTCTTATGGGGAAAATTCATTCGCATACCGATTATTTCGCATACCAATGAGCCCTCTTGCATGGATTAAAATCGGTATGCGGGGGTCCACTGTACTATGTTCCACAGTCAGCCCTCCTGGCCCTATGTCACTCACTTATTTACCCCTATCTCACCTATGGAATTTGTGCAAGGGGGCTCAACAACAATAAACCATTTCAGACCATTAATTACCCAACAAAAGGCTGCAGTCAGAATAATGATAAATTCCCACTACAGGCAGCACACTCCACCAATATCCAAAACTCTAAACTTACTCACCGTACAAAACATCCATACTTATTATTGTATCTACTACGTACATAGAACACACAACTTGGATATAAACTCTCCCCTCAAACATTTCCTTACCAACCTCAACAGAACACATGACCATAACACAAGGCACAGATCACTCTTTGATGTTCCTCGTGTCCATCTCACACTATGCAGAAACTCAATGCACATAAAAGGCCCAAAAATCTGGAATTCATTACCTGTGAATATAAAAGAAACACTGTCTGTTTATAAATTCAAGTCTCTTCTTAAAAATCACTTATTCACCCACAACTAAATAAATACTGAATAATTGTATCTCTAAATGTTTAACCTGTGACCTTATCAAACTTTTTTTTTTTAATTACATTACCTAACAGAATACTCCATTCTACTGAATGAACAGCAACTCGGTAAATGACCATATGACCTGTCTTTGAAATACTCATTTGTGCTTAATTGTTATTTGTTTACTATAATTTTTACCACTGAATATATCATTGCTTAGTTAATCTTCAGTTAATTTTAAGCCTGCCCATAATGCTCTGCATACAAGGGGCTTTTGGCATGTTACACTTAACCACTGTATTTCTTTGTACTTTTATGTATCATGTCCAAATTAATAATAAATAAAAGGAAATTAAATGGTATTAGATGATAATATGATGGTTCAAGACAAATATAGTTTAATGGAACCATTACTGATGACATTTTGCTCATGTAAAGTCTTGATAATGCCTACTATGTGAGCAAAATATCATCAATAAAGATTTCATTAAACTTTATTTTATGTCATTAGCACACAGAGTAAGCCTTTGTTTAGACAGTGCTTTGCTCTAGATAGAACTTGAAAACATCATCCTGGTTGAATAAGTTTCCCTTACTCCATGTGTGGAATAAGTTTCCTCTTACTAAATGTGTGGAATGAGTTTCCTCTTACTAAATCTGTGGAATGAGTTTCCTCTTACTAAATGTGTGGAATGAGTTTTCTTACTGAATGTGTGGAATAAGTTTCCTTTTACTAAATGTGTGGAATGAGCTTCCTCTTATTAAATGTGTGGAATGAATTTCCTCTTACTAAATGTGTGAAATGAGCTTCCTCTTATTAAATGTGTGGAATGAGTTTCCTCTTACTCTGTGTATTGAATGAGTTTCCTCTTACTCTGTGTATTGAATGAGTTTCCTCTTACTCTGTGTATTGAATGAGTTTCCTCTTACTCTGTGTATTGAATGAGTTTCCTCTTACTCTGTGTATTGAATGAGTTTCCTCTTACTCTGTGTATTGAATGAGTTTCCTCTTACTCCAAGTGTTGAATGAGCTTTCCTTATTCCACATATTGAACAGGATATTCTCTTTCTTGCTGTAAATAGAATGTGTTGCGACGTAACGCCACCAAGCTGCTGCTCAGCAAAGAAGACAACAAACCCACTTTGCAAGGCTGGCTTACAAAAGTCAAACACGGACATGCACGACGATGCTGGTGTGTTCTCATTGGAAAAATGTTCATATACTTCAAGAGTCCTAATGACCAGGTAAGATTTTTCATCATTGTACATTATTAAGCTGATTTTATAAAAAAATTACCTATAGAAATTACATACATATAACTTTTGTTTTTAATTTATTTCACTCTTGTTATAATGTACTGCATTAATTTAATTTGGATTAATATTGATGTAGTTAAGAGTACACTGATGTAAAGTCTATTTCTTTTCATATTATATTTGCACAATACTGATTACATTCATGTAATATATAGTATTTTAGCCATTAGAAACTTTTTCAGTGACTACCATTATGCAGAATTCTGTTTTAAGTATTTAATTTGTTTATATATGCATGATATTTCATAATTCTGGAACAATTTCCAATCAGAATCCCATTAGTCAAATCAACATGCGGGATGCTCGGGTGGAAGAAGTAGAAAAGGTGTCCGATTCAGAGGGGGAAGAAGCAGCCGAGGATGACACTCCACGGGAAGACCTAACGATTGGCATTTTTCCCTCACATCAAGGTCCAACCTACCTCATCATGCCAAACAAGCAGGAGAAGGTAATATACACAATATAATAATCATTACCATGATCTACCTCCTCAGACACCTTAGTGAAAAAAAGTTAGTAAATTCGTAAGACTGGAACGCCCCTTTTTAAAACCGTGTTGAGGTTCATTAATCAAGCTATTGATTCCATAAATTTTCCCACTATGGAGGTAAGGGTTATTAGTTTATAGTTCGAAGCTAAGGACCTGTCACCTGCCTTGTAAATAGGTGTTACATTTGCCATTTTGCACTTATCAGGCACTATGCCAGTTTATATAACTTGTTGGCTGTCTCCCACCAAGGCAGGGTGACCCAAAAAGAAAGAAAAATCCAAAAAGAAAGAAAAAACTTTCATCATTATTCAACACTTTCACCATCACTCATACATAATCACCTCATTAAGGAATCGTTTTAGACTCTGTATACCACATACGTCAGGCCCATATTGGAGTATGCAGCACCAGTTTGGAATCCACACCTGGTCAAGCACATCAAGAAATTAGAAAAAGTGCAAAGGTTTGCAACAAGACTAGCCCCAGAGCTAAGAGGATTGACCTATGAAGAAAGATTTAGGGAAAAGCGGCCTGATGACACTGGAGGACAGGAGGGTCAGGGGAGACGTGATAACGACATATAAAATACTGCGAGGAATTGACAAGGTGAACAAAGACAGGATGTTCCAGAGATGGGACACAGAAACAAGGGGTCACAATTGGAAGTTGAAGACTTCTACAAGTCAAAGGGATGTTAGGAAGTATTTCTTCAGTCAGAGTTGTCAGGATGTTGAATAGCCTAGAAAGCAACGTAGTGGAGGCGGGAACCATACATAGTTTTAAGACGAGGTTTGATAAAGCTCATGGAGGAGGAAGAGAGAGGACCTAGTAGCAAACAGTGAAGAGGCAGGGTCAGGAGCTGTGGCTCAGCCCCTGGAACCACAAATAGGTGAGTACTGTCTTTTTTCAGTGGCACTCAGATATGACAGTTTAGACGTCCCTCAAAACTGCCAATATCCTAAACCCTTCCTTTAAACCTTTCAGGGTCCAAGGCCAAAATCTGAAGTGATGCACCAGTGTCCAAGAATTTAAAAAAAAAAAAATTGTTATTTTTTCTTATGAAATGGTAGAGAATCTTTTTGTGAATGTAATAAAACAAAACGTACGAAATTTGATGGAAAACTGACGAAATTATGCTCTCGTGAATTTTGATGTGTCAGCGATATTTACGAATCGGCGATTTTGCCGACTTTGACTCCCATTTTAGGCCAATTACATTATTCCAATCGTCCAAATTCTAAGCTATTTCACTAGTATTACTTCTATTCTATCGATTGAGCACAAGAAATCGCCAAGTCAACTGTTTCAACTACAAAATAAAGTGACCGGAAATTGGTAATTTGGCCAATTTAACACAAAGTTCAAAATATTCCAATTTCAAAATAGGGTCCAGAATAAACAATGTAGGTATTCCTGGCACTAAACTAACATTAACTCTGTTCATTAGTTACGTTTTGAGGCTTTACAAATAAATTCCGTTTTGATTTTTTATTCACATAATGAATTTTTATTCACACCAAAAAATAGAAGATTTACTGTTATGCAATATTGTAATAATTGTATAAATATCATCACCACATTTGTGAATGTATATTAGACCCACCAGCTGGCGTGTATTAGACGTGTGAGGTCGTTTGTTTACTCTTGAACATCGGCAAAAATTTAACATTTCCGCCACTTTGAGCTCAGTTTCAAGCCATTTCCAGTGCTAACACCAATCAAAATTATCTCTATTTCTGTAATATGTCTTCCATTCTATCAAATGAGACCAAGAAATCACAAATACAACTATAAAAAACATACGAAAAAACACTGCAAAGTCGCTGTTTTAATCGAAAATCATGGTCTCAGTTTTTTTTCTCTCATTATACACAGTGTGCTGCAGGATTTGTTTTATGTGGTGCACACATACCACATAGATGTATTCTCTCATATCTAGGCCCAAATTTACCACTCACAGTTTATCAGAGTGAGCTGAGCTCATGACGTAGATCTACGGTTTGGACCCTGAACGTAAAGCCGTAGATCTACGGGACGGACCCTGAAAGGGTTAAAGTGCAGGTATTGTACTTCCCATTTCCAGGTCTCAAGTCCAGCTAACCAGTTTCTATGAATCCCTTCATAAAATATTACCCTGCTCACACTCCAACAACTTGTCCTGTCCCAAAAACCATTCGTCTCCATTCACTCCTATCTAACACATTCACACACACTTGCTGGAAGTCCAAGCCTCTCACCCACAAGACTTCCTTTACCTCCTCCCTCCCACCTTTTCAGGGATGATCCCTACCCCGCCTTCCTTCCCCAATAGATTTATATGCTCTCCAAGTCATTCTACTTTGTTTGATTTTCTCTAAATGACCAAACCACTTTAACCCTTTGACTGTTTTGGTCGTATATATACGTCTTACGAGCCAGTGTTTTGGACGTATATATACTCAATAATTCTAGTGGCTTGAAATCAAACAGGAGAAAGCTGGTAAGCCCACATGTAAGAGAATGGGTCTGTGTGGTCAGTGTGCACCATATAAAAAAAATCCTGCAGCACGCAGTGCATAATGAGAAAAAAAAAATGACCGTTTTTTTGGATTAAAACAGCGACTTTGAGGTGTATTTTTGTATAGTATTTATCATTGTTTTCTGGTTTTCATGGTCTCGTATGATAAAACGGGAAACATATTACAGAAACAGAGGTGATTTTGATTAGTTTCACGATGAGAAAGACCTTGAAATTGAGCTCAAAGTAGCAGAAATGTTCAATTTTTACCATGTTCAAGAGTAAGCAAATCACACCAAACTTCCAATACACGTCAACTGGGGAGTCTAATATTCTTTCACTAGTGCACTGATATTATTTATACCATTTTTACTATAATGCAGTAGTTTGTATAAGAGTAAATCTTCTATTTTTTGTATGAATAAAAAATCCAAATAGCATTAGTAATATAAGAGGGGCCTAGAGACGTGACTAATAAACAGAAGATGTGTTATTTTAGTGCCAAGAATGTCTGCATTAAATCTGGAGTATCTGAGAGAGTTAGAGCTAAGGAAGGGGTAGCGGTAATGTTGAAGGATCAATTATGGAAGGAGAAAAGAGAATATGAATGTGTAAATTCAAGAATTATGTGGATTAAAGTGAAGGTTGGATGCGAAAAGTGGGTCATAATAAGCGTGTATGCACCTGGAGAAGAGAGGATTGTAGAGGGGAGAGAGAGATTCTGGGAGATGTTAAGTGAATGTATAGGAACCTTTGAACCAAGTAAGAGAGTAATTGTGGTAGGGGACCTGAATGCTGAAGTAGGAGAAACTTTTAGAGAGGGTGTGGTAGGTAAGTTTGGGGTGCCAGGTGTAAATGATAATGGGAGCCCTTTGATTGAACTTTGTATAGAAAGGGGTTTAGTTATAGGTAATACATACTTTAAGAAAAAGAGGATAGATAAGTATACAAGATATGATGTAGGGCGAAATGACAGTAGTTTGTTGGATTATGTATTGGTAGATAAAAGACTGTTGAGTAGACTTTAGGATGTACATGTTTATAGAGGGGGCCACAGATATATCAGATCACTTTTTAGTTGTAGCTACACTGAGAGTAAAAGGTAGATGGGATACAAGGGGATTAGAAGCATCAGGGAAGAGAGAGGTGAAGGTTTATAAACTAAAAGAGGAGGCAGTTAGGGTAAGATATAAACAGCAATTGGAGGATAGATGGGCTAATGAGAGCATAGGCAATGAGGTTGAAGAGGTATGGGGTAGGTTTAAAAATGTAGTGTTAGTGTTCAGCAGAGGTTTGTGGTTACAGGAAAGTGGGTGCGGGAGGGAAGAGGAGCGATTGGTGGAATGATGATGTAAAGAGAGTAGTAAGGGAGAAAAAGTTAGCATATGAGAAGTTTTTACAAAGTAGAAGCGATGGAAGGAGGGAAGAGTATATGGAGAAAAAGAGAGAGGTTAAGAGAGTGGTGAAGCAATGTAAAAAGAGAGCAAATGAGAGAGTGGGTGAGATGTTATCAACAAATTTTGTTGAAAATAAGAAAAAGTTTTGGAGTGAGATTAACAAGTTAAGGAAGCCTAGAGAACAAATGGATTTGTCAGTTAAAAATAGGAGAGGAGAGTTATTAAATGGAGAGTTAGAGGTATTGGGAAGATGGAGGGAATATTTTGAGGAATTGTTAAATGTTGATGAAGATAGGGAAGCTGTGATTTCGTGTATAGGGCAAGGAGGAATAACATCTTGTAGGAGTGAGGAAGAGCCAGTTGTGAGTGTGGGAGAAGTTCGTGAGGCAGTAGGTAAAATGAAAGGGGGTAAGGCAGCTGGGATTGATGGGATAAAGATAGAAATGTTAAAAGCAGGTGGGGATATAGTTTTGGAGTGGTTGGTGCAATTATTTAATAAATGTATGGAAGAGGGTAAGGTACCTAGGGATTGGCAGAGAGCATGCATAGTTCCTTTATATAATGGCAAAGGGGACAAAAGAGAGTGCAAAAATTATAGGGGGATAAGTCTGTTGAGTATACCTGGTAAAGTGTATGGTAGAGTTATTATTGAAAGAATTAAGAGTAAGATGGAGAATAGGATAGCAGATGAACAAGGAGGCTTTAGGAAAGGTAGGGGGTGTGTGGACCAGGTGTTTACAGTGAAACATACAAGTGAACAGTATTTAGATAAGGCTAAAGAGGTTTTTGTGGCATTTATGGATTTGGAAAAGGCATATGACAAGGTTCTCCATGGGGAAGTGGAACAGAATTCTTCCTCCGTAAGCTATGCGTGTTGTAAGAGGCAACTAAAATGCTGGGAGCAAGGGGCTAGTAACCCCTTCTCCTGTATATATTACTAAATGTAAAAGGAGAAACTTTCATTTTTCCTTTTGGGCCACCCCACCTCGGTGGGATACGGCCGGTTTGTTGAAAGAAGAAGAAGATGATATGACAAGGTGGATAGGAGGGCAATGTGGCAGATGTTGCAGGTGTATGGTGTAGGAGGTAGGTTACTGAAAGCAGTGAAGAGTTTTTACGAGGATAGTGAGGCTCAGGTTAGAGTATGTAGGAAAGAGGGAGATTATTTCCCAGTAAAAGTAGGCCTTAGACAAGGATGTGTGATGTCACCATGGTTGTTTAATATATTTATAGATGGGGTTGTAAGAGAAGTAAATGCGAGGGTCTTGGCAAGAGGCGTGGAGTTAAAAGAGAGTCACACAAAGTGGGAATTGTCACAGTTGCTCTTTGCTGATGACACTGTGCTCTTGGGAGATTCTGAAGAGAAGTTGCAGAGGTTGGTGGATGAATTTGGTAGGGTATGCAAAAGAAGAAAATTAAAAGTGAATACAGGAAAGAGAAAGGTTATGAGGATAACAGAAATTTTAGGTGATGAAAGATTGGATATCAGATTGGAGGGAGAGAGTATGGAGGAGGTGAATGTATTCAGATATTTGGGAGTGGACGTGTCAGCGGATGGGTCTTTGAAAGATGAGGTGAATCATAGAATTGATGAGGGGAAAAGGGTGAGTGGTGCACTTAGGAGTCTGTGGAGACAAAGAACTTTGTCTTTGGAGGCAAAGAGGGGAATGTATGAGAGTATAGTTTTACCAACGCTCTTATGTGGGTGTGAAGCATGGGTGATGAATGTTGCAGCGAGCAGAAAGCTGGAGGCAGTGGAGAAGTCATGTCTGAGGGCAATGTGTGGTGTGAATATAATGCAGAGAATTCATAGTTTAGAAGTTAGGAGGAGGTGCGGGATTACCAAAACTGTTGTCCAGAGGGCTGAGGAAGGGTTGTTGAGGTGGTTCAGACAGGTAGAGAGAATGGAGCAAAACAGAATAATTCAAGAGTGTATCAGTCAGTAGTGGAAGGAAGACGTGGTAGGGGTCGGCCTAGGAAAGGTTGGAGGGAAGGGGTAAAGGAGGTTTTGTTTGCGAGGGGCTTGGACTTCCAGCAGGCATGTGTGAGCATGTTTGATAGGAGTGAATGGAGACAAATGGTTTTTAATACTTGACGTGCTATTGGAGTGTGAGCAAAGTAACACTTATGAAGGGATTCAGGGAAACCGGCAGGCCGGACTTGAGTCATGGAGATGGGAAGTACTACAGTGCCTGCACTCTGAAGGAGGGGTGTTAATGTTGCAGTTTAAAAACTGTAGTGTAAAGCACCCTTCTGGCAAGACAGTGATGGAGTGAATGATGGTGAAAGTTTTTCTTTTTCGGGCCACCCTGCCTTGGTGGGAATCGGCCAGTGTTAACAATAAAATAATATTTTGAAATTGGCATCTTTTTTAATTTGCGTGAAATTGGCCAAATTGCCAATTTCTCACCACTTTATTGGGTAGTTCAGATTGGTAAATGGGCGGTTTCATGTACTCAGTTATTAGAAAAAATGTTGTTCTAAAGAAATAGCTGTGAGTTTGGTCAACTGGAACAATGCAATTGGCCAAAAATGGGGCTCAGTCGGTGAAATCGCCGATGTGTATATGTCGCCAAGGCTGCTAACTTCGCGAGAGCATAATTCCGTGAGTTTTTGACCAAATTTCGTACTTTTGGTGTCATTACCATTGGGAAAAGATTCTCTATCATTTCATGAGAAAAAATATTTTTTTTCTTTTTTCAAAAATTTTTCGACATAGAATGACAGTTTCAGAAAGGGGCTTGCGACAGTCAAAGGGTTAACAGCCCCTCTTCAGCCCTCTGACTAATACTTTTAGTAACCCCACACCTTCTAATTTTCACACTTTGAATTCTCTGCATAATATTTACACCACACATTGCCCTTAGACATGACATTTCCACTGCCTCAAGCCGCCTCCTCGCTGCAGCATTTACAATCCATGCTTCACAATCATATAAGAGTGTTGGTACCAGTATACATGTACTCTCATACTTTCCCTTCTTTACCTCCATTTCAATAATAATAATATTATTATTATTCTTATTATTTTTTTTTTCAACAAACCGGCCGTATCCCACCAAGGCAGGGTGGCCGAAAAAGAAAAACGAAATTTAGCAATTTATACAGGAGAAGGGGTTACTAGGCTCTTGCTCCTGGCATTTTAGTCGCCTCTTACAACACGCATGGCTTACGGAGGAAGAATTATGTTCCACTTCCCCATGGAGATAAGAGGAAATAAACAAGAACAAGAACTAGAAATAAAATAGAAGAAAATCCAGAGGGGATGTGTGTATATATATGCTTGTACATGTATGTGTAGTGTGACCTAAGTGTAAGTAGAAGTAGCAAGACGTACCTGAAATCTTGCATGTTTATGAAAAAAAAAAAAAAATTCACCAGCAATCCTACCATCATGTAAAACAATTACAGGTTTCCGTTTTACACTCACTTGGCAGGACGGTAGTACCTCCCCAGGTGGCTGCTGTCTACCAACCTACTGCCTTATTATTATTATTATTATTTGTTTTCCTCAACAAATCGTCTGTCTCCCATCTAGGTAGGGTGACCCAAAAGGAAAGAAAATCCCCAAAACAAAAATATTTTCGTCATCATTCAGCACTTCACCTCACTCACACATAATCACTGTTTTTGCAGAGGCGCCCAAATACAACAGTTTAGAAGCATATACAGTGGACCCCCGGTTAACGATATTTTTTCACACCAGAAGTATGTTCAGGTGCCAGTACTGACCGAATTTGTTCCCATAAGGAATATTGTTAAGTAGATTAGTCCATTTCAGACCCCCAAACATACACGTACAAACGCACTTACGTAAATACACTTACATAATTGGTCTCATTCGGAGGCGATCGTTATGCGGGGGTCCACTGTATAAAGATACAATATAAAAAGTGACCTGAAATAATAAACTCCATATAGAATTTAATATCAGGGCCCCCATTATATATTTACCATCCTGTTACACATTCTTCCAAACTGCCAATATCCCAGACCCCTCCTTTAACCCTTAAACTGTCCAAACAGATCTATGTTCACATGCGTAGTGCTCCAAAAGTAGATTTTCATTTTTTTACGTATTTTCAAATATAACAAAAAAAAAGTAGATCAGAGTTTTTTTTACATATTTTCAAATGTAAAAAAAAACAAAAAGAAGACCTACATTTTTTTACATACTTTCGAATGTTGAAAAAAACGTAGATCTGCGTTTGGACAGTTTAAGGGCTAAAGTGCAGGCATTGTACTTCCCATTTCCAGAACTCAAGTCTGGCTATAAAAATAATCGGTTTCCCTGAATCCCTTCACTAAACATTACCCTGCTTAAAGTCCAGCAGCTTGTCAGGTCCCAAAAAACCATTAATTTCCATTCACTCCTATCTAACACGCTCGTGCACACTTGCTGGATGTCCAAGCGCCTCGCCCACAAAATCACCTTTACCCCCTCCCTCCAACCTTTTCGAGGACAACCCCTACCCCACCTTCCTTCCCCTTCAGATTTATATGCTCTCCATGTCTTTCTACTTCGATCCATTATCTCCAAATGACCAAACCATCTCAACAACCCCTCTTCAGCCCTCTGACTAATACTTCTATTAACTCCACACCTTCTCCAAATTTCCAGACTTCGAATTCTCTGCATAATATTTACACCACACATTGCCCTTAGACAGGACATCTCCACTGCCTCCAACCGACTCCTCGCTGCAGCATTTACAACCCAAGCTTCACACTCACGTGTGAGTGTTGGTACCGCTATACTTTCATGTATTCCCTTCTTTGCCTCCATTGATAACGTTTTTTTGTCTCCACATATACTTCAACACACCACTCGCCTTTTTTCCCTCATCAATTCTATGGTTAACCCTTCATAAACCCATCCGCTGACACATCAACTCTCAAATATCTGAAAACATTCACTTCTTCCATACTCCTCCTCTCCAATGTCATATCCAATTTTTCTTTATGTAAATTATTTGATACTCTGATCACCTTACTCTTATTTATGTTCACTTTCAACTTTCTACCTTTACAAACCCTTCCAGACTCGTCCATTAACCTTTGCAACTTTTTTTTTAGATTCTCTCATAAGCACAGTATCAGCAAAAAGTTACTGTGTCAATTCCCATTTTGTATTTGATTCCCCATAATTTAATCCCACCCCTCTCTCCAACACCCTAGCATTTACTTCTTTTACAACCCCATCTATAAATATATTAAACAACCATGGTGACATTACACATCCCTGTCTAAGATCTACTTTTACTGGGAAGTAATCTCCCTCTCTTCTACACACCCTAACTTGAGCCTCTCTATCCTCATAAAAACTCTTTACAGCATTTAGTAACTTACCTATTCCATATACTTGCAACATCTGCCACATTGCTCCCCTATCCACTCTATCATATGCCTTCTCTAAATTCATAAATGCAATAAAAACTTCCCTACCTTTATGTAAATACTGTTCACATATGGTATCTGTGCCTGGGGCTCAACCACAGCCAACCACCTTAGACCCTTAATAAATAATCCAACAAAAAGCTGCTGTGCGGGTGATAACCAGCTCCTGTGCTAGACAGCACACCCCACCACTTTTCAAAAGACTCAGTTTGCTAAATATACAGGACATACACTCTTATTATTGTGCCTACTACATTTACAGAACTTTGAACTCTACTGTAAACCCTCCCCTAAAACAACTACTCGACAGTTACAACAGAATGCACAGTCACAACACAGGGCATAAGGACCTTTTCAACATCCCTCGAGTAAAACTCTCACTATGCAAGAACGCTATGCACATAAAAGGCCTGGAACAAGTCAAGGATCCCTAGACAACTTATAAATTTAGGACTCTGCTAAAAAATCATATCTCACAGTATTAACCAAATCAACCAAACATCTACTGGCTAGTTTTATCATGTGACCTCCTGGCTTTTAACTCTTTGACTGTCGCGGTCGTATATATACGTCATGGGAGATACCTACGTCATGGGAGATGCCGTGTTTGATGTATCTATACGCATAAATACTAGCGGCTTCAAATCAAGCAGGAGAAAGCTGGTAGGCCCACATGTGAGAGAATGGGTCTCCATGGTCAGTGTGCACCATATAATAAAAATCGGGGAGCCAGTGGTGCATTGTGGGAATGCCATTTCAGTCATCCTTTTTCAGCATGTCTAGCGGTAAGAAATATGTGACTCCCCAGCAAATCTGGGACTCTTCTCTTCCCAAGTGATGCTCTAACACAGATGAAAGTGTCAGTGAAGATCAATTTCATGATTTCGAGGAGTTAGAGACCAAAAGCAATGGAGGAGGAAGAAGAGGAGGAGGAAGAAGAGGAGGAAGAAGAGGAGGAAGAAGAGGAGGAGGAAGAAGAGGAGGAAGAAGAAGAGGAGGAGGAAGAACAGGAGGAGGAAGAAGAGGAGGAAGAAGAGGAGGAAGAAGAGAAGGAGGAAGAAGAAGAGGAGGAGGAGGAGGAAGAGGAGGAGGAGGAGGAAGAGGAGGAGGAGGAAGAAGAGGAGGAGGAGGAAGAAGAGGAGGAGGAGGAAGAAGAGGAGGAGGAGGAGGAGGAGGAAGAGGAGGAGGAGGAAGAAGAGGAGGAGGAGGAAGAAGAGGAGGAGGAGGAAGAGGAGGAGGAGGAAGAAGAGGAGGAGGAAGAAGAGAAGGAAGAAGAGGAGGAGGAGGAAGAGGAGGAGGAAGAGGAGGAGGAGGAAGAGGAGGAGGAGGAGGAAGAGGAGGAGGAGGAAGAGGAGGAGGAAGAGGAGGAGGAAGAGGAAGGAAGGAGGAGGAAGGAAGGAGGAGAAAGGAGGGAGGAGAAAGGAGGGAGGAGAAAGGAGGGAGGAGGAGGAGGGAGGAGGAGGAGGAAGGAGGAGGAGGGGGAAGGAGGAGGAGGGGGAGGGGGAGACGACGGAGGAGACGACGACATAATAATAATAATAAAATAATATGTTCCCTTGAAGCATGGAAAACGGTTCACCCCATGACAGTGACAAGATAAGGGGAGATAACATCTGATAAGAGCTGACGTTTGATGAGCGTAAACGAGGGTGGGGGGAGGGGGGCAGCTGTCTATCTGTCTAGCTCTCTGTCTCAGAGCCAGGAGGAGGAGAAGAAGAAGAAGAAGGAGGAGGAGGAGGAGAAGAAAGAGAAGATGAAGAACAAGAAGAAGACGAACAAACATTTGTCTGTCTGTCTATTTGTCAGTCTGCCAAGCTCCCTGTCTATCCATCTAGCTCTGTCTCAGAGAGAGCCACAAAACTGTGTCATCATTACGTTTACTCACATCTTCAAGCAGAGTACAGGTCTCCCTCAACATTCGCGAGGGTTAGGGGATCAAGAGCCTCGCGAATGTTGAAAAACCATGAATGTTTGGTGCCCCAATATATTGCAAGGAAATATATTACAATATTGCTTCCTTAACTTGTTGAACCATGAATGATCATAAAATACAGTGGACCCCCGGTTAACGATATTTTTTCACTCCATAAGTATGTTCAGGTGACAGTACTGACCGAATTTATTCCCATAAGGAATATTGTGAAGTAGATTAGTCCATTTCAGACCCCCAAACATACACGTACAAATGCACTTGCATAAATACACTAACATAATTGGTCGCATTCGGAGGTAATCGTTATGCGGGGGTCCACTGTACTTGAAAACGTCGTAAATTGTACTAAATATATACATGTTATGCTTTAATAACGTATGTTATTTAATAACATGTATGTTAACAACATATTATTTTTATTTTTTTTATTATCACACTGGCCGATTCCCACCAAGGCAGGGTGGCCCGAAAAAGAAAAACTTTCACCATCATACACTCCATCACTGTCTTGCCAGAAGGGTGCTTTACACTACAGTTTTTAAACTGCAACATTAACACCCCTCCTTCAGAGTGCAGGCACTGTACTTCCCATCTCCAGGACTCAAGTCCGGCCTGCCGGTTTCCCTGAATCCCTTCATAAATGTTACTTTGCTCACACTCCAACAGCACGTCAAGTATTAAAAACCATTTGTCTCCATTCACTCCTATCAAACACGCTCACGCATGCCTGCTGGAAGTCCAAGCCCCTCGCACACAAAACCTCCTTTACCCCCTCCCTCCAACCCTTCCTAGGCCGACCCCTACCCCGCCTTCCTTCCACTACAGACTGATACACTCTTGAAGTCATTCTGTTTCGCTTCATTCTCTCTACATATCCGAACCACCTCAACAACCCTTCCTCAGCCCTCTGGACAACAGTTTTGGTAATCCCGCACCTCCTCCTAACTTCCAAACTACGAATTCTCTGCATTATATTCACACCACACATTGCCCTCAGACATGACATCTCCACTGCCTCCAGCCTTCTCCTCGCTGCAACATTCATCACCCACGCTTCACACCCATATAAGAGCGTTGGTAAAACTATACTCTCATACATTCCCCTCTTTGCCTCCAAGGACAAAGTTCTTTGTCTCCACAGACTCCTAAGTGCACCACTCACTCTTTTTCCCTCATCAATTCTATGATTCACCTCATCTTTCATAGACCCATCCGCTGACACGTCCACTCCCAAATATCTGAATACGTTCACCTCCTCCATACTCTCTCCCTCCAATCTGATATTCAATCTTTCATCACCTAATCTTTTTGTTATCCTCATAACCTTACTCTTTCCTGTATTCACCTTTAATTTTCTTCTTTTGCACACCCTACCAAATTCATCCACCAATCTCTGCAACTTCTCTTCAGAATCTCCCAAGAGCACAGTGTCATCAGCAAAGAGCAGCTGTGACAACTCCCACTTTGTGTGTGATTCTTTATCTTTTAACTCCACGCCTCTTGCCAAGACCCTCGCATTTACTTCTCTTACAACCCCATCTATAAATATATTAAACAACCACGGTGACATCACACATCCTTGTCTAAGGCCTACTTTTACTGGGAAAAAATTTCCCTCTTTCCTACATACTCTAACTTGAGCCTCACTATCCTCGTAAAAACTCTTCACTGCTTTCAGTAACCTACCTCCTACACCATACACTTGCAACATCTGCCACATTGCCCCCCTATCCACCCTGTCATACGCCTTTTCCAAATCCATAAATGCCACAAAGACCTCTTTAGCCTTATCTAAATACTGTTCACTTATATGTTTCACTGTAAACACCTGGTCCACACACCCCCTACCTTTCCTAAAGCCTCCTTGTTCATCTGCTATCCTATTCTCCGTCTTACTCTTAATTCTTTCAATTATAACTCTACCATACACTTTACCAGGTACACTCAACAGACTTATCCCCCTATAATTTTTGCACTCTCTTTTATCCCCTTTGCCTTTATACAAAGGAACTATGCATGCTCTCTGCCAATCCCTAGGTACCTTACCCTCTTCCATACATTTATTAAATAATTGCACCAACCACTCCAAAACTATATCCCCACCTGCTTTTAACATTTCTATCTTTATCCCATCAATCCCGGCTGCCTTACCCCCTTTCATTTTACCTACTGCCTCACGAACTTCCCCCACACTCACAACTGGCTCTTCCTCACTCCTACAAGATGTTATTCCTCCTTGCCCTATACATGAAATCACAGCTTCCCTATCTTCATCAACATTTAACAATTCCTCAAAATATTCCTTCCATCTTCCCAATACCTCTAACTCTCCATTTAATAACTCTCCTCTCCTATTTTTAACTGACAAATCCATTTGTTCTCTAGGCTTTCTTAACTTGTTAATCTCACTCCAAAACTTTTTCTTATTTTCAACAAAATTTGTTGATAACATCTCACCCACTCTCTCATTTGCTCTCTTTTTACATTGCTTCACCACTCTCTTAACTTCTCTCTTTTTCTCCATATACTCTTCCCTCCTTGCATCACTTCTACTTTGTAAAAACTTCTCATATGCTAACTTTTTCTCCCTTACTACTCTCTTTACATCATCATTCCACCAATCGCTCCTCTTCCCTCCTGCACCCACTTTCCTGTAACCACAAACTTCTGCTGAACACTCTAACACTACATTTTTAAACCTACCCCATACCTCTTCGACCCCATTGCCTATGCTCTCATTAGCCCATCTATCCTCCAATAGCTGTTTATATCTTACCCTAACTGCCTCCTCTTTTAGTTTATAAACCTTCACCTCTCTCTTCCCTGATGCTTCTATTCTCCTTGTATCCCATCTACCTTTTACTCTCAGTGTAGCTACAACTAGAAAGTGATCTGATATATCTGTGGCCCCTCTATAAACATGTACATCCTGAAGTCTACTCAACAGTCTTTTATCTACCAATACATAATCCAACAAACTAGTCATTTCGCCCTACATCATATCGTGTATACTTATTTATCCTCTTTTTCTTAAAATATGTATTACCTATAACTAAACCCCTTTCTATACAAAGTTCAATCAAAGGGCTCCCATTATCATTTACACCTGGCACCCCAAACTTACCTACCACACCCTCTCTAAAAGTTTCTCCTACTTTAGCATTCAAGTCCCCTACCACAATTACTCTCTCACTTGGTTCAAAGGCTCCTATACATTCACTTAACATCTCCCAAAATCTCTCTCTCTCCTCTGCATTCCTCTCTTCTCCAGGTGCATACACGCTTATTATGACCCACTTCTCGCATCCAACCTTTACTTTAATCCACATAATTCTTGAATTTACACATTCATATTCTCTTTTCTCCTTCCATAACTGATCATTTAACATTACTGCTACCCCTTCCTTTGCTCTAACTCTCTCAGATACTCCAGATTTAATCCCATTTACTTCCCCCCACTGAAACTCTCCTACCCCCTTCAGCTTTGTTTCGCTTAGGGCCAGGACATCCAACTTCTTTTCATTCATAACATCAGCAATCATCTGTTTCTTGTCATCCGCACTACATCCACGCACATTTAAGCAACCCAGTTTTATAAAGTTTTTCTTCTTCTCTTTTTTAGTAATTGTATACAGGAGAAGGGGTTAAATACCACAGACTCCACCAATGCCTCCACCACTGCGAGTCCCTACTACCCTCCCTCCGACCCCCGCAACTGGCAGCCAGCCCTCCCACCATTCAGTGTGGTGAGTGTTTTGTTTGTTCATTATTTGCTATTAAACTACAGAATAAATAATGTAAACTCATTCATGACTGCATATTGGAATGGCTATTAGGAAAGGTATTAGACGGTGACATCATGTGTTTACTCTTGAACACAGCAAAGAATCGAACATTTCTGCTATTACTAATAATAACAATAGTAATAATAATAATAATAATAATAATAATAATAATAATAAATACGATATAATTGAAGAAGGAAATTGTACAAAAATACGAGGGAGTGGTTGACACATCGTCAGTGTGACTTTGTTTATGCTGGAGAGAACATTAGTCTCCCTGCTCTTCCAAACATTTCACAGTAATTCAGCGGTTGAGGCAGTGGTATTTAATAACATATATGTTATAAATAATAATAGTACATGTTATTATTATTAACATGTATGTTATTAAATACCATTGCCTCACTCACTGCCTCTACCACTCCAGTCACACTCAATCTACAAGCACCAAACACAATGAATTATTGTAAAATGTTTGGAAGAGCAGGGAGACTAATGTTCACTACAGCATAAACAAAGTCGCACTGACGATGTGTCAACCACTCCCTCGTATTTTTGTACAATTTCCTTCTTCAACTATATCATATTTATTATTATTATTATTATTATCATTATTATTATTATTATTATTATTATTATTATTATTATTATTATTATTATTACTATTGTTATTATTAGCTGTAGCAGAAATGTTTAATTCTTTGCAGTGTTCAAGAGTAAACACATGATGTCACCGTCTAATACCTTTCCTAATAGCCATTCCAATATGCAGTCATGAATGGGTTTACATTATTTATACTGTAGTTTAATAGCAAATAATGAACAAACAAAAACTCACCACACTGAGTGGTGGGAGGGCTGGCTGCCAGTTGCGGGAGTCGGAGGGAGGGTAGTAGGGACTCGCAGGTGGCGGGAAACTTAAATATGATTTGGCGGCTGGGAATTTGGCGGCTGGGAATTCGCGAATGTGTGAAGCCCGTGAAAGTTGAAAACGTGAATGTTGAGGGAGACCTGTATAGCACTTTGTCTGGATTTTTTGGGCTATCCTAGGTAATTTACAATATGTATACTTGTATTTGTGTACCTGTGAGACAGAGATAGACAGACAGAGAGAGAGAGAGAGAGACAGATTGAAAGAGATAGAATGAGGGAGAAAGATAATTAGATAGAATGGAGGGGAAGCAGCATCCAACCCCATTGTTTTGACAGGCAGTAGGGGGAGTGAGTAATGAGACAATATGTCATTTTGACAGCTGCCCACTCCTGACTCAAAACAATTATAAGCCACATACTCGCACCCAAGACAAGCTTGCTGAATGGTGATAACAGCAGTTTTATGAAAGTATCTAGTGACTATATATGTGTGTATATATTATAGAAACAAGAAGCAAGAAGGGAAGGTAGGAATGAAGGAAGGACTAGATGAAAGGAAGGAAAAAAGTAAGGAAGGACAGATGAAGGAATGTAGGAAGAGAGGTGGAATGCCCTCCAGGTAGCCTCCAGGTAGGAAAGGAATGAAGGAAATTAGGAAGGAAGGAATGATGACACATGACCATTTACCTAGGATAACTACATAACACAACTGCCTGCTAATACTTTGAAGCTGCAGAATTTCTAGGAATATGTTCGGTGACTGTACATTGGTATATATATTATAGAACAATAGTAATAAACAATTTTTTGTATTGTTTGTTTTTGTAAACAAGTTTTGTAAACAATATATTGATAATTATGTTTGTGTGCTTATTGTGTTGTATGTGAGTGTATATATGTACATTGCACCTTACTTTGGTCTCATAGGCCACATAAGTTATGTGAAAGAATAAAATAGTGAAAAAAACAACAAACCTTCAAATACAAGTAAACCAAAGTTTACCGGTGAGCGGCAGTCGCCGCTGTTGCCATATGCGGCTCATTTTCTGCAAACCTCATGCCTCTATATCTCGGTAAGTACTGATGGGAATTTTTTTTTGGGGGGACTAAAACAATCGGAAAAATAATCTTAACATTTTCATAAGAAAAAATAATTTTTTCTTTTTGGAAAATTTTGCGACACCAGGAGACACTTCAGGATTGGGCCTTTCGACAGTCAAAGGGTTAATTCTGCCATTCCATAGAATATTACCACCTGCACCATTCCTTGTAAATTAGATTTTGTACTAAGTACAGCGGACCCCCGGTATTCGATGGCATCGGTATCCGATAAATCCGGTATTCGATTCATTTTAACGCAAAAATTTTGCCTCGCCACTCATTAACCCTTTGACTGTTTCCGACGTATAAATACGTCTTACGAGCCAATGTTTCTGACGTATTTATACTCACAAATTCTAGCGGCTTCAAATCAAGCGGGAAAGGCCTGGTAGGCCTACATGAGAGAGAATGGGTCTCAGTGGTCGGTGTGCACCCTGTGAAAAAAATCTGGGACCCAGCAGTGCATTGTGGGAACGCCATGTTGTTAGTCCATTTTCACCATGCCTCTCGGTAAGAAGTTCCTCACTCCTCAGCGGATTGGAGGTCTTTTGTTCCCAAGTGATAGCTCTAACAGCGATGAAAATGTCAGTGACAGTGAATTCCAGGGTTTTGAAGTGAGTGTTACCGGAAAAAGTGCCCAGGAACTTAATTAGTGATGAAAACCCAGATGACCCACAACCTTCCACCTCTGGTGCTGGGCCGGCTTGTTCACGTTCACGTTCGCCTGTACCAGGATGAAAGAGGAAACTATTTGGTAGTGTACAACACCCAGATGTTAGCAGTGATAGTGATAGTGATTTCAAGGTCATTGAAAGCAGTTCTAGTGAGAGTGAATATTCCCCAGTGAAGCGGCAGTATGTACGATGTAGCATGCGGTCTGGTAGTGTTTCATATGTTGTTCCAAGGGGAAGGAGAAACTCTGGGAGCACATCCCATGGCCCTACACCACGACCTGATAGTGAAGATGACGATATTGTTATGATGGGTATGAATGATGTGAGTGATGGAGCAGGCAGTGGTGGTGATAGTGAGGGTGGCACAGCCCATGTGGCACCATCAGCGGGCCACGCTACTACCCACGCTGCTGACTCTGCACAACAACCAGCCTCACCCTACCCCACACTCCCACAACCTGCACAACCACAACCACAGTACAATATCCAGACCCCACCAGCAGACCGCATCTGGGATTGGCAGGACGGTGACGAGTTTGTTCCCAGTCCCCATGACTTTGATGAAACACAAAGTGGAATAAAGCCATCTTGTCCACTTGGAACAATGCCAGCGAACTGGACTGCTTTGAGTTATTCTTTGATGAACCCCTGATGGACATCATTGTCAGGAAAACAAACACATACTGTGATTACACCATGGCAAATACAATTCTCTCACCAAAATCACGGCTACACAAGTGGAAGGAGACAACTGTGGCAGAGATGTACCTGTTTTTTGCCACAATAATGCTTATGCCACATGTGTATAAGCACACTGTCACCACATACTGGGCAACAGAACGCCTGATTTCAACTCCAGGTTTTAGTGACATTATAGGTGTCAATCGTTTCCTGATACTGTTACGTATGTTACACTTTTCAGACAAAACCAGGCCTGACAGAAGTGACAGGTTATATAAGATCAGAAATGTGTTTATGTACCTGAAACAAAAGTGCTGCATGTGTTTTTATCCCTTCAGGAAGCTTGTTATTGATGAGTCCTTGATTTTATTCAAAGGAAGACTCTCATTCAAGCAATATATACCAAGCAAGAGGAAACACTTTGGTATAAAGCTATTTGTACTGTGTGATTGCAGAAGTGGTCTAGTTTTGGATATCATTGTGTACACTGGCAGTAATACTTTGAGAGATACCATGAAGTTATTGGGTATCTCTGGTGATGTGGTTCGAACAATGATGGAACCATATCTTGGTAAGGGGCATATGTTATTTACTGATAACTGGTACACAAGCCCCTTACTCAGTGATTTCTTGTGAGTGAACTTGACAGATGTGTGTGGCACAGTGCGTTGTAATCGTAAACATATGCCAAGGTTCGACGCTGGCACTCGCAGAGGTGAGGTGCAAGCCTTTGCTGCCAATGACATCATGGCATTTCAGTGGCATGACAAACGTGATGTCACATTCTTGACATCAGTTCACAGAAACGAAATGGTACCCAGTGGCAGGGACAACAGAGAGACCAATGAACCCATTCTAAAGCCTGCAGCTGTCATGGACTACAACCTCAATATGCGCTTAGTGGACAAATGTGACATGCAGATTGGGTTTGCAGACTGTGTACGCAAGAGTTATAAGTGGTATATAAAACTTTTTTTCCATCTTGTTGATATCTCTATGCTAAATGCTTATAACATATACAAGTTGAAGACCAACAAAACACCAAAATATGGTGAATTTTGCCTGTCAGTAATCAGACAAATAATTGCAAAGTACCAAGGAGCAACTCCTGCAATAGACCAGCACCCACACACGTCATCTCGTTTCAGGCCTGGTGATCACTACCCCATACAACTGCCTCCTACTACTGCCAAGAAAAATGCTCAGAAGAGGTGTTATGTATGTATGCATACCACAAAACGCCCACAAACACGCAGAGACACTCGTTTTATGTGTGAGGAGTGTGAAGTGCCCCTCTGCATATACCCACGTTTCAAGAGTTCCACAAGCTGCAGCAGTTCTAGGAACGTGTTTAGTGACTGTACATATGTATATATATTATGGAACAATAGTAATAAACATTGTTTTGTATTGTTTGTTTGTGTAAACAAAGTGTATACACAAACTAATAGTGATAAAGTTTGTTCTGTTATTGTGTTGTAAACAATGAGTGTATATTTGAAGAATGCACCTTACATTGGTCTCACAGGCCACATAAGTTACCTGGAACAGAAAAATATTGAAAAATGCAAGAAACCTTTGAATTAGAGTAAATAAAAAAATACCGGATGGGCGGCAGTCGCCGCTGTTGCCGTACGCACGTCACTTTCTGCAAACTTTGCGGCTCTATATCTCGGTAAGTACTGATGGCAAAAATTTTTTTTAGGCTTAAAACACTCACAAAAATATTCCTAACATTTTCATAAGAAATTTTTTTTTTTTTTTTTTTTCGAATATTTGGCGACATAGAATGAGTTTCAGAGAGGGGCCTGAAACAGTCAAAGGGTTAAAAAACCCGCCACACGGGATTCGTCCGAGACATGTCCATGTGTGGCCTGAACTGCCCCGTGCATGCCGGTGTTTACAAGCCAGCCAGTGTGCTCGCATCTAAGCATACATTTGGTACATTCCATATTATCACAGTGTTTTTGGTGCTTGTTTCTGCAAAATAAGTCACCATGGGCCCCAAGAAAGCTTTTAGTGCCAACCCTGTGGTAAAAAGGGTGAGAATTAGTATGGAAATTAAGAAAGATTTTTAAGGGTTTGGGGCTAACCCTGAGAAGCCTATGCCAGTTGTGGAATCTATTGTGCCTACTTCAAAAATTAAGGAAATGTGTGTAAAGTGGGTTGAACTGCAAACCTTTATGGATGAAAATCATCCTAACACAGCTATTGCAAGCCATGCTGGTGACTATTACAATGACAATGTTATGGCCCATTTTAGACAAATCTTAAAGGAATGGGAGGTACAGACCTCTATGGACAGATTTGTTGTGTGACAGAGGTCCAGTGACTCTCAAGCTGGTCCTAGTGGCATTAAAAGAAGGGAAGTAACCCCAGAAAAGGACTTGCTACCTCAAGTCCTAATGGAAGGGGATTCCCCTTCTAAACAATAAGTTCGACACTCTCCGCTCCTCCCATCCCATCAGTCATCACCAGATCTTCATTAAAGGTAAGTGTCATGTATTCTATTGTAGTAGAGTACTACAAACTGTGCATGTCTTCTTCAGTTTGTGTGCATTAAATTTAATATTTCATGTGGTAAATTGCACGGATTAATTTGATTTCCATTATTTCTTATGGGGAAAATTAATTCGCCTTTCGATAATTTTGGCATACGATGAGCTCTCAGGAATGGATTAATATCGAATACCGGGGGTCCACTATATGCATAAGATTTATTAACCCTTTCAGGGTCCGTCCCGTAGATCTACGGCTTTACGTTCAGGGTCCAAACCGTAGATCTACGCCATGAGCTCAGCTCACTCTGATAAACTGTGAGTGGTACATTTGGGCCTAGATATGAGAGAATACATCTATGTGGTATGTGTGCACCACATAAAACAGATCCTGCAGCACACTGTGTATAATGAGAGAAAAAAAATGAAATCATGATTTTTCGATTAAAACAGCAACTTTGCAGTGTTTTTTCGTATGTTTTTTATAGTTGTATTTGCGATTTCTTGGTCTCATTTGATAGAATGGAAGACATATTACAGAAATAGAGATGATTTTGATTGGTTTTAGCACTGGAAATGGCTTGAAACTGAGCTCAAAGTAGCAGAAATGTTAAATTTTTGCCGATATTCAAGAGTAAACAAACGACCTCACACGTCTAATACACGTCAGCTGGTGGGTCTAATATACATTCACAAATATGGTGATGATATTTATACAATTATTACAGTATTGCATAACAGTAAATCTTCTATTTTTTGGTGTGAATAAAAATTCATTATGTGAATAAAAAATCAAAATGGAATTTATTTGTAAAGCCTCAAAACATAACTAATGAACAGAGGAAATGTTAGTTTAGTGCCAGGAATGCCTACATTGTTCATTCTGGACCCTATTTTGAAATTGGAATATTTTGAACTTTGTGTTAAATTGGCCAAATTACCAATTTCCGATCACTTTATTTTGTAGTTGAAACAGTTGACTTGGCGATTTCTTGTGCTCAATCGATAGAATAGAAGTAATACTAGTGAAATAGCTAAGAATTTGGTTGATTGGAATAATGTAATTGGCCTAAAATGGGAGTCAAAGTCGGCAAAATCGCCGATTCGTAAATATCGCTGACACATCAAAATTCGCGAGAGCATAATTTCGTCAATTTTCCACCAAATTTCGTACTTTTTGTTTTATTACCTTCACAAAAAGATTCTCTACGATTTCATAAGAAAAAATAACAAATTTTTTTTTTGAAAATTCTTGGACACTGGCACGTGACTCCAGATTTGGGCCTTGGCCCCTGAAAGGGTTAAGTCCAGATAGGATTGTAAAACAGCTAACCACTATTCTATGTTTAGTTTTAAGAAATAATTACTATGTACTATTATCTTCTCTAGTTTTAATTAGTTACTATGTATTAGGATTAGTTTGCCCGAAATGCCTTGGCATGATAGTGGCTATCTTTGTACTTAGCAAATCAGAATTGTAATTACACATTGTAACCTTTACAAAGAAATAAAATTATTATTATTATTATGCTTCAATGTAAACAATTGATCTACACATCCCCTACCCTCTCTAAAACCTCCTTGTTCATTGCAGTCCTACATTCTGTCTTTCCTCTAATTCTTTCAATAATAACCCTACCTTACACTTTTCCTGGTATACTTAATAACCTTATTCCCCTATAATTTTTACAGTCTCTTTTGTCCCCCTTCCCTTTATATAAAGGAAATATACATGCTCTCTGCCAATCCCTAGGTACCTTCCCCTCTTCCATACATTTATTAAACAAAAATACCAACCTCTCCAACACTGTCCCCCCATTTTTAATGTTTTTGTCATGATCCCATCAGTTCCTGCTGCTTTACCCACTTTCATTCTACGTAATGGCTCACGCCCTTCCCCCACACTCACATCCTGCTCTTGTTCACTCCTAAAAGATGTTATACTTGCCTATCCAGTGCATGAAATTACCACCTCCCTTTCTTCATCGACATTTAAAAGTTCCTCAAAATATTCCCGCCATCTACCCATGTAGAAAATTACATTTACCTGGATGTATCTCATTAGATACATACCAGTAAATGGTAACAAAGGTAATTATTATTTATCAAAGTTACATAGACAAGTAGGAATTTTGGGACACCTAGGTCGCAAAAAATGTCCCCCTTCGATACTTACTACTGTCATATCCACCAGTCACTCTTGACCTATATTAATTTCAAATGAAATCTACATTACCAAGAATTATGGTAAACATTATTATAAATTTGTGGACTATAGGTTAAAATTAATAAATGTTTACATATACACATTTATGTAACAGAAGGAGAATTTATAATCATAACACTAGCCAATTTGTCTGGAGATTACCATGTGTCATGTACAGAACCCCCCCTCTGCCTAAATTTATGATGAAAATACTGGCCAGAATTACAACATAATTTAGACAGCTTATCTGAGGTTCCTGGAGCTGTCCTGTCCATCTGCTTAATGCTCATGTTATGAAGAACTGCACATCCAACAATTTCGGCTCCTATTTGAGAGGTTTTAAGCCCAATATAACCCCTAGAGCTACGAAAATTATGCACATTTCATTAGTGTACCTGTACCACATTGAAAAAAATGACGTCTCCTCCCTGCTCCTCAGCGCAGGCGCAGAGCTTCTTCCCGCTCGATTCTCTTCTTTTAAAAATACACTTTAGAGCAAAGTAATGTATTAATCAGGTATATTTACATTATAAAATTATACAGCATAATTTTTGGGAAATTATTTTCCACACTGTGGCCAGGCAGAGGTTGTTGCTAAACGACTCAAATTACTCCTTCCATTAGGAGACGATTCCAGCCGGTTCTGGCTTGAGTGGCTGTTCTAGTAGGTCTTAATACAATTTTATCTTCCTGCATCACTTGGTCAGCGTTACTTTCAATATCACTCTTGTCACTTTCCCTTAGATTTTCATTTACCTTTGATTGAATACCATTTAATTCCAAGGGAATCAATTTATTAACCCTTAAACGGTCCAAAAGTATATATACGTTCACTCGCGCAGCGCCCCGAATATTTTGAAAAAAAAAAAAAATTATATAGAAAAAGAGCACATTTTTTAAGTGTTTTAGCATAAAAAAAAAAATTTAGGGTCAGTACTTACCGAGGTATGAGGCCACGAAGTTGGCACTTGGCGATCACCTGACGGCAACATGGAGCACTGCTGCTTGCAGAAATTCAACATATTTACCGTTTTCTTCCATTTTTTTTTCATTTTCTTGGTTTTCATGATATGATAATTGTTTCATAGTAAGTCATTTGATATCAATAATAATTTTTGTTTATACACCAATATTACATACGAAATTTTTATCATATTGTCATAAACACACATGTACACACTGACAGGTGATTTTGCACACATGGCTGAATCACACATTATTATCTACAACTATATACAAGTATTTACATGTCCCACTTATGTTTCTAGAACTCCACAATTGTATGATACTCCATGAAGCATGGATTCATACAGTGCCACCCCACACTGGTGACACATGAATCATGTGTCCTTCCGCTGTTGGGGTCGTTTTTTGGTGGTAGCACACACAATACACTTTTTCTGGGCATTATTCTTCTTTTGGGTAGGTGGTATTGGTACCAGATAGTGACAGGAGTGATTCGGTCTGGCACTTCCCCCACTGGCTGTGGTTGGGGGACAGGTTGTGGTGTGACAGGTCGCTGTTGAGGGGAAGGTACAGGTGTGGTACCATACTTTCTTGTTATCTGTTTGACGAGATTCAGAGAGAAATCTGCAAAACGTTGTCATTTTCCAGTCTTTACTTCGTACACAATGTCTACAAGGTGAAAAAACAGTTTTATACACCACTTGCGACTCCTACGCACACAGTCAACAAACCCTATCATCATGTCACACTTGTCAACTAGTCACATGTTGTTCGCATAGTCCACAAAAACTGGAGTACTGATGAAGTGATCTGTAGACCAGTAATTACATATATTGTTCTTATAGATATGTGGCATAAGCATGACAGTGGCAAGGAATAAATACATTTCAGCCACTGTTGTGTCTTTCCACCTGTGCAGCCGTGATGATTCTCCAGCCTCTATTGTGTTGTTCATGACATATTGGTAATAAATGTTTGTCTGAGTCACTATCAAGTTCATTATAGGCTCATCAAAGTACAACTGGAAATAGTCTAACTCTGTAGACTCATTCGTTATGGGACATTCTGGCTGGATACCACTTCCACTAGCATCAAAATCACAAGGCTGTGGCACGAATATACTTTTATGTCCAGTTCCACTCATGATCACATGGTGCAGGGTGGACCTGTGGCATGGGGCGAGGGGGAGCAGGAGGAGGAGGAGGGAGAGGAGTGGAGGCAGCACATGGTTGAGGGGGTGCCGGGCGGTCCTTTGTCTGTCCACCCACTGCGCCATGTCGTCCAGGCACCATGCCACCCACCACTACTTCCTCCATCCCCGCATACTCCCCTTCATGATCACTTTCACTCTCAGTGGCCGGGGTTTTGGATCATGACCTGGGATTGCATATGGCACACTGCCTGAACGTAGATAACAACGCCTAAAAGTACGTTTCACTGGTGAATAATGAACGTCACTATCACTAGACGAATCCTCAATTGGCATAAAATCAATCTCATCATCACTTACATCACTTTCACTATCACTACTAAAACACCGGGAAAATGATAGTTTCCTCTTGCGAAGTTGCCTATGGATAACACTTGCCACTCCAGAGGTGCTTGGCCCAGGGTCTTCTGTGGCCACACTGGCTACCCCAGAGGTGCTTGGCCCTAGGACAGGTGTCGCTACCCCAGAGGTGATGGGCTGGGGGTTATCTGGGTTATCGTTGATATTTTCACTAATTCCTTGAATATTACTGGCCCCATTGGTGTCATATCCACTAAACTCACGATCTCTATCACTTTCCTCGAATAGTAGTGTTAATACGGCGAGGCATGAGTGAATCACGAGGATGTGCCATGATGTTGATCCAGGATGGAGCTGAATGTAACTGGTCCTACCATGTGGTACCCAGGCGTCCCAGATTTTTTGTATACTGCGCACACTGAGTGCGCACACCCATTCTCTCATGTCTAGGCGACTCAGGCCTATCGCACTAATTTTGAACGAATGAAAAATAAAACATATATATATGTTTGGGGCGCTACGCGCATGAACGTATATATATGTTTGGACCGTTTAAGGGTTAATTGTGCGTAAACTTCCCTGGCCACGACACAACACTTTGACATTCCGGACAACACCTTGTGCATCTGGGTACAATGTTAATACAGTGGACCCCCACCATAGGATGGCATCACCTTACATTAAATCCACCATACGATACATTTTAACGCAAAAATTTTGCCTCGCCTCATGCTAAAAAACTCGCCTCACGCGATTCATCCGAGACGCGTCCTACGTGTGGCCTGAGCGTGCCTCAGCTGCCCTGTGGGTGCCAGTGTTTACAAGCCAGCCAGTGCGGTTGCATCCATGCATACAATCGGAACATTTCATATTATCACAGCATTTTTAGTGATTGTGCCTGCAAAATAAGTCACCATGGGCCCCAAGGAAGCTTCTAGTGCCAACCTTGTGGTAAAAAAGGTGAAAATTACTATGGAAATGAAGAAAGAGATAATTGCTAAGTACGAAAGTGGAGTGCATGTCTTGGAGCTGCCAGGTTGTATACCAAACCCCAATCAACCATCGCTACTATTGTGGCCAACAAAACGACAATCAAGGAAGCTGTTCTTGCAAAAGGTGCAAGTTGGTTTTCGAAACAGAGATCACAAGTACTCGAAGATGTGGAGAGACTGTTATTGGTGTGGATAAACGAAAAACAGAAAGCAGGAAATACCATCTCTTAAGCTACCATATGTAAAAAGGGTTGGAAATACTTACTATCGTACAATGGTCAGCTGCTGCTGCACCATGGTCAGCTGCTGCTGCACCACAGTCAGCTGTTGCTGCACCACGGTCGGCTGTTGCTGCACCACGGTCGGCTGTTGCTGCACCACGGTCGGCTGTTGCTGCACCACGGTCGGCTGCTGCTGCACCACAGTCAGCTGTTGCTGCACCACGGTCAGCTGCTGTTGCACCACAGTCAGCTGTTGCTGAACCACGGTCAGCTGTTTCTGACCAACATGACTCGTCCCGAACCTGTCCGTCTAGCCTGAGCACCTCAGCTGGACTGCCGTCATTGTTTACAAGCCAGGGTGGCTGCTTGCATGCATACATTCTATACATTTTGTATTATTCCATTGTTTATAGTGCTTGTAACTGCTAAATAAGCCACCAAGGGCCCAAAGAAAGCTTCTAGTGCCAACCCTGTGGTAAAAAGGGTGAGAAATATGTACTATCATACCACGGTCAGCTGCTCCTGCACCACCGTCAGCTTTTGCTGCACCACAGTCGGCTGTTGCTGCACCACGGTCAGCTGCTGCTACACCACCGTCAGCTGTTGCTACACCATGGTCAGCTGGTCCTAGTGGCATTAAAAGAAGGGAAGTAACCCCAGAAAAGGACGTGCTACCTAAAGTCCTAATGGAAGGGGATTCCCCTTCTAAACATTAACAACTTCCATACTCTCCCCTCCTCCCATCCCATCAGCCATCACCAGATCTTCAATAAAGGTAAGTGTCAGTTTGTGTGTATTAAAATTAATATTTCATGTGGTATTTTTTTTTTTTTTCATACTTTATGGAGTCTTGCACGGATTAATTTTATTTCCATTATTTCTTATGGGGAAAATTAATTCACCTTATTATAATTTAAGCATATGATGAGCTCTCAGGAACGGATTAATATTGTAAGGTGGAGGTCCACTGTACTTTGCCAAGAGGCCACAATGTTCGGTGTTGTTCAGTATCAATTAACACAATGTCATCTGGTTGAATGTTCTGAAGATTTACTGCCTCAGTCACACCATAAAAGTGTTCATGTAGTGTAAGAAGATATTCCTTATGCCACACATTAGACCAATGATCAATTACTTTATTTAACATTTTAAATTTATCACACAACACTGCTGCTTATTGTAATCCTCATCACTTTCTTCAGGATTATAGACAGGGGCAGCTTCCAATTTCCTTCCACATATTAGGCAAGAAGGTGTTAATACATCTGCATCAGGTGTATCACTCACGTACGAGAGAGGCCTATTATTTATCCGATTCTCCGCCTCCACCAACACCGCACGAAATTCCTCCAAATTAATTCTTTTCTGGTGTAGTACTTTACGAAGACACCTCTTCACCGTGCCTATCAGACTTTCGTATAGCCCCCCCCCCCCTGCCAAGGGGCTCTATGAGTAATAAATTTCCAGGTACACCCTCGTTGGGTTAACAGAGATTGGACATCATTACTACTATTTAATTTGATCAAGTGTTGAACACCCACTACAAAATTAGTGGTATTATCCGAAATCATCAATCTCGGACAGGATCTCCTAGCTGCAAATTTTTGAAACAGCTGTATAAACTGTTCTGCAGACAAGTCTTGAGCCATTTCTAAATGAACTGCCCTAGTAGCAGTACAAGTGAATAAGCATACATACACTTTCAGTGGAACACCATCTGAAGTACCTGTTAAAATGATTGGACCACTAGAGTCTACATCTGTTACATCAAATGGTTTCACTAATTGTACACGCTCCTTTGGCAGTGGTGGAGGACCTGGGTACATATAGGATCTGGCACCCACACGGCGACATATTACACAAGTTTTAATCACCCTTTTTACACTTTGCCATCCTTGTGGAATCTAGAAAGTTTCCCTAATACAATTTAAGGTTTCTTGTACCCTACCATGCATTACATTTTTATGGGCATTTAAAACAATTAAATTTGTTAGATGATGAGTTTTGGGCAGTAAGATAGGGTGTTTAGCATAATCGCCCAATTCAGTATTTTGTAACCTACCTCTGCACCTAATTACATTGTTCTCTAAATACAGCCCCAATTTCTTTATTATGGAACCTTTCACAATTTTTGTTTCCATCAATTTAATCTGATTTCCATAGATTTCTTCTTGTACCTTCTTTATCCAATATTCAAGAGGATGTGAAAACTTATATGAGATATTCATCTTGTTTAGAAATTTAAACACCAACTTAGTTACATTGATTAGTTTGGGTAAAGAAGAATACCTATTTATATCATTGGCTAAGGAAGGACAAACTATTGGAGCGGTGGTCACAGTAATTTCAACAGGAGCAATACACGCCTTTTGTACAGGCCAATTAGCTTTATTTACCAACCAGCTGGGTCCTTCAAACCATGATACAGTATTTACGAATTTAGCATAAGGTAAACCTCGAGACAAGAAATCAACTGGATTCTCCTCACCAGGTATATGATTAAATGTTAACATATGCTGACCCAAACTATTATACTTCTCTTGCATCTGATTAATTTCAGCGACTCTGTTTTGTACGTACACAATTTTTCTGTTTCCATTACGAATCCATTGTCAGGATACCTCATTATCAGACCAAATTACAGTGTCGCTAATATTTATCTCCTGCAACTTATTTCTATATTATATAATTAGCTAATTTGACACCTACATAAATGGCTGTTAATTCCAACTGAGGTAAGGTACGTGATTTAATTGGAGACACTTTAGCCTTAGACATAACAAGAGAAATAACACTATTACATTGAAGGTAAGCAACTGCTTCATACGCCAATTTTGAAGCATCACAAAAAAATGTGGAGTATATTTTTCCCATCTGAATTGGCCACCTGGCGTGGGAACTCCAACATTGGAATTTTTTCATAATCACGAAATAGTTCATCCCACCTGTTAATGAATTCCTCAGGCAGAGTTTCATCCCAAGCACATTTAAGCTTCCATGCCTCTTGTATTAATAATTTCCCTCTTATAGTAAGGGGTGACACTAAGCCTAGTGGGTCAAAACATTTGGAAACTTCAGCGAGCAAAACTCTCTTAGTTAATTTATTGGGCATACTGTAATTATTAGATTTTAACATTAACAAATCTCTCTCAGTATTCCAAGTTAATCCCAATACATTACTACATTTTGGTACTTCATCTCCAGGGTAATGTTTACTTATTTTGTCCTTTAATTTATACAAATTACTATTCCATTCCCTCAGAGGCATATTTGCACTTTGCATTATTTTATTAGCCTCTCCGTATGTCATTAACAGTTCCTCTTCAGTTGACGTCACACCCAGGAAATTGTCCACATAAAACTGTTTGCTCATTACTTTACTCAATTGACTTCCCGTACGTTTAAGGTGTGCATTTATCGTTGCTTGAAGTAGGAACGGACTGGATGTAGCACCAAATAATATGCTCCTAAAGCAAAAGGTTTTCAGAGGGTTAAGTGGGTCACTAGGATTCTCAGGCCATTAGAAGCGGGTACAGTCCCGGTCAGCCTCTTGTAAACCCACTCTTAGGAAAGCTTTACTTATGTCAGCCGTAAAGGCATAATTCTTCACCCTGAAATTTAATGAGATATCTCCTGATTTTTCTGTCAATGACGGACCTGTCATCAAACAATCATTTAAACTAGGTACATTTTTGTTACTCCTGGCACTACAATTAAACACAGTCCTCAGAGGAGTGGTCTTAGAATCCTTCTTCACTTCGTGATGTGGCAAATAGTGACCATAAATTTTGGCTTGCTGAGGAGGTACCTCTTCTATAAATTAATTAATTAATTGTTCAGTAATTATATTATAGGCAGTCAACAATTCTGGTGTCTTACTCAGTTTGCGGAGCTGAGCCTTTAATTGTCCATATGCCATTCTGTAATTAGTGGGCAATTCTGGATGGTTCAGTCTCCACGGAAGTCGTACCTAGTATTGTCCAGATTCAAATTTTACATCTCTCGGGTATTGTTCCTGAGTAAAAGAATCGTCTGGACTTTCTTCATTTACATTTATTCCAATGCTATATAATTCCCACAATTTATGCACTGGCTCAACACCATCCTCTATGGAAGAATTATAATGGGGCACGATTTCATGAGTAAGACACACAGTGATAGTGTTTATAGTTTCCTCTAGTAATGCATTATTATTAGGAGGAATCCTACCATACATTACATGGCCTCCTGCAGTCTTTAAAAGGGTGACATCACATTTCTTTACCTTACCCTTTACAAAGGAGGCATAATAGTCATTACCTATCAAAATATTTATTGGGCCTACAGAATCATCATTTACACCAGAAGGTGCTAAATTTACATTATGTGAAAGTCTTTCTGTAGCTTTACTAAGCCCTACTGTAGATATTTTCTCTGGAAGTCTATCTACAATTACTGCATTAACATGTTTTTTCTCATTGCCCAACCTGACAGTTACATAAACAGTGTCATGCAGTTGAGCCCTTTTATCTGAGAGAAAACCAGATAATTTTAGAGTTGTAGGATCTCCCATCTGTACTTTCATACTATCAAGACATTTACGTTTTATGAAAGTACGCTGGGATCCGTGGTTTAATAATGCAGTTACATTTTTTGATTTATGCCTTTTATCATCAATTTTTACCTGTATCACAGGTAGGCTACTTCAGCAAAACCATCATTATTAACATTAGTAGCAATTTTTACATTAGCCATTGTTGTGTCAGGATTGTCAACATTATCATTATTATCAACATTATCATATAGACCCTTATATGAGAAGACCCGGGCCGGAAGTACCGGCGAACCTCTAATGAATGACTGAATGACCCTTATACATGACTATATGGTGTCTTCCTTTGCGACATTGATAACAGTTGTTTAATTTGGCATGACAATCCTTTACATTGTGATTACCTAGACATCTGATACATCTGTCAAGTTCTTCCAATCTTTCAGCTTTATCATTCCATGAATTGTATGCATTGCAATTCTTAGAAAAATGAGTACCCTTGCAGAAAAGACAATCTGTTTTCTTTGACTGGTTTCTTATTAACTGGGCTACTCTTAGGAGGGTACTTATTCTCCTTACCTTGTGAACAATCATTATTTCTGATTCCTGCTACTTGATATGTACCTATGCAACTCTTATTAGTAGATGAATTTTGATTATTAACATTGGGATAATTTTTCCCTTTGTGAAACTTGACAGATACCTCAGAGTTATTATGTGTTGCATCTTTAAAATAAGTTGGTTGGCTGGTCTTCAACTGAACAATTAATTCTTGAAGACCTAGTTTTATTTCCTCCAGACCAAAATAACCTTTGTGATACTTGTTCAAGAGTCATTCAAGTGTTTTACAGCTTAATTTATTCTGTACAATGGCACTCAATAACCAGTCTGATTCCTTCAGGTTATATTTATTACTTAAAGTTTTGAGAGTGCTCTCCAGTTTAACTCTAAACTGCTGTAAACCTTTGTAAGCGTGATCTGGAGATTTTAAATTAACAATGATATTCACTAGATCCAACCTACTTTGTTCTATATTACCATAAGTGACCTTCAACAAGTCAACTGCTTCTTTGTAAGAATCATCTAAATTGGGAAAGGTTTGTATGAGTATGTGAGCATCTCCTCTTATCTGCCCCTTTGAGGTAAAATAATTTAGTTACACATGCTAGGTCACTCCTATCATGCACAGCTACTATAAAAATAGACCAAAATTCCTCCCAATTTTCTCCAGGATTAAATACAGGTAAACATAATTCTGGAAGTTTTGGCAAAGACATCTTATTTGTTGGAGCAGATTGATTAACTGCCTGGTTTATTCAAGGCCTGACTTATACAAGAAAGAATTTTTTCTTCAAATTCATAATACTGGTTAATCATAAGATCCATTTCGGTCTTGTCTGTACAATTTACTAAGAAATCTCCTTCATAATTTTTTATAATATACGTAATTTGTATGAATCATATCTATTCCCTAAAGCATCTAAATACAATTTTAAATCATCAGTATTCACAGTTTCTTGATTCATTAATTCCAAACATTTATTATATGCCTTTGTTACATGACCCTTTCTAGCCTGCAATAATGATTTTTTTGCTCTTAATTCCATGTGTTTGTCTTCTACATTAATTTCCTCATTTTCATCCATGATGCAATGTATTAAATTCAACTTAATTAATAACACTGATTATGTACTTAATTATGCATTTTATAAAGGTAAATATTACAGCTTACCTTTGAATAAATCCTAGCTACTTGAACTTAGCAATTACATGTAAGAAAATTATAATATTAACTTGAAATATACATTAATATAATGTTAGCTAAACTTGAGCTTAGCAATTACACATGTAAGAAAATTATAATATAAATTTTAAGTGCATTAATATGAATCTTAACCAGACTTGGCTTATCCTTGCCAGACTTGGCTAAGCAAAATTAATATTGTACAGATACACTAATATAAATCCTAGCCAGAATATGGCTTAGCAGAATTAATATTATACACATACACTAATATAAATCCTTGCCAGGCTTGGCTTAGCAAAATTAGTATTGTAATAATTATAATCCACTACACATTAAGCAAATTTGTGGACCTAACATCCACCTCCTTCTGTCATTTCACATATTATTAAGTAATTAATTCTCTAAATGACTTCACTAATTACATCCAGTTCGATCAAGGACCAATGGGCAACTAATTTGTGGAAAATTACATTTACCTGGATGTAACTCATAAGGTACATATCAGTAAATGGTAACAAAGATAATTATTATTTATCAAAGTTACTTAGACAAGTAGGAATTTTGGGACATCTAGGTCTCAAAAAATGTCCCCCTTCAATACCTACAACTGTCATATCCACAAGTTGCTCTAGACCTATATTAATTGCAAATGAAATATACATCAGGAATTCTGGTAAACATTATTATAAATTAAAATTTAATATAAACATGTGGACTGTATATTAAAATTAATAAATGATTACATATACACATTTATGTAACAAAAGGAGAATTTATAATCATAACACTCGCCAATTTGTCTGGAGACTACTGTGTGTCATGTACAGAACCCCCCTCTGCCTAAATTTATGATGAAAATATTGGCCAGAATTACAACATAATTTAGACAGCTTATCTGAGGTTCCTGGAGCTGTCCTGTCCATCTGCTTAATGCTCATGTTATGCAGGACTGCACATCTAACAATTTCGGCTCCTATTTGAGAGGTTTTAAGCCCAATATAACCCCTACAGCGACGAAAATTATGCACATTTCATTAGCGTGCCTGTACCACATCTCCTCCCTGCTCCTCAGCGCAGGTGCAGAGCTTCCCTCTCAATTCTCTTCTTTTAAAAATACACTTTAGAGCAAAGTAATGTATTAATCAGGTATATTTACATTATAAAATTATACAGCATAATTTTTGGAAAATTATTTTCCTCAACCCAGTACCTCCAGCTCCCCCATCTACTAACTCCCCTACTCTGTTTTTAACTGACAAATCCATTCGTTTCGTAGGCTTTCTTAACTTGTTTATCTCCAAAACTTTTTCTTATTTTCATCAAAATTTCTTGACAGTGCCTCTCTCACTGCTTTCCTTTTGCATTCTCTTACCACTCTCTTCACCTTTCTTTTACTCTCCATATACTCTGCTCTTCTTATAACACTTCTGCTTTGTAAAAACCTCTCACAAATTACCTTTTTCTCTTTTATCACACCCTTTACTTCATTCCGCCAATCACTCCTCTTTCCTCCTGCACCCACCCTCGTATAGCTACAAACTTCTGCCCCATATTCTAATACTGCATTTTTAAAGCTATTCCAACCCTCTTCAACCCTCCCCTCTCCCACTACTCATGCTTGCACTAGCCCACCTTTCTGCCAATAGTTGGTCATGTCTCACCCTATCTTCCTCCTCCCTTAGTTTATACACTTTCACCTTTCTCTTGCTTGTTGTTTCCATTTTCCTTTCATCCCATCTACCTCTTTAACTGTAGCTACAACTAAATAATGGTTCAATATATCAGTTGTCTCTCTATAAACATGTACATCCTGAAGCCTACCCGTCAACCTTTTATCCACCAATACATAATCTAACAAACTACTTTCATTGCATGCTATATCATACCTTGTATACTTATTTATCCTCTTTTTCATAAAGTATGTATTACTTAAAACCAAACCTCTTTCTGCACATAGCTCAATTAACCCTTTCAGGGTTTTGGACATACTAGTATGGCTTACGCACCAGGGTTTTTGACGTACTAGTACGCCTAAATTCTAGTGCCCTCAAATCTAGTGAGAGAAAGCTGGTAAGCCTACATATGAAAGAATGGGTCTGTGTGGTCAGTGTGCGCAGTATAAAAAAAATCCTGCAGCACGCAGTGCATAATGAGAAAAAAAAAACTGACCCTGTTTTTGGATTAAAACAGTGACTTTGCACTGTATTTTTGTATGGTATTTATTGGTGTATTCTAGTTTTCCTGGTCTCATTTTATAGAATGGAAGACATATTGCAGAAATTGAGATGATTTTGACTGGTTTTACAAAGAAAAGTACCTTGAAATTGAGCTCAAAGTAGCAGAAATGTTAGATTTTTACCAAAGTTCAAAAGTAAACAAATCATGCTAAGCGTCCAATACAGGTCAACTGGTGAGTCTAATATTCTTTCACAAGTGCGCTGTTATTATTTATACCATTTCTACACTAATACAGTAGTCTGCATAACAGTAAATCTTCTATTTTTTTGTGGGAATAAAAATTCAATGTGGAAAGCAAAAGAATGTAAAATGGGCATGGGGACATCACTAATGAACAGGGAAGTGTTACTTTAGTGCCAGGAATGTCTTTCTTGTTTATTTGGACACTATTTGGAAATTGGCATCTTTTGAAATTTGTGTGAAATTGGCAAAATTGCTAAATTCTGACCACTGTATTGGATAGTTGAAATCGGTAAATGGGTGGTTTCTTGTACTCATTCGATAGAAAAAATGGACTTCTAGCGAAATAGTTATGATTTTTGTCGACTAGTTCTCTGGAATTTGCCAAAAATAGGGCTCAAAGTGGGCAAAATCGTCGATGCATAAACATCGTGGAGACTGCTAACTTCGCGAGAGCATAATTCCTTAAGTTTTCCATCAAATTTTATACTTTTGGTGTCATTATGATCAGGAAAAGATTCTCTATCTTTTCATAAGAAATTTTTTTTTTTTTTTTTTTTAAATTTGGGTGACTGAGAAAAAGTCTGGGAGAGGGCCTGGGGACCCTGAAAGGGTTAAAGGTTCCCATTTTCATTTACCTTTGGCACCCCAGATTTACCTACTACTCCCTCCACAACATTTTTACCCACTTTGGCATTTAAATCCCCAACCTCAAGTACTCTCACACTTAGTTCAAAACTCCCCACGTACTCGCTCAACATTTCCCAAAATCTCTCTCTCTCCTCTACACTTCTCTCTTCTCCAGGTGCATAAATGCTTACTATAACCCACTTTTCACATCCAACCCTTATTTTACTCCACATAATCCTTTAATATTTTCAATTATTATTATTATTATTATTATTATTGATGCCAGTATTGCCTATGTTTCCCCATTCCTCATGTGTGATAAATCCAGTACCTTGATATCAGGGCTGAATGCACTAAAGAAGTAACTCGGTTACTGTTAATGTATTGTCTGCCACTTTTGTATTGTGGCAGCTCAAATGGGTCAGTACACACCAGGTGAGATGCCTAACCATTATTTGCAACCTGGCAAGTTTATTGGTTGTTGAGAGTAGTGGGTTTGTCTTGCAATTAGTGGCAGAGGCTCAAGCCTCCACCACTTCTGCTAAATGACCTACAGTGGTTTACTGCTTCATTTTTTTTTTTTTTTTTATTATCACACCGGCCGATTCCCACCAAGGCAGGGTGGCCCGAAAAAGAAAAACTTTCACCATCATTCACTCCATCACTGTCTTGCCAGAAGGGTGCTTTACACTACAGTTTTTAAACTGCAACATTAACACCCCTCCTTCAGAGTGCAGGCACTGTACTTCCCATCTCCAGGACTCAAGTCCGGCCTGCCGGTTTCCCTGAATCCCTTCATAAATGTTACTTTGCTCACACTCCAACAGCACGTCAAGTATTAAAAACCATTTGTCTCCATTCACTCCTATCAAACACGCTCACGCATGCCTGCTGGAAGTCCAAGCCCCTCGCACACAAAACCTCCTTTACCCCCTCCCTCCAACCCTTCCTAGGCCGACCCCTACCCCGCCTTCCTTCCACTACAGACTGATACACTCTTGAAGTCATTCTGTTTCGCTCCATTCTCTCTACATGTCCGAACCACCTCAACAACCCTTCCTCAGCCCTCTGGACAACAGTTTTGGTAATCCCGCACCTCCTCCTAACTTCCAAACTACGAATTCTCTGCATTATATTCACACCACACATTGCCCTCAGACATGACATCTCCACTGCCTCCAGCCTTCTCCTCGCTGCAACATTCATCACCCACGCTTCACACCCATATAAGAGCGTTGGTAAAACTATACTCTCATACATTCCCCTCTTTGCCTCCAAGGACAAAGTTCTTTGTTTCCACAGACTCCTAAGTGCACCACTCACTCTTTTTCCCTCATCAATTCTATGATTCACCTCATCTTTCATAGACCCATCCGCTGACACGTCCACTCCCAAATATCTGAATACGTTCACCTCCTCCATACTCTCTCCCTCCAATCTGATATTCAATCTTTCATCACCTAATCTTTTTGTTATCCTCATAACCTTACTCTTTCCTGTATTCACCTTTAATTTTCTTCTTTTGCACACCCTACCAAATTCATCCACCAATCTCTGCAACTTCTCTTCAGAATCTCCCAAGAGCACAGTGTCATCAGCAAAGAGCAGCTGTGACAACTCCCACTTTGTGTGTGATTCTTTATCTTTTAACTCCACGCCTCTTGCCAAAACCCTCGCATTTACTTCTCTTACAACCCCATCTATAAATATATTAAACAACCACGGTGACATCACACATCCTTGTCTAAGGCCTACTTTTACTGGGAAAAAATTTCCCTCTTTCCTACATACTCTAACTTGAGCCTCACTATCCTCGTAAAAACTCTTCACTGAGGCTCAAGTTAGAGTATGTAGGAAAGAGGGAAATTTTTTTCCCAGTAAAAGCTTCATATAAATATATAAATACTGCTGTGATACATTGTTACAATACATATACTGTGGAACCTCAGTTGTCGAATTTAATTCGTTCCAGATGTCGATTTGACAACCAAAATGGACGACAACCAAAGCAATTTTTCCTGTAAAGAATAATATAAATAGAATTAATCTGTTCCAGACCCCAAACAACAATATAATAATATATTAAAAATATACTAACTACTACATAAAACTGTAAAAATGAATACTAAAAGAAACTTTAACTAAAATACTGTACAGCAAATGAAAATTTAACTGCCTCTTATCTGTCAGAGGAGAGCTAATGGTATACTGGATGCACAAGGTGTAGGAGAGGAGGGGGAATGTTACTGCTTGGAAGGAGAGTCACCTTCTATTAATATGTCAGGCAACTGTCCTTCTGGTGTTATTCACCACTAACACCTTGTTCTGGCTCACTTGTTCTCTGCCTCACTAAAAACCTGTCCGGTGAGGTTTATTTCAGGCTCCGTTTTAACACTTGTCTAAATTGAGACATTACACTGTCGTACGTACATGGTTAGAGAGATGGATGGCCACTGCTTTATCTGGATGGTATTTTTCAGCAAACTCCTTCACTTCACGCCATTTAGCACACATTTCCTTGACAAGTGCAATGGGCACATCATCCCTTCCCTCCTCTTCCTCTGATGACAGCTCCTCTGCTGCAATCTGTTGCTGCTCCTCCTGAAGGTCTACAAGTTCTTCTATGGCAAATTCAGTTCAGGGCTCCTCCACTAACTCCTCCACATCATCTTCAGTCACCTTTAGCCTCAAGGTGTTTCCCAGGGACACAGTATCTTCTACCGGCTCAGGCTTATCGTCAGAGCCATCATTATCCCTGGCTGCCCCAAAGTCAGGCCACAGTTTCTTCCATGCTGACTGTTTGGTCCTGGAAGACACATTCCCCCAGGCTTTGTCTAAAAGCCTCAAGCAGGTGAGGATATTGAAATGATTCTTCCAGAACTCCCTGAGGGGTTAAATTTGTTTCTGAAGTGATATCAAAGCACTTTTCAAGAAGTGCTTTGGTGCAGAGTTTCTTGAAGTTAGAAATGACCTGCTGATCCATGGGCCAGATGAGAGGAGTGGTGTTAGGAGGCAAGAACTTCACAGTTATAAAACTGAACTCCTCCAGCAACTCATTTTTCAGCTTGGAGGGTGAGCAGGAGTATTATCCATATGTAAAAGGGCCCTGAGTGGCAATTGTTTTTTTAATGAGGCACCTTTTGACAGTGGGAGTAAAGACCTCATGAACCCACTCAATAAAAAAAATTGTCTTGTTACCCAGACTTTCTTAAAAACTTGCAGATTTTTGGATTTTTGGTTGAGAACGTATGAAAACCAGAACATTTTTTTGTCAAATTCTTCGTTCGAAAACCGATTTGTTTGACAAGTAATGCAGTCAATAGTTGAAGTTCCACTGTATAGTATCTACTTTGGCTGATTATAAAACTTGTTGTCATAAATGAGAATGGAAAAGGTATTAGTTTGCTGAAGGTTTTATGTACAGTAAGCATATTCTTTATCCATTTTATTTTGTGTTTTAAATACTTGTTATAGAAATCACTGAACACACAGACACAAAATAAAAAACTAATGATTCTTGTGATTTTAATATATTCTTTAAAGTGCATTTCTTTTTTTCTTTTTTTTTTCTTTTGTAGGATAATTGGCTGTATCACCTAACAGTTGTCTCAGGAGGTGGTCCCAATGCAGGGACTCAGTATGAGCAGCTGGTGCAGAAACTCATGGAGCTTGATGGTGATCCTAGTAAGTGACTCTTCTTTGTAAAACAGTACTTTGTCTCTCTCTCAGAAGTCAGGTGCAGTGTGTAAATTGATTGATTTGTTGAAATGTATGCTAAACATGTATGCTAAACTGAAAAACTGAGACATAATCCATATTATTACATAAATTATGTAGTATTATGGATTTATATAAAAATAATAAAAATTTACTTATTGCAAAATTTTACTGTTATTGGTATCAATAAATTTTTATAATATATGTTACTCTATTAAAATCATAAATTCACTGTTCATATGAAAAGGCTTAGCAAGTAGTAGTAGTTATCCCTTTGCTTAAGGTTTGTTATACCCCATTTCACATAGAATGAAAAATTGCCGTGCCCATTTCTCTGTTGAATTATCAGGTCCAAATGTTCTATAAATATTCAAACTTTGCTTCCTTCTGTTGAATTAAGGACTATAGTATCCTATGTGGCTAAACTTAATATAGTTTAAAAGAAAAATATGCTAATGATACATTACTCTTGACAGACTGTGTATTATGGCGCCACCCACTACTATTACATAGCAAGGATCCCATCACCTCTCCTTTAACCTCTCTCCCGTCCTCCCAGCTTCAGGCTGAAGCCATTAAACTCTTTAAGGTTTGTTCTTTATTTATTTATTTTTCTTGTCTTTCAATGTTTTAGATAATTTCCTAACGATCTGTTAAGTTCATCCTAAAATTTTTACTTGAAACACAAAAAATGGAGATCCCATTGGCATAAATAACTCCAGGTTAATACTGAACCTACCAATAAAATGAAAAATGTTTAGGAAGATAATTTCATTACAAATGTACTTCAGCATAAACTACGATTTACTAAAGCTTTGTCAGGTTGATTTCAGGCCAGAAAGGAGCAGAAACAACACCGAAATGAAGATGTTCGGTACAATCTACACAGATAAAAAATTGATCACTAAGACTTCATAAACATTTGATACTGTTGATCACATATTTCTTAAGTCATATATACTCCTCGATCAGATTGTACCTCAGTAATAGACACCAACATGTAACTATAAGCAATATTTACTCATTAATGTTGGTGACCCACAAGGGGCATCTTGAGACCTCAGCAGTTCATCCTCTATCAGTGATCTACCAGATATCTCCCAGCAACTCAAACCTGTGCTATTTGTGGATAGCACTGCATATGTCTCCTCAAATCAAGATCTGGCTGTATTGAATAACATACCCATAATAAAGAACTCAAAAATTATTTACTTGAATGATAATCTCGCTCAGCAGAGGACAGACTACACATAACACATTATTTAACCATTTCAGGGTCGAGACCCCTGCTCTCAAACTTGCTCTCAGGGTTGAAGAATTTAAAAAAAAAATTGTTTTATCTTATGAAATGATGGAAAGTCTTTTTCCGAAGGTAACAAAACCAAAAGTAAGAAATTTGATGGAAAACTTACAAAATTGTTCTCTCACAAATTTAGCAGTCTCGGCGATATTTATGCATGATGATTTCGCCTACTTTGCGCCCTGTTTTTGGCCAATTCCAATAGTATTCCAGCTGACCAAACTCATAGCTATTTTCCTAGTATTCCTTCTATTGATTGAGTACAAGAAACTGCCCATTTATCTATTTCATCTACCCAATAAAGTGATAAATTGTTAATTTGGCCAATTTCACACAAATTTCAAGAAATGCCAATTTAAAAATAGGGTCCAGAATAAACAGTGCAGACATTCCTGGCACTAAAATAACATTTTCTCTGTTCATTGGTCACATCTCCAGGTCCCTCTTATATTACACTTTCTATTTTGAATTTTTATTAACATAAAAAGTAGAAGATTTACTGTTATGCAAACTACTGCATTATTTTAATAATTGTATAAATAATGTCAGTCATTTGTGAATGTATAATAGACTGGCCAGTTGGATGCTTATTGGACAAGTTTTGTCATTTGTGTACTCTGGAATACGTATTGGCAAAAAATCGAACATTTCTGTTACTTTGAGCTCATGTTCAAGGTACTTTCAATCCTGAAACCAATCAAAATCATCTCTATTTCTATAATATATCTTTGGTTCCGTCACACGAGACCAAGAAACTGAGAATACAACCACAAATATCACATGAAAATACACCATAAAGTCGCTGTTTTACACCAAAAACATGGTCACAGTTTTTTTTTTCTCATTATGCACTGTGCTGCAGGATTTTTTTTCATATGGTGCACACTTACCACATAGACCTATTCTCTCATATCTGGGCCCAAATTTGCCACTTAGAGCTTATCTGAGTGAGCTAAGTTCATGGCATTGTACTACGAGACCGACACTGAAATGGTTAAAAACAAAACAAAATGACTTAGCTTAAAAATATCAGGTTCAGTGAAGGTCAGAAGGAAAGGACAAAGGTAAATTCTTAGTTTTATACAGCGATGATAAAATTAAATGTAACATTCATCCAGCATATAAAATAAATATGAAAAAAATGGGCATTTTTAATATTAGATATATGCCATGGGCTCTACTACTCATACTTTATTATACACTGATCTATCTCACTTAAGGTTCAATATATGTATATTTCTGGATCAAGAACAGTAGACTCTGAAACTTCTCATAAGAATCCTCTTATCTTGACAGCAAACTGGTATACTTTACATAAACAATTCAACCTACATAGATCTGCCATGATCTTGCTGGTATGTGGAAGTATTCTGCTCTGAGCATTGGTGACAAATTTCCCTGTCTTTTCCTACCCACTGAGTGCTTCAATGGTCGAAGTACCATATATCACTTCTTTTTTCCACTTTGTAGTTATTTGTGTGGCTGTGGGGGTAAGATAGTTGCTGCTGACTCAGCTGGAGTGTAGGCACCTCACTCTGCTAGAGCTTAAGCATGGGGTCCACCTCACGTGATTGGAAACGCTTGTTTCTATTATGTTTAGGAATTTTTATTTTTCCTTTCCTTTCTGAACTCTGGGAGGTAGACCTCTAAATGTCACATGCTGTCAGTGACTGTAAAACCTCTGTAACAATAGTAAGTAGACTACTGAACATACACACCTTTTATACATAATGCTTCTCAAAAGTTCCAGACTTTCTCAAGTGTGAAAGGCAATACTAATTACACTGAATTAACACTGAGAGCAATATACAAAATCCAAGGAGAAAGAGAATAAACAAAAAGAACAAAGGAGCAAACGGATAAATGAGTGAACGAACAAGGAAGGAAGTGAGCGAGCAAGTGAGTGAGCAGGTGAACGAATGAGAAGTATTTGTAGATGAATGGTTCAGAGAACCGACATGTTGATAAATTAGACACATGTGCAACTCTTGGGTATCTTTATTGAGGAAACGTTTTGCCACACAGTGGCTTCATCAGTCCATACAAAGGAGAATCTTGAAGAACAGGAGGAGAATGAGGTAATCAGTCCCTCAACCTTGAGTCGATGTGGTCAGTCCATCAATCTTGAATAGAATGTATTCTATTCAAGATTCTCCTTTGTATGGACTGATGAAGCCACTGTGTGGCAAAACGTTTCCTCAATAAAGATACCCAAGAGTTGCACATGTGTCTAATTTATCAGAATGAGAAGTAGTAAGCAAAAAATAATAATTGAAATAAATTTATTATCACTATATTACAAAACATTATTTTAGCTTTATTTCTGCCAAAAATAGTATGCATGCCATAAACTTTTCAAACAGTATTGTGACAAGTTGTAATCCCAAACAGTATTCTGAGAAGTTGTAATCCACACAAATAACTAAATGTAATAATTGTGATAATTTTTCATTAATTGTTGTAATTTGAATTTATAGATTTTGTTTGTATTACTGAGCAACTTTTCATTACCCTTGTATTTCTCCCACCAGGCATGTCAGCTATACACCTCAGTTTTGATGGATTCATCAGGTATAGACTATCATGTGGTTCTTTGTCAAAATGCTCTCCAGCAGTGCCTCACTTACCCTGAACTACAACCTGAACTTCTCAGTGCATTGATCAAACAAACATCGAAGCACCTGCAAGCCAAACCAGGGGTCCAGGTAACCAAGACACTGAACAAAATCAAGCACTCCCGAGTAAGTGTGTCTGCTTTGTGTTGCCACAGTCTGGTGGATCAGCGATATGTTTGCTAATAGCTCTAACAGATGCTGTTAATTTTATGTAATGCAAAATTTTTCTTGAATTCATGAAAATTTTTGCATTATAAAATTAGCCATGAGAATTATCTAGCTGTTGTGTAAATATTTTTTTAATATGTAATTCACATTGAATGCAAGAGACAAAATAGTATTTTTTTGTAATAGATTTAAAGGAGACTGTTTCTCTCAACTATTTCACTTACCCATCAGACTATGTCATCTCATTTAGATACACTGTACTGTACAGTACATCACTAATTAACTTTAAAATTAAATATTGTAATTTACTGTAATTTTTTCATGCAGTGCAGAGTACCAGAATATGTATTTTTCAAATAAAGAAAAATGAGATGGCATTTGCTTTTTAGTTATTAGTTTTCCTAAATTTAAGTTAGCTATTTTGTTAAGTTGAGGCTGAGCTGCTTGTGCTGTGCATTGTAACCTATAGCCTTCCCTTCACCAAGCTTTGTGTCACTTGATGTATTCACAACATTTTTTAGTCAGTGCAGCCGTGCACATGTGTACACATCTGTGTCATGGCTTAATCCATTTTTTATTATTAATTCACCATAGAAATTATAGAAAAATAAATTATTTAGTTTGCATATTTATCACACTTAGTTTTTTAGCAGTGCATGGAATAATCCATTTGCCCTGTTATGTTTTAATATATGTATACATACACTTTTTTTATCAACTTGCTGGCCGTCTCCCACCGTGGCAGGGTGACCTGTAAAAGAAGCATCTTCACCATCATTCACACTACCACTGTCTTGCCAGAGGTGCATAGATACAACAGTTTAGATGTCCCTCAAAACAACAGATATCCCAAACCCCTTCTTTAGAGTGCAGGCATTGTACTTCCCACCTCCAAGACTTCAGTGCGGCTAACTGGTTTCCCTGAATCCCTTCACAAAATATTACCTTGCTCTAACAGCTTGTCAGGTCCCAAAAACCATTTGTCTCCACTCACTTGTATCTTACATGCTCATACATGCCTACTGTATGTCCAAGCCCCTTGCACACAAAACCTCCTTTAATCCCCTTTCTCCTTTTCCTAGGATGACCCCTTACCTCACCTCTCCACTACAGATTTATACACCCTTCAAGTCATCCTATTTTGCTCCATCCTCTCTAAATGACCAAACCACCTCAATAACCTCTCCTCACTCCCACTGGATAATGCTTTTAGTAACTCCGCACCTCTTAATCTCCAGACTACGAAATCTCGGCATAATATTTATGCCACATATTGCCTTCAAACATGACATCTCCACTGCCTCCACCTCCCTCTTGCTGGAACATTCACAATCAGTTCTTCACACCCATATAAGAGTATTAGTACCACTATACCTCCATAGATAATGTTCTTTGTCTCCACAGATATCTCATTGCACCACTCGCTTCTTTTTTTTTTTTTAACACGGCCGTTTCCCACCTTCATCAATTCTATGGTTTACCTTGTCTTTCCTATACCCATCTGCCGACACTTCCACTTCCAGATATTTGCACACATTCACTTCTTTCATACTCCCTCCAATCTGATGTCCAGTTTTTCATTACCTAATTCATTTGATATCCTCATCACCTTACTCTTGCCTATGTTCACTTTCAACTTTCCTTACAAACCCTCTCAAACTCATCCACCAACCTTTATAACTTCTTTTCAGAATCTCCCAAAAGCACAGTATCATCACCAATAAGTAACTGTGCCAGCTTCCATTTTGTATTAGATTCCTCATATTTTAATCTCACCCCTCTCCCCAACACCCTAGCATTTATTTCTTTTACAACCCCATCTATAAATATGTTAAACAACCATGGTAACATCACACATACCTATCTAAGGCCTACTTTTACTGGAAAGTAATCTCCCTCTCTCCTACATATCCAGATCTGAGCCTCACTATCCTCATAAAAACTCTTTACAGCATTTAGTAACTTTTCACCTATTCCATACACTTCCAACATCTCCCACATTGCTCCCCTATTTTATTTATTATAAATAGGTTTGTTAGACGAAGTGTTTTCTTTGCATTGTTTTTATAAATGATTTATAATAGTATATGCATTTTTAATCCAGCACCAAAAGCAATTCAGCCACCTAATTAGCTAACCTTCCTAAATATTATATAATGTAGCTTAATCCTGTCCAGTCTATCTGAGATCAGCAGAAGTTTTGAGAGCATTATTTGACATCATTGTAAAGCATTAATATCATTTGGTTCAGATTGATTTATGCTGGTTTATAGCTTAAACACATATATAAGCTTTGCTTATTTTGGACAAAAATACAGTAGACCATCTTATAACAAGGAATAATGTAACAAAATTATTTTGTAATAGGCCTCAAAATATGCAATCCAAAAATTCACAATAAAAATTTAGTGGCATGGTGGCAAAGCTCTCGCTTCACACAGTGAGTATCCGGGTTCGATTACAGGTAAGGGTTGAAACATTGGGCGTGTTTCCTTACACCAGTTGTCTATGTTCACCCATCAGTAAAAAATGGGTACCTGGGTGTTAGTTGACTGGTGTGGGTTGCATTCTGGGACAAAATTGACCTAATTTTCCCGAAATGCTCTGCATAACAAACGGCTTTCTGTATAGTAGTATGTCATTGATGTCAGCTAGGCCTGTATACCTTGTACTTGTAGAAATAAAGATATTATTATTATATTATGTTCTGCAAATCTATAAAGAAAATGCAGACTTTGGGTATTCTGTACCATAGTTTTTTCACTCTGTTTGCTGTGTAGTTGAGTGGCCTATGGCTACTTGCCTATTGAGCAAGTGCATTTCACTTCTTATAGTTATGTCCATTGGACATCTCCCTGTTTTACCTAACTAATGTATGTCCACTAGACATCTCTCCATCTTACTTCACTGGTGCTTTCCTAAACTTCTACTACCCACATGATGCTCAGTGTATATAGAACCACTACATCATAACAGTTGGAAGAGCATATTCATTGTGCATTAGCAGCTTATTGAAGCAGCCATGAATGTTCATTTTATACATTACTTTTACAATGTAATAATTGCAGATTCCCATGTCTTCTGTGATTCTGTCTACTCAGGATGTAATTCTGCAATAACTGTACAGGCTGGTGACTGGTGATAGTGGGAAAGTTTGCATAAATGAGAGCAGTGAAGTGAGGCTGAAGAGCAAGAGAAACATTGTGTAAAGTAAAGGTTATCTACTATGGTCCCTCCCTCCCTCAGATGTATCTGAACACTGCTGCATATTGCACGAATCTAACTAGCTTATTTTTTATGTACTGTATAATAATGTATTTCCATACATCTGAATTGTCTGTAACTATATGATAATGCCATATAGTGAAAGGGAGGAAGGCTTGCCACCCACCACACTACCAGTAATTAATTTCCCTTCCATTTACTTAACAAAGACATTTATAGATACAACTTATAATTTAATTCTGTACCTTATTGTCTTAGCTCCTAATAGAGACATGACATAGCAGAAATTATTGAGCTAGGGAGTTTGCGAGGCAATAGTCACACTAGAGCTCCTCTGCATACTTCTGGCTGCAGCCTAGAGAAAGTGTGAGACTTGGCATTTTCATTCTTAAATGCACTATTTATGGGTGTAGGGCTGTTTTGTGAATACTGTATACAGTAATAATACTCCATCTCTGCCAAACATCTGACTTCTCTCTCCAACTTTTATATACATTTACAAACAGTTGCACACTGTAGAGGAGCCTTAAAATCATAGAGGTTGGTGAGGAATAGTGGAAAGAGAGAGGAGGGTGGTGGCTGGTGGGTCTGCACACTTCCAATCACCACACTAATTTTACAATTGTTTATGATTGTTTTCTCAGCTTTTGTTTTATTAAATGTATTTTTCTTTGTTATATGTTCATTTGGTGTAGGTATGATGGTTTCCAATTTCTTTGGTACAGCTTGGCCAAGAAATTTGGATTTTAAAATTACAATTGTGTTCACAGTAATATGAGCCATCATTTCTTTCCAACTTTGTGGACACACCCTCCCACATTTTTTAATATTATATTTCTTTATTATTATTTTATCAATATTTTTCTTTGTTCTGATGTACTGTATTTTTTTTTTTTTTTAACAAGTCGGCCATCTCCCACTGAGGCAGGGTGACCCAAAAAGAAAGAAAATCCCCAAAAAGAAAATACTTTCATCATCATTCAACACTTTCACCTCACTCACACATAATCACTGTTTTTGCAGAGGTGCTCAGAACACGATGGTTTAGAACTCCAAACTGCTAATATCCCGAACCCCTCCTTTAGAGTGCAGGCATTGTACTTCCCATTTCCAGGACTCAAGTCTGGCTATATAAAAATAACCGGTTTCCCTGAATCCCTTCACTAAATATTACCCTGCTCACACTCCAACACAACGTCAGGACCCAAATACCATTCGTCTCCATTCACTCTTATTGAACACACTCATGCACACCTGCTGGAAGTCCAAGCCCCTCGCCCACAAAACCTCCCTTACCCCTTCCTTCCAACCTTTTCGAGGACGACCCCTACCCCGCCTTCCTTCCCCTACAGATTTAAATACTCTCCATGTCATTCTACTTTGATCCATTCTCTCTAAATGACCAAACCACCTCAACAACCCCTCTGCAGCCCTCTTGACTAATACTTTTATTAACTCAACACCTTCTCCTAATTTCCACACTCCGAATTTTCTGCATAATATTTACACCACACATTGCCCTTAGACAGGACATCTCCACTGCCTCCAACCGTCTCCTCGCTGCTGCATTTACCACCCAAGCTTCACATCCATATAAGAGTGTTGGTACTACTATACTTTCATACATTCCCTTCTTTGCCTCCATAGATAATGTTTTTTGACTCCACATATACCTCAATGCACCACTCACCTTTTTTCCCTCATCAATTCTATGATTAACCTCATCCTTCATAAATCCATCCGCCGACACGTCAACTCCCAAGTATCTGAAAACATTCACTTCTTCCATACTCCTCCTCCCCAATTTGATATCCAATTTTTCTTTATCTAAATCATTTGATACCCTCATCACCTTACTCTTTTCTATGTTCACTTTCAACTTTCTACCTTTACACACATTATCAAACTCATCTACTAACCTTTGCAATTTTTCTTTAGAATCTCCCATAAGCACAGTATCATCAGCAAAAAGTAACCGTGTCAGTTCCCATTTTGAATTTGATTCCCCATAATTTAATCCCACCCCTCTCCCGAACACCCTAGCATTTACTTCTTTTACAACCCCATCTATAAATATATTAAACAACCATGGTGACATTACACATATACATATATATATATACATACACATACACAGGTCTCCCTCAACATTCGCGAGGATTAGGGGATCAAGAGCCTCGCGAATGTTGAAAAATCGCGAATGTTGAAAAATCACGAATGTTGAAAAATCGCGAATGTTTGATGCCCCAAAATATTGTAGGGAAATATTATACAATACTGCTTCCTTAACTTGTTGAACCATGAACAATCATAAAATACATGAAAACGTCGTAAATTGTACTAAAGACTTACATGTTATAGTTTAATAACATGTATGTTATTAAATACCACTGCCTCAACCACTGCGAGTCCCTACTACCCTCCCTCCGACCCCCGCAACTGGCAGGCAGCCCTCCCACCAGTGTGATGTGTGTTTTGCTTTTTCATTATTTGCTATTAAACTACAGTATAAATAATGTAAACCCAGGGCCGGATTAAGAAGTTTCCGGCCCTAGGCTATTCAGATTGGCGGGGCCCCTTTGAGTTACGGGTAAGCGAAGCGACCCCTTCCAGCTTGGGGGTGGGGGGGGTCGATGTGAGCCTGTTTAAGGTCTAATTAAATACATTCTGGCTATTTAGATTAAATTTAATAGGGAAAGTACATCAAGACAACCAAAACCATTTACCAACAGCCATTACAACTATCTTGTTAAATCATGCATTTTAAAGGGAATAAACTCAAGACAGTATAGTATTACTAGATTAGGCTATTAAAGTAGTGACATCATGTACCTATTATATTCAGCATAACCACTACAGCACTATTATTCCCTTTATAAATCACTGACCATTATTGTTATCATTATTGTTAGCATTTGCGACAGAAGTGATGTAGAACATCAATCA